>NW_027555625.1:293994800-294377300 GCF_003287225.1 Phascolarctos cinereus | reverse complement strand
TAGTCCCTGCCTTCATTCTAAGTCTCTGTTCACATTCTATTTTTTCCTCTCTTCTTTCTTGGGGCAGGGGGGGAGACAATATGTACATATATAAGGATATACAAGGTACAAACAAAATAAGTAACAAGTACGGTACAAAGATATTAAGTGATATTAAGATATTACCAAAGTAATCAGTGCCAGGATATAGAGATGTAAGGTCAGGAAGAAGACCAGTCTGACTGGGCATTGGAGTGCAAGAAAGGGAAGAATAATTGGAAAGAGAGGTTGAGGCCAGCTTATAAAGGCCTTTAAAAGTCAAAGAAATTTATAACTGATCCTAAAGCAATAGGGGGCCACTGTGGCTTGTTGAGTAATAGATGCTTATTGACTGAGTACAAAAGTGACACAGTAGCTGCCGTGCATTAGGGAAATCAATTTATTAGCTATACGGAGGATGGATTGGAATGGGGAGAGATTTGAAGCTAGGAGACCAAGTAGCATCCCATTGCAATAGTCCAAAAAAAGAGGTCATGAGGTTTGAATCTAGGTGGCAAACATGTGAATTGAGAAAATGGGTCAGATGCAATGGATGTTGGGAGTGGAAACAACAAGATTTAGAAACTAATTGAATATTTGGAGTGAGTGAGAACAACTCATCAAGGATAATGATGAAGTCACAAATCTAAGTGACCAAAGGATAATGATGCTCTCAACATAAACAGGGAAGTTTGGAAGATTGGGAGGGGTGGGGGGGCAGTGAGAGAAAAGGGTTTGGAGATGTTAAGTTTGAAATGCATCCAGTTTGATTTGACACGTCTACTAGTCAGTTGGAGATCTGTAACAGAAGCTCGAGAGAAATTAAGGTTACAGAGATAGGTTTGAGAGTCATCTGCATAGATTCATCTGCATATGGAACCCATGGAAGTAGATGACATCATCAAGTGAGAGACTATAAAGAGAAAAGAAGAAAAAGGAGGGTCAAGGACAAACTCAGGGAGCGAGCATCATCATATGCATGATGAACCAGCAAAGGAGGGGGAGAAGGAGCAGTCAGAAAGATAGAAGGATAACCCACAGAGACCCATGTCATGCAAATTCAGAGAGAAGAGAATATCCAGAAAGAGAGCTTAAGTGAGAGCATACTAAATGCTCCAGAGAGGGCAAGATAGAAAGACCAAAGGATCTTGCAGTTTGGGAGATCACTGGTGACCTTGCAGAGAGAACTTTCAGTTGAGTGATGAGTCTGGAAGCCAGGTTGACATTCAAGTCTCCTGACTCCAATTCCATTTCACTACTGCATGAAAGGTTTGTGGGGACATACAGACAATCCAAATGAAAAGGAGTCTCTGGGTAAAGGATCACAGCTCCATGGGTAGGATTAAGGGGTCATGGACATACGAAAGACCTCCTGTGGCCCCCTGATCCTCTGACCACCTCTGAGGATGGGTTTCCAGTTAAATCCTAACCATGGATGCTTCCTGTTTGTGTTCGTAGCTGAAGGCTGCCTTGGATTTTACGTCACTTTCACTGTCCTGGTATTACGGAATCCTGTGCTGCTAGAAATGGACCTCTCCAAATATGGACCTACTCCAGCTGAGATTCAAGCCTTCAAAAAGATACAGGAGTGTTATCAAGAAAATTCCTTCAAAAAACGTTATTGGATGCATCACTCCTAGTAGGAAAAGTTCCCTTCCTTCCCCTCAGTTCCAAGTGGCCAGACTTCCTTCACTCCCACCCCTGACACAATTGACATATGTCACACATGCACAATGACATACATAGGGCATGTGTCTTATAAGGAAGTATAGGATTTGCCTCAAATGGTGACAACAAAAAACAGAGACAACAGGGATCAAGGGAATCAGCCACAGGCTTCCAAGGCTTATTGGGTTCTTCTTTACTCCTTGACCCTATCCATCCCAGCCTACCAACCTCCGCCCACTCACCCTGAGATCCCTGGTATTCATCCCAGCCATGATCTTGGAGGCCTAGAAAAAGAAGCAGCTACAGTTGGGGCTGAGAGGAAGGACACGGGGGAGGCCAGACTCCAGACTAACCACCGAACATGTGGTTACAAGGAAATTCCACCAAAAAGAGAATCCCAAGAACCTTGTCTCTACCCACCATCAACCCTGTCACATAAGGCTTCACCCCGCCCCCCCATAAACAAGATCCCAACCCAGAAGCCCTATTCTCCCCATCCCCAGTCCAGATAGTAAGGGGTAAGTCCTATTCCCCTCCACACTCTAACCTGCAACCCAGAGGGACAGAACACTTTCACAGGGTTCAGATTTGGGGGATAAGCTGGGGGTGGTGCATAGGACCATTCTCAAAGCCCCTCCTTGACTCTGGTTTATATCCTATCCTTTCTCTCTCCCCAGACAAACACCAGCCTAAGTCGTGAATGCTTGGAAAGACTAAACCTACCTTCGTTTAGCATGAATAACGAACCCCTGGGTTTCCTCTAGACAACATCCAAGTAACTGCCAGTTCTGCTCACCTCACACCTACTCTGGGCCCAGCTCAGCTCCTATAGAGATCCTAGGCCACAAGAAGTCCCCCAGCAGGGATGATCATAGACCCTGATGATTCTAATAAAGCAAATGTGCCTCAAATCCATTTGTGACTGTGTAATTGCATGAGCTACTGAGTATATGAAGTGTGTGCCACTGCATGACTGAGGGAAGGTCTGGGAAATACTGGAATTGGAATTCAAGCCCCAGACTAGAGTACAGGCCCCAGCTTTTCTCCTTACTAATGATGTGACCTTAGCCAAATTATTCTCATTCCTCAATTTCCCTATTTGCAAAAAGGGCATAATTAGATAATCTCTAAGGCTTATAAACCCAGCTTATAAAATTCTGTGATTATGCATCTATTGTAATTGTGTGTTACTGTGTAATTGTGCTTAACTATAATTGTGTGTCATTTTGTGTGACTATAATTATGGCATATTATTGAGTACACTACATCACACTGTACAACTTCCTGGATATTCCTGATGCAATTGTGTATCACATGTATACCGAGATATGTGACTTACAGTGTCTATGCATGTCATTATGAGTCACCTTGTGTAATACTCACTATCACACTCCCATGGACCAAGGCCCATTTTGTGAGAACTAACCAGGCTCTTATACATATGCACTACCCCACCTTTCACCTCTTTCCTTCCATCTAACCCCTCCCCTGAAGGGCAATTCTGAGTACCACATGGTCCAATTGTAGCCTCTGGAGGGTGCCAAAGCTCTTTCCGTCCTGATGCATGAGCGGAGCTCTGCCTGAACCCTTTCCAGGAGAGTAACACATGGACCAAAGACACAAAACCCACCTCCAGGTTCATCTCCCTCTGAGACTCCTTTTTCAGTTCTAGAGACCTCTGCCTAGGTCCCAACTCAGTCTCACTCAGCTCCTCTCAAAGTTCCGTTTCCACTATCTCCTCATCCTAGCTCCTACCCTAGCCCTCCCTAGCCCTCTTTTTAGGGTGTTTCTCAGTTCCCTTCTCTATCTGTCTTCCTCCCTTATGCCTCTCTGTCTCTATCTCCCACTATGTCTATATTCCTGTGTCCCTGCTTTTTTACTATCTCTCTTTCTCCCCTTCATTTCTACTTCTTTCAAATCTCCTTCCATCTCTCACTTCCTTCATTCCCCCCAATCCCAAGAAGATGTTACCTAGAGACCCACCTTCCCCCACACCCAATCACCCAGCTCCTTGACCCCACTAGAGTTTTGGGTCTGTCCTGGTTTCCCCGGACAATGACTGCTACCTTCCAAAATGCTTGTGCTCTTTAACGCAGTGTCATACTGACCCATTCTGTCTCAGCTCTTGCTCCCTTTTTCAACCCCTGGGTACTTGCTCATCCTTTATATAAGGGCATGAAAGTTTAAGTTTAAATCACCCTCAATCCATCCACCTCTAAAGTCCATTAGCACCCATAGCCCCAGTGAATGAGAAGTCATAGACACCAAGCAACCAACCCAGAGGCAGATAGACCTATAGATGGCACAGCCACGGCCAGGCACAATGGGGACCAGTAACCCAGATAAAATCATGGGATAGGATAGAGACCAGGGTCTGAACATAATGGCAGGGCCCAGCTTGGTTATACTAGGACCAGGAGCTAGAGACACAGGCTATAAGGTCAAAACCAATAAGTTGGGCATGAAGGATAGGCAAAATGGAGGTACAGTCATACCATCTCAAAGCTAGAAGGAACTTCAAAGTTCAATTGCCTGTCTGATGCAGGGATCCTCTTTAAAATATCTATAACTTCTCAAACACTTAAATATGTGAGACTTAGGAAAGTCTCCTTATTGGCCTGAACCTTTTCCAAGAGAGTAACACAAGGACCAAAGACACAAAACCCAACTCCAGGTTGGAAAGCAGAAGAATACTACACAAAAGGGAAAGAGGTGGACAGCTGACTTTTAGAGCAAAGGGGGAAAAAATATTTGAATGGGGAAATAGGGTCATCAGCAGAAGGATAGAATCACCTGGGCAGATGAGGTTACTTGGAGAAGGGAGTTAAGTCAGAGTTTCGAATTAGGAAAAGGACCAGGTCAGTGAAGGGGCAGAGGGTCAGTGATGAGAAGTCACTAAAATACAAGGTCATGGGGGGACATCGTGAGTGCGGCAGCGCAATGAGGAAAACTCATTAGTGAGAAAAAATCTCCCAACATTCCTTAGACTGCAGGTGAGAACCTTAAGAAACCAAGAGGACCTCAGAGTATCTGTTCCCACACTCAGACACAAAGAACTACAGACAGGCTCACATACACACACACACACACACACACACACACACACCTCGTTTGAGACTATGACACAAAGAAAGTGTTCAATGCTCTCAGTCCCAGAGGTTGCCAACATTAACCAAATATTCATATTCATACTTCTCAACTGCAACTTACCTTCTTCTTCTACCCAGGTATTTAGCTCTTATCATCTAAATCAGGCATTCACCCAGAGAGCACAAGAGCTCCTGGATGGCAATGGGTAGAGGAAGCAAAGAGATCCCCAAGGGCTTATACCCTCAGATGTTCAACCTCAGCCAACAGAATGACTTTCATTCAGCTGGCCTTGTTGCTGGCCCTTAACACGGTTTGAATACCCAAGGGTAGAACAGGAGGGACAATGGACACAGATCACCACAGAAAAAGGTTCACAATCTTCTGGCTCATCAGCTAAAATACATACACTTCAGTCTGTGTCCTGGAAATACAACCTCTTTTCACCTGTGGATTGGGCTCATTTCCTAAAGCCAGAGCTCCTCATAGAGCCCATTATCAAACTCTACCATGATATCCTTCAGCAGACTCCACAAATGCTTCTTCAAAACCACAGTGACAGAGAAGGGAGGAGGGGGTCAGTGAGGGAGGACAGCCCTTGGGGTATATGTTGTGTTTGACTCTGTGTATGCATGCATGATGCATTGTAGGGCGTGTAGGGAGAGAGAGAAAAAGAGAGAGAGAGTACATGTGGGGGTGTTTGTGTGCCTGCATGTGTGCGTGCATGCGGGTATATGTGCATGTGCATGTGTGGATATCTATGAGAACATCCAGCCTAGGCTTGGGCTTCTACCACCAGAGGGCAAAGCAAACCCTCTCTGACACAATTGAACTCATACACAGGCAATGGCTTAGTCTAAAGGTTCCCAAACTTATTTCGCCTACCTCCCCCTTTAAAAAACAAAAATTAGTGCCCCCATGGAAATCTACATTCTTTGACCCTTTAATTTTTTTTTATTTGTGTCATTTAAAAAAAAAGTTTTTTAAAATAACACATCTTGAATTTAATAATTTATTGTAAATTTGTGGGGGTTTTCCTACATTGAAATTTTGATGACACAATATTGCTTCACGTAACTGTATAGTACTATATTGTAAAAAAGTATTTACACACACATATTCTTGTTGATGCATGCTAGACTTCCCAAAAATGCACAACATGCTTGCCTGCCAGCACTTGCTTGTTAAGACCTGTTGGGGGACTTGACCACTGATTAGTTATAACTTGCGTTTTTTGTGTTTATGTGGAAAATAATGTAATTACTATAATTTTAACTCTGTTACATAACAGGTGAAACATGTATGAACAGTTTTTCAAATTTTTCTTCTCTTCCCTTCTTTCCTTATGCTTCCACTGCCCTCTTATTTATATTTAACACCCACCAATTGCACACAAGGCTACAACAGCCCCCTGGATCATTCCAGCACCCCCCAGGCATCAGTATTGCCCACTTTAGGAACCTATGGCTTAGACCTATTGGACATGAGGGCCTCTCTTCAACAAACAACTTGCTTTCTCCACAAACTCATGCTCTACCCTTGGAGGCTAAGAACCAGAGGATTATGAGACCTTCCAGGAGCTTAAACAAGTTCCCTCTGGCCTGTAGGCCTGCCAGGACCACTGCCTTGCCTAGGGAAAGAATCTGGGGGTGGGAGGTTGGTGGCCACAGCCAAGTACACCCAAATAAGAAAAAAAACTACCCATTCACTTCTCCCCAATATCCTTCTAATATCAGAATGTGTGCAGCAGCAATTGCCTGAGGAAAATTGGTGTTATACTAATTCAGTCATTGAGTCTTCAGGCCCCACCCTGTGGCCAGTGCTCTTATTGCCATCAATATGCAATTATGTGCCCCTAGTTTGTGATTACATGCTCCTGTGCAAGTAATTGTGTCTGCATGCGGGTTTGTTTGTTTCTTTCATCATTCTGGTTGTGGCTTAGTGCATTGATGCGACTATAGAAGCCACCAGTCACCAAGGCAAAGGAGGGACAACTCAATGGATAGGGTCTTCTTTTTTTTTTTTTTTTTGCTTTTGTTGTTGCTATGATTACTTCCCAAATTTTTTTTTTACTCTGAACTTGACAAATACCAAATCAAATTAGCATTTCCATGGTCAAAGTAAAACAGGACAAGAATTAAACTTAAAATCACAAATATCTCTTAAGTATAATTTGCTTCTCCTTTTAAGCATCCAGTAGATATAACTTCAATACACAATAATGTGTAATTTTAAAACTGTCCTGATTTTCTGTGTTTCCTTCTGGCCTTTTTTTATTCATTTTTAAAAATACTTTAATGACTTCCCCCCCTTTTTCTGTTTTTATCAATCTGTCTGCAGTCCATTTCTCCCTGTCATCTCCCAACTCACTAGTGAAAAAAAAGGAAAATAAAAAGTTTTTAAGGAATATGATCTTCAACCAAATTCCATACAGTTAACGCATGTAGCTACTGTTTCTTTCCATGATCTTTGAGCAGAAGTTTAAATGGGAGGGCACAGATAGAGTCTGCTTAAGGTTACGGGAAGCTTTCCTGCATTCATCTCCAAATATTTCATAGATAAATGACAGTCTTTCTAGGTCACTCAAACTGCCCAAACCAGCATCCTCAAGGTTGTGACCTGATGACTGAACTAGGTATGAGATAACAATATGTGTATATAAGACAGAGACAGAAGAAAGACTGACACAGGGGCGAGTGTAAGAGAGGAAGAGATAGAAAGGAATTGAAAGACAGAGGTAAATGTGCTTCAAAGAGAGGAAAAGGAAAAGAGAGTAAGGAGGTGTGAATGTGTCTGAGAGTTCTGTGTGAGAAAGATAGAAAACAATGTGTCATGAGAGATGGGAAGAGAATGATCATTTATATGCCACCTATTGTGTGCTAAGCACTTTTATAAATATTTCATTTGATCCTCACAACAACCCTGCAAGATAAATGCTATTATTATTCCCATTTTACAGGTGAGGAAACTGAGACAGAGAACAGTTAAATGACTTATTCAGGGTCACATAGCTAGTAAATGTCAGAGGCCACGTTTGCACTCAGGACTTCACTCCAACCTCAGTGCTCCATCCACTGTGCCACCTAGCTGCCTTAAGAGAAGAAAAGAAAATGGGCATGCATATATGCAAGATAGGTGTGTATACACGAGATCAAGAGAGAAAGGCTGTGAAAGAGGAGGAAGTTATGGGTAAGCAGGAATAGGGAACATAACAGTGCCATAATGCAGTCAGTTTGACTCCAGCAGCAGGACAACAAATAGGATAGACCAGGACCATACAGGGCAACAACAGGTCCACTAGAAGAGTACAAAGTTTAACCCAGTCCTAATAGAAAGCCCCAGTCTGAGCTGCAAGACTGGAATAATGAGTGGATTAGAGCAACAATGAAAAAGGATAATGCTGCAGGGGGAAATGGATATTCCATGAAATAGAGGATTCTGAAGCATTCCTCATGAAAAGACCACGAACTGAAGAGAAAATTTGATTTTCAAATACACAACTCAAGAGAAGGATAAAAAAGTAAACAGGAAAGAGAAAACCTAAGGGATTCAATAAGGTTAAACTGTTTACATTCCTGCATGAGAAAGTGATATTTGTAACTTCTAAGAATTTCATCATTATTAGGGCAGTTAGAAGTATACATACACAGGAGACATGCATATAAGTTGACTATGATGGGATGATATCCAAATAAATGAAATTAAGGAATGAGAAAGAGTATTGCACTGGGAAAAGAGGGAAGGCAGAGGTAGAATGGGATAAACTGTTATTTCCCATAAAGAGACATGAAAGAGCTATTACAGTGGAGGGAAAGGAGAGTAGGGGTGGTGCACAATGCTTGAAACTTACTCTTATTGGAACTGGCTCAAACAATAAAGAAGTTTAGGAGGTAGATAGAATTTTAGAAAAGTTAGCTGTGATAGACTTCTAGAGAAAATTGAATGAGAGTTAAAAGGAATATGCCTTTTCTCAGCAATATTAAAAAAAAAAACTGACCATGTATTGGGGCATAAAAACTCCACATCAAATGCAAAAAAGCAGAAATATTAAATGTATCCTTTTCAAATCATAATGCAATAAAATTATGTTCAACAAAGGACAGCGGAAAGATAGATTGAAATTAATTTGAAACTAAATAATCTAATTCTAAAGAACAAGAGGGTCAAAAAATAAATCATAGAAACAATCAATTTCATTAAAGAGAATAACAGCAATGAGACAGCATACCAAAAACAGTACTAAGGAAAATCTGATATATCGCAACGCTGAAATCAATAAAATTGAGAAAGAGAGATCAATAAATTTGGTATGCAACTTAAAAAAGCTACAAAAACAACAAATTAGAAATCCACAATTAAACATCAAAGTAGAGATTAATAAAATTGAAAATAAGAGAATTTTTGAACTACTAAATAAAACTAGGAGTTGGTTTTATGGGAAAAAACAATAATGTAGATAAACCATTGATTAATTTGATTTAAAAAAAATACTCCACAAACCTTGCACTAAAGCCACTTTGGAAGCACAGGCTGTGAGCATGGTGTGTGGAGTACCTCAGCCTTTTTGTGTATGAGTGTGTGTGGGTTTGTGCACACACGTGCCCGTGTATCTATTTATCAGTAGATATGAGACTGGCACAGTGACTATAGAATGACTATTCCCAGTGTCATTCTGTCTAGATCTGGTGGAATTTTTCCTTGAGCCCAAACTGTGGCTTCTCACCACCGTCAACCAGCTCAAGCCTCCCTGACACACAGCTGAAGACTCTCAAACCCACAAACACACTCCTCCCTCTCTGTGTTACTCAGGCATATATTCACATACTGCTTCTAAGAGCATTAAGCCCCAAGAGGAAAGGGAAAAAAAAAAAAAAAAAAAAAAGAAAGGTCTCTCTCAGAGACCTGAACATTGCTGTGCCTCCTTGTTGAGGGCCAGCGCTGAAGAGTCTAATATGGGATAAGGAATTTAGGTCAGAGCTTGACTCTTTCCTTTTCCTACCCTCAGGGGCTCATTTACTCAGAATATTTGGCTCACCAATCTTCCTGCCTTCGAGGTGTTACAACACTCTCACTGATCCTTGAACCTTGATAGAAAGCAGGTGTGAACAATTAAAGTTGCAAGGGCTGAGGTTAGTCACTGTAAGAATCCTGGGAACGCCTCGTGGGTGATTGTTAGCTTTCACTATTTAAACTGGACCCTCAGAATTATAAACGCCTCAGTCTTTCCCTGAGCTCCCTAGCCCACATTTCCTCATTGCTCACTCCTCTGTTTGATGCAACACTTAGTCATAGGCGACACCTCCTTTCCCCAATTCTTGGTCAAAGCAATGTTATTGTACTGCTCACTTGAGTAGGTCTTATGGTAGGGACCTGAGACTGAAAGGTGCACTGACCATGACAAAGAAATCTGGACACCGTGTCCTCCCTTCTCTTTCTTGGGCCAAAATCACTGCAACTCTGGAATGCATAAAACATGAGGAGTCTGTAGCATACTGGAAGCTGCGCTACTCCGGATTATAAACCCTGTCTCCCCAGTCATTCCTAAGTAATCATCCCATCACCATCCCTGACTGCTACAGACTGGACCATGGAGTTCAAGACACTCCGCCACTGACTACTGTTCCTGTAGCTTATTCAATAAAGGAAAAGCACTCAGCTCATGCCTCTGTGTGTATCACTCACTGTGTGATTGTATGTAACTGTGTATGGAATTGTATGTATAGTTTTACTGTAAGCCATGGCTTCATTAGGGGCAGTGTATTGAGCTCAGACAACAGTCTGTGACTAATGTTGTTGCTGTATGGACTCTTTTTTTCCTTTGCTTAATACAGTTTAATTCTAAATATATTTGACTTTTCCAAATTTTTATTTATTTTATTCTGAACTTCAGAAATAAAATAAGCAATTCCTTAACATAGTAGAATGGAAAAAAAGAGGATTGTACATGAAACTGTAAATCTGTTATGTACAATTTGCTATCCTTTCAAAGATATCATGGTTATCATGTAACTTTATTTTTTTCTGTTTTTTTCTTCTCTCCCCCCTGCAGCCCTAGAGATGGATACCATTAGACAGAAATTTGTATATGTGTGTAAAATCATTCTATACACACTTCTATTTATAAATTCTTTCTCTGGATACAGATAGTGTCTTCCTTCATAGGTCCTTTGCAGTTAATTTGGGTATTTATAGTAGTCAAAATGACTTCATCACTCAAAGTTGTTCTTAAAACCATATTGTTGTTAACTCTGTACAATGTTTTCTTTGTTCTGATCATTTAACTCTTCATTGTTTCATACAAGTGTATCCATCTTTTTCTAAGATCATTGCGTTCACCACTTTTTACAACACAATAGTATTCCATCACAATCATATACCCTAACTTGCTCAACCATTCTCCAATTGATGGGCATCCTCAAAATTTCCAGCTCTTTGCCACCACAAAGAGAGCTACTATAAATATTTTAGAACATACAGGTTCTTTTCCTTTTTCCATAATCATCTTGGGAAATAGTACAAATAGTGGTATTGCTGGGTCAAAGGGTATAGGCAATTTAATAACTCTTTGGGTGTAATTCCAGATTGCTCTCAAAATGGTTGGATCAGTTCACAGTTTTACCAACAGCAAATTAGTGTCCTAATTTTTCCACACCTCCTCCAATATTTGTTGCTTTCCCCTTCAATTATTTTAACCAATCTGATAGTTGAAAAACAATATCTCAAGATTGTTTTAATCTGCATTTCCCTAATCGATAATGATGTAGAGCATTTTTTTCCTTTGAAATCATTTTGATTTTTTAATTGGAAAACTGCATGTTCATATCCTTTGACCATTTATCAGTTGGGGAATGACTTATTTCTCATAAATTTGATAAAGTTCTTTATATATTTGAGATATGAGACCTATATCTGAGAAACTTTTGAGGTACTATGTGCTGGGGCTTGAGAGAAGCAAAAGACACACCTAACTTCACACCCACAAAGACACTCAGGGAATACAGATTTCTTGTATTGATTCCTGAAACTTTTCTCTGGGAATCAACTCCCAAGCATCACATGCAATAATAAAAAGGAAAAATGAAAGAGCCCCAGATTTCAACAATCAAGCAACCACCATAGCACACCAAAAAATTCATTCAAATATAACATCATCATTTACTTCTCCAAACATTCCCTAGTAAGGAGAACCAAAGTGCAATACAATTTCTTCATCACTGACCCTGTTGATATAGTGTATCCCTTTCTAACCCTAGAACTGGTTTACTCTTGCTCAGTTCCTAGGACCATAGGAAGCAATTAACAAATGCAATGAATGACAAACATGAATAACAAAATGAATGAATAAATGAAATGAGGCCAGAGGTGGCAGAAACTGGTAGACTTCATTTCTGGCACAAAGCTGCAGCCATGTTCCTCTTTTTCCCCACATAGACTGATGATAAGGCAATAAAGGACCTACTATGGCTCTAAATAAGCATAATATCTAGAAGCCAGGACAGTAGTTAGATGGAGAGAAAGCACAGAGTCAGGGATGACTGTCAGAAATCCAAAGGTCAGGACTTGTGAAGGTCTGGTCCAAGCGAGCAGAGTACACCTATAAACAGAGTAAAGGAAAGTAGTGTGCTTTATGTCCTAGTTTAGATTTCTTGATGTGGTCAGAGGATCAAGGCTGGCATGGAGGCGAACAGTGAGTCTCACTTACTGAGTTGTCTTTGCTTGCTCCCCCCCAAACACTTAGGTTTTCTCTTTGGATGTGATCCACGGATCTTTTTCTTCCCAACCTTTGCCTCTCTCAGAGTAGAAAGTTTTGTGACCATGCCATGCTAGGTGAAGTTGGATAACTTAGAATTGGTCTTTACATCACTTATCACCCGCTGTGAAAATCGCCTCATCCTGGCATCCAGAGCTATAAAACAAATCGGTACCTTCCCATTGTTTCTTCCCTGAGTTTACAGACTCTTCTTGTTCCTTTTGGTTCTGATCTGTTCAACCCAAAGAGATCTCATCTAAATTCTGTTTTTACATGCCCACCTGCCAGACATTCTCATGGCCACTAAAGTTTCTCCACTTGGAATATCCCTTAGCCCTATTCTATATGTGTGTCCTAAAGCCAGTACCAAGGGAAAAGATGCCTCTCAGATTGCATAGAGGTGGAAGTAGGTGATCTCTGCATTCTAGAAATTCTAGGGGTCTTCCCCTCCCAGGTTGATTTTGTTCTCACATCAATATGGGGAGTTAGGCGCTATTATTATACTTACTTTACAGAAATGATAAGAAAAACATCTTTGTATCAAGTTTATCTGATAAAGGTCTGATAGCTAAGGTATAAATGGAATTAATTCAAATGTTTAATTACAAGACCCATTCCCCAAAGGATAAAGTCACAAATATGAACTAGCAGTTCTCAAAGGAAGAAATCTAAACTATCAACAACCATGTGAAAAAATAATAAAAATTCTCAAATAAGAGAAATGAAAAATTTTAAAACTATCAAACTCAAGTTAAAATACCCATCAGACTGGAAGAGATGATAATAAAAAAAATAAAAATTTTTGGAGGAAAAGGCTCCAATAACATCTTTATATCAGCAATTTTTGTTGTAGTAAAGAACTAGAAACTAAGGAGACATCCACCAATTGGGATGTCTCTAAAAAATTATGGTATAGGAAAGAAAGGGCAGCAATGGGGTTGCAGGAAAAAAGATAAAGAAAACAGGATCATTGAGGCATTTTTCAATGTACAGACAAGACAGAAACAAAATCAGGAAAAAAAAAACACAGAGACAAGCAAGACAGCTTTGAAAGTTATACGTTGAGTGGTGGATCAGTGGAATAGATTAAGTATACAATATACAGTAGTAAATGACTATAGTAATCTACTGTTTGATAAACCCAAAGAACTGAGCTTTGGACACAGGAATCCACTATTTTCTGGGAAAGCTGGAAAGCAATTTGACAGAAATTAGGCATAGATCAGCATCTCACACTGTATATACCGAGATAAGGTCAAAATGGCATATGATTTAGACATAGAAGATGATATCATAAGCAAATTAAAGAAGCATGGAAAATTTCTTACCAATAAGATCTATGGATAAAGGAAGACTTTATGACCAAACAAGAGGTAGAAACAATCATGGAAATAAAAAAGATAATTTTGATTACAGAAATTAAAAGTTTTTGCACAAACAAAACCCATGTAGACAAAATTAGAAAGAAAATAGGAAACTGGCAAAAATTCCTCAAATATATAGGGAACTGAGGCAAATTTATACAAATAAGAGCCATTCCCCTAGTGATGAATGTTCAATGGATATATACAGACAGGACAAAGAAGGAAGTAACTACACTGACCAACTGGGACTGGCCAGTTGGGTCCCCAGAGGGGTAGCTGCTATGACTACTCAACGCTTGCTGTTTGTCCTTCATTCCCAAAGAGAACCATGGCATCAGGAAGGTTATGCCATGACTTGCAAGTGAATTGGATTGAAGAAAAGGAGGACTGTGCAAAGTCACCAACCTCACTTCTCCAGAGCCATCTGGTCCAGTGGCAAGATATAGATCAGGAGATCAGCATCTCACACTTGGCCTGAGATGCAGTGGGAAAACTTGGTGTTCTAAAGCTAAAGTCTTTCCCAAGTCTCAGTTCGACTGAGGCAACACCCTAGTCAGTGAATAAGGCCAGGTAACCCATTGTTAGATAATAAGCCTTTTAAGGATAATATAAGGGTTGCTTTTTGGTTTTGTGGGGTGGTTTGTCTGGGGGTTTTTTGTTTACTTTGTGACTTCAGGGACTGGTTTACAGTCCTGCACATGGTAGATTCTTAATAAATACTCCTAGAACCAAATATATTAATTTGGGACACATAGTGGTTCTACCTTGTGGAAGAGAACCATGGGTATGGAGAGGGGAGCAAGCTTTCCACCTGTAGATCAGTTTCTGGACATGGGCCCTCTGGATGGGGACTTTGTCTCTTTGAATTTCAGCCAGTACTTGACTGGATCACAGACTTTCACTCTTGGACTTTTGCCTCTGGACTCCAATGAAGAAGGCCATATATATTAGGGGGTCAAACTCCTTGGAGGTCTGTGTGTGAAAAAGTCCCAAGGGCAATGATAGAGCCTCTCTGAGGAGGCTAGGGGCTCCTCACCCCTCAGGAATGATTTTCAGTTACTGTTCCCCCAACCCTTTGGAAGAAAACACAGACACTGAGTCCTGAATTGCATGGAATTTAATATATCATAAGATTCTGGTCCCTGGGAATGACCTGATTAGGGTAGAGGCAAAGGGTTCCCTACAGCACAAAGTAGTAGAATCATGATGGCCTGGTCAGGAGCCCAAGCTGGGATCAGTGAAAGAAAGTCAGCAAGTCTGGATGATGGTCAACAAGCATGGTTTAAGGAGCACAGAGGTCTTGCATGGTGGTCCATCAGCTTGGCTTATAAAGTTTTTCAGCATACATCTTCAGAGAGGTACTCCTGCAGGAAGAGGAATATGTATCATTACATCTACATTTAGCATTTATATAATGCAGGTTTGGGAATGTTTAAAAAACACTTCACAAATATTTCATTTTATCCTCAAAACAACTTTGAGAGGTAGGTGCAGTTATCCTCATTTTATGAATAAAGAAACTAAGGCAAACAGAAGTTCAATGACTTGCCTATGGTCCCATAGTTAGGAGGAGGCTGGATTTGAACTCAGGTCTTCCTGACTGCAGGCACAGTGCTCTCTATTCAGTGCAACATCTACATAAACAATACTGAAGCTGAGGCTTGCCCAGGATGTCTGACCCTGTGCCTCCAGTAGACTCTTGATCATAGCTCAGCCAGGATCTGGGTCCCTTTCCTGAGAGTCTTTTCTCAATCTTCATTCTTCTTAACCACCCTCTTCTCCTTCATATTCCCTTCTTTCTAGGTTTTCAGACAAGAATCTTTCTACCTCTCTCCTAACTCTCATACTCCTCTCTAGCCACTCCTTCCTTCTCTGTCTCCTTTGCTGAATCTTCATACAGATCATGTCTCCAAATTATGGGTGTCCCAAAGGTTTCTCTTCTAGGCCCTCTTCTCTTCTTTTCTACTCTGTATCATTTCACTTAGTGATCTCATCAGCTCTCATGAATTCAATTAGCATCTCTCTGCTGATAATTCTCAAATCTACTCATCCAGCTCCTAACTCTCTGCTGACCTTCAGTCTTGTATCTCCAGCTGCCTTTCTGACATCTCAAACTGCATATCCAGTACATATCATAAACTCAGCGCATCCAAAACTTAATTCATTATCTTTCCCCCAAATTATCCCCCCAACAAACTTCCCTAATATTGACTAGGGTACCACCATCCTCCCAGTCCGCCAGACTCACAAAGTAGGTGTTCTGCTCAACTCCTCACTCTCTCCTGGCTAGTCTGAGTGCCACAAGTCTCTCCTCATTCCAGTACATCTTCCATTCAGCTATCAAAGTGATGTTCCTAAACTACAGATCTGAGCAGGTCGTTCTCATACTCAATCAACTCTAGTAGCCCCCTATCACCTCCAGGGCCAAGCAAAAGTCTTTGTTTGGAGTTCAAAGCCCTTCAAAACCCTGCTTCCTCCTACCTTTCAAGGTTTCTTACCACCTGCCACATGCTCTTCAATCCCATAACACTGGCCTCCTTGAATTCCCAAACAAAACACTCCATCTCTTGACTCTGGGCATTCTCTCTGGCAATCCCCATGCCTGGAATGCTCTCCCCCCTCTTCTCCATCTACTGGCTTCCCTGACTTCCTTCAAGTTCCAGCTAAAATCTCACCTCCACCAGGAAACCTTGTCAATCCTTAATTCCAACACCTTCTTTCTGTTAAGTATTTCCTTTTTGTCTTGTATATATCTTGGTTTATATATTTGTTTATTTGTTATCTCTCCCATTAGATTGTGAGTTCCTGAAGGGCAGGAACTGCCTTCTGCCTTTCTATTCCAGCACTTAGCAAAATGCCTGGCACATAGTCGGTGCTTAATTGTCACTCATTGACTGACAGAGGGGAACCTGTTGGTTTTAAAAAAAAAAAAGAGTTGCTGTTTGATCCTAAATTCTCTGTTTTTGGAGGTGGAAAGGGAATGGCCCTAGACTACTCTGTGTATCGACTTAAGGGAGTAAGTACCCAATGAGGAGGCTGTGGGGTAGAATATGGAGGGGAGGAGAGGGCAGGAACTCTGAACCATTCTTGTGGAGGTGCCCAGAGAGGCGAGATGTCAGTGCTGAGGAACAGCTAGGGGAGGTGTTGAGGAGGAAGAAGAACAAGCAGAGTGTGGAAGGGCAAGGGAGATTCAGGTAGGGAGTAGGCACAGGTCAGGAAAGGTGTGGGGAGGAACTTGTGGGGAGAAGTACCTTACCACAAAACCAAAAGTCACATTTTGATCTTGAGGCTTCAGAGTCGAGTCCACACAGCTTTTGAATTTCCTCGCAGTGTCTATTGTTTCATTATCTGAGGCAAAATTCCTTACTGCATTAATGAAGTTCTCTTTATTCCCAGTTAAAAACAATTCCAAAACATGCAATTGTGCTGGGCAGAGAGACTTTGAATCTGGAACAGAGATGATAAGGACTTCATTCTCAGCCATAAGAGAAACACAGGACAGTGAGCAGAGGTCACAGACAGGGGGGTGAGGGAGGTCACAGACAGGGGAAGGGAGTGGTTAGGGCATCAGAGATTGTGAAACATCTGACAAAGGAGAATGTAACTGTCCTCTTTATTATAGTGGTTTCTTTGGGTCTGGCTATCTCTCCAGACTGCCAGGAAGCGTGGGGCTGGATGCCACCCAACGTGCCCTCTGACTGTTTTGTCCCCTGGGTCTGGACTGGCCACATATCTGGACCTGAATACTATGTGTTATGTTCCTCCCTCTGCACTTCCTACCTCAAAGTGGCCATTCTTGGAAATTAATTCTGCAACCCAAAGAAGAAAGTAGCAAAAATACTTATAGCTATCGCTTGCCAATTTTACAAAGTCCTTGCTATCCAATATCATTTGATTTTCACAACAGCCTTATGACGTCAGCAGAACAGGGATTTCAGGGTCCAGGACCTGGGGTTTATTCAGGACATGGAACTCCTAGTATTCTTCCATCAGTTTAGATTACCAAGTCAATTTAGAGTTTGAGAAAATTGCCTGAGGGCTATTCAATGGTAACCCATGGTCAAAAACTCACATATATGTTATGGGACTTGAATCTAGGTCTTTCTGACATCGAGGCTGGCTCCCTGTCTATTCCACTATTCTGCTCATCTAGGATCCTTTCAGAAATGAGGAAATTGAGAGTCAGAGAGGTAAAATGATGTTCAAGTCTTCACAGCTAGTTATTGGTGGAGCCAACACTCAGATTTTCTGAATCCAAATACAGCACCTTTTCTCCTAAACTACTATGTAGTGGTTGGATCTACTTGACGTTGAGAGTGAGTGATCTTACCTATTGGAAGAACAGATGGACTGACTTACCTGTGGTGGGGAGTAGAGCTAAGCAGACGAGTCCTAACACTGTCAGAGTTATCATACTGAGTCTTTGGCTTTGGTTCCCAGTTGTCATGGTCTTTCCTCCAGCAATGCAACTATTTCTTATATGACTCTTCAGAGAAAACAGCTCAGACAGCAGTTATATTGGGGCTTGGCTCCTCCCTTTGAGGAGGAGGGGAAAAGGGAGGGGAGACCACATGATAGGCAGGTGTCTGCAAGAGGTGAACCCTAGACCAGTTCCTACCTTTCCTCTGCTTGTACAACTGCTATAGAACTGAGTGTTGTGTAACTGTTATCTAACTAAACATGTTGTATACTCTTAGAAGAGAGAGAGATAGTACAATGTCCTCTAGAATGAATTCTTTTTCTGACTGGGCTCAGTGCCTGCCGCCCACTTGTGTCTTAACTTTTTTCATGTGATGGACTACTTTGGCAGTATGATAAAGCCTATGGAGCTCTTTTTCAGAATAATTAAAGAAAACTTCTTATTGAAGGAAATGCTAAATGATAGTTGGAGGTTAGTGAAAACCAAGATGTTTTTTCCCATCCAAGATCACAGATCTCCTGAAATTCCCATATTAAGAATGCCTGGTCTAGAATCATAGAATCTTGAGTTCAAAGGAACCTCAGCAATCGTATAGAGTAATCTGTATTCAAGTGTCACCTTGGCAGCTTGGTGGATGGTGGATGTTGCTTGACTTGGATTCAGGAAGCCCTGAGATCTGCAGAATGGGAATAAAAAGAGCACCTACCTGACAGGGTTGTTGTGAGGTTGAAATGAGATAGTATTCATATAACACCCTGCAAAGCTCAAAGGGCTCTTTAAATTCAACTTGTTTTTATTGGTATCAATCCACTGTGCAAATCTTCAACTTGAAGATCTTCAAAAATATTACTCACTGCTTGCTGAGAAAGCTCATTCCAACAGTCCAAATTTTCAGAAGTTTTTCATTATATTGAGATGAAATATGTGTTCTTTCAATTTCCACCTAGTGAGTCAAGGTCTCCACATTTTTTGATGTTGTTCAGTCATTTCAGTTGTGTTTTACTCATTATGACTCTATTTGGGGTTTTCTTGGTAAAGATACTGGTGTGCTTTGCCATTTTTCTCCAGCTTATTTTACACAGATGCATTTTACCTATGAAGAAACTGAGGCAAACAGGATGAATGATTTGGCCAGGGTCACAGAGCTAGCCAGTAATTGCCCAAAGCCCAACTCAGGTCTTCCTGATTCCAACCCCACAGTTATCCATCATACCATCTAGCTGCCCCAGTCTACCCTTTAGGGTCAAGAAAAGCAAGTCTAACATGTTTCTCACAAATTAATTGTTCAAATATTTGACTATGGTTCTTATGTCCCTGTTAAGGTTCCTGGAAGCTAAATATCCCCAGGTCCTTCAGATTTTCCTCTTTTAATTGGTTTTCTAGCCCTTTCATCTTCCTGGTAGCATTCCTTTGTGAGGGAACACTGAATGCCCGTCCAAAAACTGTTTCCCACAGAAGTAAACAAAATATTCTATATGTTGAGTGACAGTAGTAAAATACAGAGGGACTATTACCTCCCTCTCTTTATCCTCTCCCTCTCTTTATTTCATTTTCTCCAGATCTTCTGTCTCCTTTCTTGCTCCCTGCTGGCCTGTCCATGTTCCCTTCCACCATTTGAAAAAGCAAACAAACCAAAATACCTTCACTGGACCCTACGATAACTTCAAGTTGTTATGGTATATATCTGTTTCCAGCTGTCCTTTTGATTGTTAAGCCTCAGGAAAGAACTCTCTACTGTCACTGCTTTCATTTCCTTACCACTCACTCACTTCTCAAGCCTCTATAATCAGGCTTCTGACTCAACAACTCTCTAAAAAGTGCTCCCTGCACACAATAATTAATTGTGACCCTTTGTCAGTTCTCATTTTCTTTGGTCTCTCTAAACCTTTTGACATTATTGATCATCCCATCCCTGGTTTCTTTCAGTTTATAAACTCCTGTATTGAGCTTGGCTTGATTCTTGGCTATTATAATAGACAGTTTTGTCGCTGGTACATCTACCTACTATGTTACACTGCATATGCTAAGTACCTAAAGTGTTGCATTGGCTTGAACATAAGTCATTAGGTCCAGTGAGAGAAATGCAGCAGGAGTGTTAGAAGAATGAGAAAGATGATGCTCCTGAAAGATAAGGTAGGAATGGAAGAGAAGGAAGGAGGCTTTTTGGTCTCTCCTGGGAACTCTATAAGTAACTTTACTAGACTGGACTGTTTAGGGTTTACTGCCATAAAGATGTGTCTCCACACTGACTCTTGCAGGCCAATGGAGCCCACACCACAGCCCAGATCCTCCCTTCCTTCAAACTCCAAACAGAAGCCTATCCTGGGAGAAGGGCATCCTTCTATTCAAAGATGGTAGAAGACACAGACATACAAATACACAGATACTAACAGAAACATTCACATAGAGACACAAACATAACTATGCTTCATGGAGCCATGATTTTGTCAGCACTGCGGCCTCCTTCACCAACCTAGACCACAATCCCTCAAAAATTACATAGATGGTTTTTGAACAGTTGATCTGAATCCAGCAATAGAACAAGAACCTGGTCCCTGAGAGAGCATCAGTCATGGCATCTAACCCAGGAGGAGACTCCCTATCCAACACACAGAGAATTATTATGAAGTAGTTGGAAACAGTTAAGAGAGCAGAGACAAACTCTCCAAATAGACAATTGCCTGAGCTTAGAAGCAGCTTCAACAAGAATGACTACTGGCAGCAGAAAGAGACCTGCCTTTGGCCTCAAAAGAGAGCTAATCTTGGCAACCAACAGTAGAGTTGATTGAATAGGTTCTAAATGAAAGAAAGGAATTTGATGTCTTGCAGTTTCAGAATTGTGAACTGTCTTGAACTACATGTTCCCTACCATTATATTTTGAGTCTGTGCCTTCCATTGCCATGGATACTGGTATAATAACAGTTTATGAGGGTGATGTTTTGTGGCTATTGCTCTTACCATGCCATCTTAGCAAAAGTCTTTGCTCAATGCTAATTGTGTCTCACTGATTTTTCCCCTTTAACATGTACACTTTTATATTTACTGGTCTTAACACAGTGTATAGGCAAAGCACCTCCCATCCCCCAAGGACTGGAACCCATTTCATTGAACTTCTGAGCAGATTGTAACAAGCCTTCATTCATATCTTTGTTAGGAGATAAGGAAGGGAAAAGGGATCATTAAGATTCTGACAATTATTAATAAAGAACAAATATTAAAGTGGAAAATACAAAAAGTTTTTTAAAGGATTATTTTTTTATTATTATTATGTTATTATTATATCCTAAAGAGATATCCTTTGACCCAGCAATATCACTACTAGGTCTATTTCTAAAGATGATTAGGGAAAAAGAAAATGACCTATATGTTCTAAAATGTTTATAGCAGCTCTCTCTGTGGTGGCAAAGAACTGGAAATTGCCCATCAATTAGGGAATGACTGAACAAGTTGTGGTATATGATTGTCATGGAATACTATATGCTGTAAGAAATGATGAGCTCAATATCTTAGAAAAACATGGAGACTTCCACTTCCGGGAGCCAAGATGGCAGAGTAAACAGGTAGTCTCTCTCACTCTCCCCTGTCAACCTCTGAAAAGCCAGAAAATATCACCCCAGAAAAAAACCCTGGAACAGCTGAATTAGAAGAAAGACGGGGAGCAGCAGTGCAGCAGCCCAACAAATGGATCTCCCAGTGCCTCAGCAAAAATAATGGAGGAAGAACTACAAGGGGCCCCAGGCGGATAAGTACCCTGTGGCATTTATCTGAAAGGAGCTGAAGAAAACAACCTAAAGTCTTCCTAAAGCCCCAGCCTTGCTGGTTCCAGCGCAACAGCAGGTGAGCTGTTGGAGCCCTGCAGCCTCCAACTGTCAACCAGGAAGAAATCCTGAAGCCCAGGTGGTAGAGCAGGCACACACCAACACCTGGAGCTCAGAGTGCCTCAGTAAGGGCGGGGAACAGGTGGAAACCAGCTCAGAAAACCACCAGGTGCC
Organism: Phascolarctos cinereus; assembly: GCF_003287225.1. NCBI lineage: Eukaryota > Metazoa > Chordata > Mammalia > Diprotodontia > Phascolarctidae > Phascolarctos > Phascolarctos cinereus. Next base: position 294,355,000 of record NW_027555625.1, on the reverse strand, counting down.
TCAGACTCTACAAAGGAATCTCCCAGTGCATTAGCAGAAATGAGGGAGAGCACTGCAGGGGCCCCAGGCAGATAAACACCCTGCAGCACCCATCTAAAAGGAGCTGAAGAAAGCTAAAGGAAAGGAAAAGCAGGCAACCTAGAATTGCCTGAAAGTTCCAGCCTTGCTGATTCCAGCCCAACACAAGGTAAGCTGCCAGAACCTACAGCCTCCAATTGCCAACATAAGAGGCCCCAGCACACAAAGCCAGTGACCAAGACCAAGGCTCCCAACACAAGAAGCTTGGGTCAGTGCTCTGTTCCCCACAGGAGAGCTCAATCTCTTTAAAGGCCAGGGAATAAAGAAACACCATGAGTAAAAAGAAACATACCATAGATTCATATTATGAGAAGAGTGAAGATCAAGACAGAAATTCTGAAGAGGACAACATTGTCAACAAACCCACATCTGCAACAAAAGGGAATATGAACTGGTCTGAAGCCCAAAAAGCCTTCTTAGAAGAGCTCAAGAAGGATTTTAAAGTCAAATGAGAGAGGTAGAAGAGTCCTTAAAAATACAATTGGCCAATTGGAAAAAAAGAAAACAAGTCCCTAAAAAAATACAATTGGCCAATTGAAGAAAGAAGTACAAAAACTAACAGAAGAAAACAATCTGTTAAAAACTAGAATTGGACAAATGGAAACTAATGTCTCTATGAGAGAGCAAGAATCAGTCAAACAGAAACAAAAAAATGAAAAAGATGAAAATGTAAAATACCTCATCAGTAAAACAACGACCTGGAAAATCATTCAGGAGAGACAATTTAAAAATTATTGGACTACCTGAAAATCATGATGAAAAAAAGAGCCTGGACAGTATCTTTCAGGAAATCATAAAGGAAAACTGCCCTGAAGTCCTAGAACCAGAAGGGAAAATAACCATAGAAAGAATCACCGCTCACCACCTGAAAGAGATCCCAAATTGAAACATAAATAGCAAAATTCCAAAATTACCAGATGAAAGAGAAGGTGCTGCAAGCAGCCAGAAAGAAACAATTTAAATATCATGGAACCACAGTAGGATTACACAGGACCTTGCAGCTTCTACATTAAAAGACCACAGGGCATGGAACATGATATTCCATAAGGCAAAGGAGCTTGGAATGCAGCCAAGGATCAATACCCAGCAAAAATGAGCATCATTTTTCAAGGGAGGAGATGGATATTCAATGAAATAGGAGACTTCCAAACTTCCTGATAAAAAGACCAGAGCTCAACAAAAAATTTGAAGTACAGACTCAAGAAGACATAAAAAGGTAAATGGGACAGAAAGATACAATATGTTGTTAATAAGGGGACTGTTTAAACCCTACAAGGGAATGACACTTGCAATCTTGAGAACTGTATTGTTATTACACCATGTTAAAGGAGTATACATAAAGAGGGTGGATATTAGTTGACTTTGATGTAATGATAAAAAAAATCTAATCAAGTGGGTTAAATGGATCCAAATAAGTGGATCAATCTGATCTTAGAAAATGTACTGAGAAAGGAGGAGGCAGACAAGGGTAAATTACATTACAGGAAAAGACACAAAATCCTATTACAGCAGAGGGAAAGAAGGGAGGTGGGGTGAGCATTGTTTGAACCTCACCCTCATCAGATTTGGCTCAAGAAGGGATAACATAATCAGTTAGGTATAGAAATCTAACTTGCCCTATAGGCAGTAGGAGGGAAAAGGGGAAAAGGGAGGGGGAAGAAGGGAGGAAAAGCAGTAAGGTAAAGGGAAGAAAAGGGAAAGGGATAATAAAGGAGGAGGGACTGAAGGAGGCGTGGTCAAAAGCAAAACACTAGTGAAGGGGGGAAAGGAAAGGAAAAGAAAAGCATAAAGGGGGAAAGGATGGAGAAAAAGACACAGATAGTAATCATAACTGTGAATGTGAATGGGATGAACTCTCCCATAAAATGGAAATGGATTGCAGAATGGATTAAAAACCATAATCCTACAATATGTTGTTTACAGGAAACACATTTGAAAAAGAGTGACACATACAGGGTAAAGGTAAAAGGCTGGAGCAGAATATATTATGCTTCAGCTGAAGTAAAAAAAGCAGGGGTAGCAATCCTGATCTCAGACAAAGCAAAAGCAAAAATAGATCTAATCAAAAGAGATAAGGAAGGAAACTACATCCTGCTAAAAGGCACCATAGACAATGAAGTAATATCATTACTAAATATATGCACCAAATGGTATAGCATCCAAATTCTTAGAGGAGAAGTTCAGGGAGTTACAGGAAGAAATAGACAGCAAAACTATACTAGCTGGGGACCTCAACCTCTCCCTCTCTGTACTAGATAAATCTAACCACAAAATAAACAAGAAAGAAGTTAAGGAGGTGAATAGAACATTAGAAAAGTTAGGTATGATAGACCTCTGGAGAAAACTGAATGGGGATAGAAAGGAATATACTTTTTTCTCAGTAGTACATGGCACATACACAAAAATTGACCATGTACTAGGGCATAAAAACCTCACAATCCAATGCAGAAAGGCAGAAATATTAAATGCATCCTTTTCAGATCATGATGCAATAAAAATTATATGTAATAAAGGGCCATGGAAAGATAGACTAAAAAATAATTGGAAACTAAATAATCTAATCCTAAAAAATGATTGGGTCAAACAACAAATCATAGAAACAATCAATAATTTCATTCAAGAGAATGACAATAATGAGACAACATACCAAAACTTATGGGATGCAGCAAAAGCAGTTCTTAGGGGAAGTTTTATATCTCTAAATGCTTACATAAATAAAATAGAAAAAGAGGAGATTAATGAATTGGGCATACAACTAAAAAAACTAGAAAAAGAACAAATTAAAAATCCTCAACTAAACACCAAATTAGAAATATTGAAAACCAAAAGGAAAAATTAATAAAATTGAAATTAAGAAAACTATTGAACTAATAAATAAAACTAAGAGCTGGTTTTATGAAAAAACAATAAAATAGATAAACCTTTGGTTAATTTAATTAAAAAAAAGAAAGAAAACCAAATTACTAGTATCAAGAATGAAAAGGGTGAAGCTACCACCAAGGAAGAGGAAATTAAAACAATAATTAGGAATTATTTTGCCCAACTATATGCCAACAAATTTGACAATCTTAGTGAAATGGATACATATTTACAAAAATATAAATTGCCCAGATTAACAGAAGAGGAAGTAAAATACTTAAATAACCCCATCTCAGAAAAAGAAATTGAACAAGCCATTGATGAACTCCCTAGGAAAAAATCTCCAGGGCCAGATGGATTTACATGCGAATTCTATCAAACATTTAAAGAACAATTAATTCCAATACTATATAGACTATTTGGGAAAATAGGTGAAGAAGGAGTCTTACCAAATTCTTTTTATGATACAAATGTGGTGCTGATACCCAAACCAGGAAGAGTCAAAACAGGAAAGAAAATTATACACCAATTTCTCTAATGAATAAAGGCACAAAAATTTTAAACAAAATACTAGCAAATAGATTACAGCAACTTATCACAAGAATAACACACTATGACCAGGTAGGATTTATACCAGGAATGCAGGGTTGGTTCAATATTAGGAAAACTATCAGCATAATTGAGCATATCAACACCAAAGCCAATAGACACCACACACTCATCTCAACAGATGCAGAAAAAGCTTTTGACAAAAGACAACACCCATTCTGAGATAATAATTGTAAAGTGCTTAGAATAGTGCCTGGCACAAAGTGGGCACTATAGGTTAGCTATTATTATGGGTATTGGGGGAGGGGTGCTTGGTATAAATAGAGTCTTCCTTAAAATAATAAATAGCATCTATCTAAAGCCTTAAGCAAGCATTATATGTAAAGGGCACAGGCTAGAAGCATTTCCAATAAGATCAGGGGTGAAACAAGGATGTCCATCATCATCACTGTTATTCAATAATGTACTGAAAACGTTAGCTTTAGCAATACAAGAAGAAAAAGAAATTGAAGGTATTCGAATAGGCAAAGAAGAAACAAAGCTATCACTCTTTGCAGATGACATAATGATATACTTAGAGAATCCTAAAGAATCAAGTAAAAAACTAATTGAAATAATAAACAACTTTAGCAAAGTTGCGGGCTATAAAATAAACTCACATAAATCATTGGCATTTCTATGTTACCAACAAAGCCCAACAGCAAGAGATAGAAAGAGAAATGTCATTTAAACTTACTGTAGACATTATAAAATATTTAGGAGTCTACCTCCCGAAACAAACCCAGGAACTCTATGCACAATTACAAAACACTTTTCACACAAATAAAATCACATCTAAATAATTGGAAAAACATCAGCTGCTCATGGGTAGGCCGAGCTAATATGATAAAAATGACAGTCCTATCTAAGCTAATTTACTTATTCAGTGCCATACCAATCAAACTACCAAGAAATTATTTTATAGAGTTAGAAAAAATAATAACAAGATTCATTTGGAAGAACAAAAGGTCCAGACTATCAAAGGAACTAATGAAAAGAAATGCAGGAGAAGGTGGCCTAGCAATTCCAGATCTTAAATTGTATTATAAAGCAGTAATCATCAAAACTGCTTGGTACTAGCTAAGAAATATAGTGGATCAGTAGAATAGGTTAAATATGCAAGACACAGTAGTCAATGACTATAGTAATCTATTATTTGTTAAACCCAAAGACTTCAGCTTCTGGGATAAGAACTCTCTTTTTGACAGAAACTGCTGGGAAAACTGGAAAAGAGTATGGCAGAAACTTGGCATAGACCCAAATCTCACACCATATACCAAAATAAAGTCAAAATGGGTTCATGATTTAGATATAAAGGCTGATACTATAAGCAAACTGGGAGAACAAGGAATAGTTTACCTATCAGATCTATGGAGGACAGAAGAATTCATGACCAAACAAGAGATAGAGAACATTACGAAAAGCAAAATAGATAATTTTGATTACATTAAATTGAAAAGGTTTTGCACAAACAAAGCCAATGCAACTAAGATTAGAAGGAAGGTAGAAAATTGGGAAAGGATTTTTACAACCAGTCTCTCTGATAAGGGCCTAATTTCTAAAATATATAGAGAATTAAGACAAATTTATAAGACTACAAGCCATTCCCCAATTGATAAATGGTCAAAGGATATGAACAGACAATTCTCAGATGAAGAAATTAAAGCCATCTATAGTCATATGAAAAAATGCTCTAAAATCATTATTGATTAGAGAAATGCAAATCAAAACAACTCTGGGGTACCACATTGCACCTATCAGATTGAACAACATGACAAAACAGGAAAATGATAAATGTTGGAGAAGATGTGGGAAAACTGGAACACTAATGCATTGTTGGTGGAGTTATGAAATGATCCAACCATTTTGGAAAACAATTTGGAGCTATGCCCAAAGGGCTATAAAAATATGCATATCCTTTGACCCAGCAATAGCACTTCTAGGGCTATATCCCAAAGAAATCATACAAATGGGAAAAGGACCCACATATACAAAAATATTCATAGCAGCTCCTTTTATGGTGACAAAGAATTGGAAATTGAGAGGATGCCCATCAATTGGGGAATGGCTGAGCAAGTTGTGGTATATGAATGTAGTAGAATACTATTGTGCTATAAGAAATGATGAACAGGCTGACTTCAGAAAAACCTGGAAAGACTTGTATGGTCTGATGCTGAGTGAAATGAGCAGAACCAAGAGAATATTGTACACAATAAAAGCCACATTGTGCGATGACTAATATTGATAAACTTAACTCTTCTCAGCAATACAAGGATCTAAGACATCCCCAGAGGCCTCATGATGGAAAATGCTATCCACATCCAAAGAAAGAACTATGGAAGTTGAATCACTATCATTTTTTTCTCTTCTGTTGAGTTTTGTTTCCTCTTTCCAATGGTTCCTCCTATTGGTTTTAATTTTTACTTATAAATTCACTAATGTGAAAATATGTTTAATAGGAATGTAAATGTATAGCCTATATGAGATTGTGCGCCATCTTGGGGAGGTGGTGGGGAGGAATGAAAGTGATTGTTGGATAAATCAAAATAAATTAATAAAAATTTTTAAAAAAGAAAGAAAAACATGGAAAGACTTGCAGGAAATATTGAAGAACAAAATGACCAGAACCAAGAGACCACTGTGTATATTAACAGCAATATTCTTTTAAGAATGACTTTGAGAAGATTCTGGAAAGATGATGGAGTAGGTGAGAAAATTCTGAGCTCTCAAGATTTTCCCCCACAAAAGAGATAAAATAGCACTTCAGTGTGAACAAAGAATGGACAAAAATTAATAAGACTAGTGACACCATAGGGGTACTCCTTGAACAATCAGAGATTTGAAGAAAAATTGCAGGACAAGGTTCAGTCCCTGTGAAGAGCAAACAACTTCCAGGCGAGGGTCTGCTTAAACGACAAACGGCAAGCCCTTGGTTAGGGGGGTTGGGAAGCTGCCTTAGCCCCAGACAAAAGAATTTTTACCACTGGGACAGTGAGGGGAGTTGGGCATCTAAGTCAGGGAAGATCAAGGGAACCTCTGCTAACAAGAAATGCCAGACCCAGCTGTGCTGCAGAGAGCAGCAAGGGCAAGAAGGAGTCAGCACATGCCCGCTGAGTGTAAAAGCAGTGAGGTAGGATACCACTGGCTGTGGGCACTTACTGGAAGCTGGAGGTTGAGCTTTGGTTCCAACCTAGAGGGCAAAACTGAAGATCTGAAGCCAGAAGCGCCATCTCCCATGCCCTAGACTGATGGTGATTACAAAAAATTAAGTCACTACGGGGCGGCTAGGTGGCGCAGTGGATAGAGCACCAGCCCTGAAGTCAGGAGGACCTGAGTTCAAATCTGACCTCAGACCAAACACTTGACACATACTAGCTGTGTGACCCTGGGCAAGTCACTTAACCCCAATTGCCTAAAAAAAAATTAAGTTACTACCACCAAAAATGCACAAAGGAGAAAGAATCCAACTGTAGAAAATTATTACGGGAATAGAGAAGACTGGAGTTCATCTTCAGAGGAAAATACTGAAACAAAGAAATTCTCTTCTATCCCAAAGAGTAATGTTAAATGGCCACCCACCCAAAAAGAAGTTATAGAATAACTTTAAAAAGGATTTTAAAAGTCAAATGAGAGAGATTCAGGAAAAACTAAAGAAATAAAAATTTTTAAATTCTGAGAAAAACAAGATTATGGGGGGAAAAGTCCACCAATTAGAGAAGGAAATCTAGAATCTTAAGGAAGAAAGCAACACCTTGAAAATTGGAATTGGGCAAAGGGAAGCCAGAGAAATTATAAGAGACCAAGAAATAATAAAACAAAATATAAAGAATGAAAAAATAAAAGAGAAAGTGAAACATCTTATAAGAAAAGCAACTGATCTGGAGAACAGATCAAGAAGAAGGGGGAAAAAAGAATAATTGGACTACCTGAAAGCTATGGCCAAAAAGAGAATCGTGATACTGTAATACAAGAAATAATTAAAGGAAATTATCCTGAAGCGTTAGAACAAGAGGGGAAAGCAGAAATAGTAAAAATCCATCTATCACCACTTGAAAGAGATCCTATGAGAAAAACTCATAGGAATGTTATAAAAACTCCAGACTCAATTCGGAATTCAGCCCAAGACTGGGCTAGGTGAATTCCCCAAACAAGAGTTAGCTTGGTAATAACAAAATCACAGTTGTGGAGTGAGAGAAGAGATACCTTCATATTGTCAGTTCTCATGAGAATTGGGTGTGTATGTTCCCTCATGGGACCCACACACCTATACAGAAGCAGAGCAAGCAGTTATATAGGATTATTTGGCTTTAACCCTCAACTTGTCCCAACATTCCTGCACGTCCTGTGTAACATCTGTGTTTGCAATGCAATATCTATTGTTTCTATAGAGTCTGTGAAAACCAATCTCCCCCTCATCTTGTTTACATATTTGTATAAACTGTAAACCAATGAACCAATAAACCTATCTCCCCCTGTCCTGCTTACATATTTGTGTAAACCAGTAAACTAATATACCAATGTCCCCCTGTCCTGTTTTCCCATCGATTCTATAGGAACCAAACTGTTAGCATTTCTCACAGGAACATTATAGTTAAATTTAGAAACCTCTAGCTCAAGAATAAAATATTAAGAATAAGAAAAAAATTTAAATACGGCAAGGCCACGATTAGAATCACATAAAACCTAGCGGTGGCAACACTAAAGGACCACAGGTTTTGGAACACTATATATCGAAGAGCAAAAGAACTGGGGTTCCAGTCAAAAATATCACACCCAGCAAAGTTCAGCATAATTCTGAATGAAAACCAAAAAGGACATTTGATCAACTGTCAGATTTTCAGGACTTTGTTAAAGAAAAAACTAAACTTAATAGCATTTTTGACATACAAAGGCCAAGAGAAATATAAGGTACATAACAAAGACCAACTATAAGTTACTCAATAATATACAGACATTTACCTTTTATGTATGTAAAATATATGTCTAAAAATGTCATTAGTAATGGAGTGGTTTGTAAGAAAGATTGGGGTAGACCTGAGTTTGATAATTACTATAAAAAGTAAAAATGTATAGGAATAGTTAAAAAGAGTAATTATACAAATGAGGCTCCAGAGGAAGAAACTACACAGAGGAATTAGATGGGGGAGGAGGGCTGGTAGTTCCGGTAATATATAAGAGTATAAAAGTCTTCTAAATTCAGAAGAAATAAAATGGTAAGGGACTAGGGAGGTAGGAGAGGATAAGGGAAGGATTCCTAGAGGGGAGGGTGAGGAAATAGCCCAAAAGGGGGTACAGAAGTGTATTTAGATTTATGGGCATGGGAGGATAGAGGAGGGATCCTTGGAGGAGGGGTAGGCTTAGCAACAGGAGGGCAAGGTAGTGGGTAGAAGTAAAGAAGAGGAGTCAAGAGGGATAAGAAATAAGAGATATGCACAAACATAAAAACAAAGATCAGGAGTAAAATCTGTTAGGGAAAGTATATATCTATATATGTATGTAGGTAGGTAGGTATATATGTACATATGTATGAATGTGCATATATGTGTATGCATATATCTATATCTATATATAAATATATCTGCACTTAATTATAGCCTTGGGAGGTAGGGGGAGAAAGGGGAAAAAAGAACAAAGTGAAAAGTGCACAGCAGAGAATGAAAAAAAAAACTTACAAGGAAGCAAAGAAATGCTTTCTTGATACAGAAATTTATTGCTATGTATTTTGAATCCCCTTTTATCTTCTGCTGTGCACATGACATGCTTTTTTCCCTTACTTTGAATTTAAATTTCAATACCTAGGTTTATGATATGTTTCTTTTTCTTTTCTCTATTGTGTATTAGAGTTTTGGTGTTTGGGTCCAAAAGGAAAAAAAAAGAGGAATGACTTTGAACAGATAAGTAATTTTGACTATTATATATAGCCAAATTAACAATAAAGGACATATGAAGAAAGACACTATATGCTTCCAGAAAAAGAATTGATGAATAGAAGTACATATAAAATAATTTTACATATAGATATATATTTGCGTATAATGGTAGCCATTTCTGGAGGTGGGGGGAGGGAAGAAAAAAAGAGACAAAAAGAAACTTACCTGATAATTTCATTACATACTTAAAAGGAATGACAAGTTGTACCTAAGAGATTTGTAGTTTCATGTTCAATCATCTTTTTTTATTATTATTATGCTATGTTGTTGAAATGCTTGTTTTATTGCACAAATTAAAAATAAAATAAATTTTTAAAAGGATTATGTTAATTTACATGTAAGTAGTACTACTATCTCTTCTCTCCTCTCACCCTCTCCACTCCCTCTCCCCCAGTCCGGGTTTTTGTAATTACTTCTTTTTTGTAGAGCACTGCAATCTTCACAGAGCCAGTAACTCCATATAACAATGTATTATACAATATTTGAATTGACTATTTTAAAAAAACAGAAATGGACAGAGTCCTATAGATACAGTGTAGAAGTTGTATTATACAATATTTGAATTGACTATTTTAAAAAAACAGAAATGGACAGAGTCCTATAGATACAGTGTAGAAGTTTTGGGAAGTTTCCCTCCAATGTGCTTAAAGTACCCACCATTTTTGCCGTTCTAGTTTTAATTCTGAGTCAAGTACACAAAACAGCAACAAAATGTTGCCAATCTCACTTCATCTCATCTTATTATCTCCTCTGTTCTTCTCTCTGTGTCTGTCTCTGTCTCTCTCTGCCTATATGACTCTCTCTTTTCCCCCAACACGTCATGCCCTTTGACAAAAATAAAAACAAATAGTCCACATAGATTTTGTGGTGGACAACAGCAGGTATGGGAATTGTTGGAATTGAGTGAACCACATTCACTTCACCTTGTGACTCAATTCTGGGTCTAGCTCAGGTCTCTTTCTGTTCCTTTATGAATCTAGTCCAATTTTTGTCTCCTGAGAAATCTTTGTTCGATTACACGAAGTGTGAGAAAACTTTATTGCATTGTTTGAACCTAGCCCTGTAGGCCTGGAAAGTTGGACCACCTCTACCTCTTCCTTAAAGACCTTTACTTAAGGACCTAGATTATGCTGACCACAAACCCAGTCAGATCTGAAGACAGATGTGAAGAGTTGTCTCCTAATTATACATCTCAAGCAACCCATGTGACTTAATCTGAACACTCATCCCATACTAGTCAATCACTTACTGTGGCCTGCTCCTTTGATTGAATAGACACTTGTGGAAGGGGAATGGGATGCCTCTTTTATCTGATTTAAGGGAATTTGCACCTGTTTGCTCTTCCCCTACCAATTCAGAAAGCCCCTGATCTTTCCTCCAATTAGAAATCAGATGACCTAATCTTGTACCCTGTTAATTGTTTTCTTTTAATGCATAAAAATCTGTCTCTTTTATTTGGGGTCCAGTGCCAAGCTGAGGAGGCCTGGTCCTGATTCGTTATGCAATTGGCATGCATTGCTTAATAAATTGATATGCTCAGAAGTTTGAACCTTAGTTTCCTCATTTATTTCAGATTTCACCCTTCACATTTCAAAGTTTCTGCCTTGGTCATGGATCTTGTCAATTACGCCATACACAATACCTCTGCAACATTTTAGCATGTCTGATAGCTTTCTGGCTCCTGGTGGGTTACTGTGTATACTTTGTAATATTCAGGACCAAAATATGCCTTGTGTTCTGTCTCTCTCTCCTTCCAGAGACAGAAAGTCATTTCAGACAAATTCAAAGGTTTAATAGTGCTCTCATTTTCCAAGCATTCAGTGAATAGCCACTTTTATTGGCACACAAGCACTTCTCATGTTTCTTAGCTATGTTTGCAGTCATCTAGGGAAAGTGAAATCTGTTTCTTTCTAGGTCTATGGTCCTCTCAACATGTATGCCCAAAATAGCTATGTAAGGCTTTCATGATCATAGTGTGATATGCTCTAGGTAGCACCAAGCGCTTCCCACTATTAGGTTTGGGATCAGTGACATTACAATGCTATATTGCTCAATGCCAACGTATCACTAATGTCTCAACAGTAAGGTAGCTTTAGGGAACTAGAAATTGATTCTTCTACCATCTTTGCCTTACTTCTTGGCTTTTATAACTTCTCACAATCCTTCATCAGCTATTTGTTCTCACTGCCAATCATCTGTACACAACAGAGGCAGAGAAGGCTGGTTCAGTGAAGCAAAGTTCACATGTGCTGCTGACGTATTGTCCTGGAAGTCCCAGACTTTCAGCTCTCCTGCCATTTGAGCTCAGATCACTCTTTTCCTTTAATATTACCGTAATTTCAATGTCATGTGACTATTGGGAGAGGGTCTTTGCATCCATATTAGTCTTCCCTTGGTTGGTAGTATATACTGAATTCATAGTTTTCTAGTGCTGCTGCCTGTCACTGACAAGAAGCATCTAACTTGGACCTGGTCAGAATATATCAGTCGAATACCATATATTCCTATATACAATTTCATTCTATATACAATCTTTCAATTTTTCAGTGACAGTTCACTTGAAAGCCACAAATTCTAACTTCTGTGTGTGGTAACATGTCTCACAGTCACTCCTCTCTTTAGTAGCAAATACAGCTTTTTGTTGGGGATCTCAAATTTCTTGGCACAGGCTTGCTCCCAATCCCTCTATGCTGGAGGTCAGTATTTTGTTGATGCATGTGTGAGGCAGTTGTCTGAGCTTTTGAAAGCTTGTTCTTGTCTATCCATCTGTTAAAGTCCAAAGAACTCTTTCACGTGTTTTTTTAAAGACCAATTGGCTTTTTTTTATCTTTATGCTTTTGGCTCTATTCAGTCATGTAAGAATGAAAGACGGGGCAACTAGATGGCACAATGGATAGCACTCTGGCCTTGGAGTCAGGAGGACCTGGGTTCAAATCCAGCCTCAGACACTTGACACTTACTAGCTGTGTGACCCTGGGCAAATCACTTAATCCCAATTGCCTAAGAAAAAAAAAAAGAATGAAAGAGGCCAGCCAGTTATTTAGACGCATAATTCTGTGTGTGTGTGTGTGTGTGTGTGGTGTATGTATATATGTACAAGCACAGAGTTTTTTTATTCTTTTTAGCTCTAATTTCTCCCTCCTCCTGCCCCTCCCCCACCCAAAAAGAAGGCAAGAAAAACAAAACCTGTTACAAATATGTATAGTCATGCAAAATAAATTTCCACATTAGCTATGTTCTGCTGTCCCCCACTCCCCCCAAAAAAGAAAGGAAAAAAACAAAGAAAAATGGTTCAATCTGCATTCTGCCTCTGTTATTTCTCTAACTACCAGTGAATAGCATTTTTCATTGGACTTATCTGGAATTGTGGTGGATAACATTGTGTTGGTCAGAGTTACAAAGTCTTTTGAAATTGATTATCTTTACGATATTGCTTTTACTGTGTAGCTTGCACTTCTGATGCTGATCACTTCACTTTACGTCAGTCCTTACACGTCTTCCTGGGTTTTTCTGAGACCATCTTTTAACTTTTTTTACAGAACTATTGTATAGTAGTCCTTCACATTCATATACTATAACTTCTTCAGACAGTTCCTGAATTGATATGTCACCCTTCAATTTCCAATTCTTTGGAACCAATTCCAATTCTTCAGATTCTAATTCTTTGGAATGAAAAGAACTGTTCTAAATATTCTTGTACACATGGGTCCTTTTCCTCTCTCATGGACTTCTTTGGGATACTGCTGCTTTGAGGGTATGCATATTTTAATAGCCTTTTGGGGCATACTTTCAAATTACTTTTGAGAATGATTGGATTAGTTTACAATTCCACCAACAGTACATTAGTGTACCTGTTTTCTCATATTCCCTCCAATATTTCTCTTTTTTCTTTCTTTCACCTTAGCCAATCTGATGAGTATCTCAAAATTGTTTTAATTTGCATTTCTCTAATTATTAGTGAATTAGAGCATTTTTCACAGGGATATTGTTAGCTTTGATTTATTTCTGTGAAAACTGCCTGTTCATATCCCTTAACCATTTATCAATGGTGCAATCACTTTTGTTCTTCTAAATTTGAATTGGTTCCCCAAATATTTTAGAAATGACTTTTATCAGAGAAACTTGCTGCAACATTCCTTCTCCTTCTACCCCTGCAGTTTCCTGCTTTTCTTCTAACTTTAACTTCATTGGTTTTTTTATGCAAATATATATATATATAATAAAATTATCTGTTTACCTCCCATGAACCTATGTATCTCTTATTTGGTTATGAACTTTTCTCCTGTCCAGAGATCTGACAGGTCATTTCCTCCATGCTACACTAATTTGTTTATTATGTCACCCTTTATGTCTAAATCATGCACCCATTTTGAGCTTATCTTGATATATAGTGTGAAATGTTGGTCTATGCCTGTCTCCCAAACTAATTTCTAGTTTTCTCAATGGTTTTTGTCATATAGAGACAAAACTATGTCAATATATGCACAAATAAATTTTTCCTTACTAGCATAGAGAATATGCAATCAGTCACATCCTCAGCTCTCTTCTTGTGATGTCAAGGAACTTTCCTCAACATTCTCCACAGATGAGATCCATAATATAATCTAAGTCTGCAATTCATCAACTCTCCTGGGTCACCATTTGCTCATTGCAAATTCTTATTTAAAAATAGAATTCTTCTTCCTTTGAAGGATGATTGCAAACCAATTCCTAAGTATTGTCACCTATGTGGATTTTTGTCAGGAATTTTGGAGTGATCAGGTGGGTCTGATAATTTTTGGAATGTTTCCTTTGTGGATTCTCTTAGCCTCCTTCCCAAAATAAATTATTTTTAAAAGTTTTTTTCTACTTTTTGTTTATGCTGTTATTAATAATACGCACTCCACTGTGAGATAAACATCACAGCAGCTCCTTTTAGTCTTTCTATTAGACACTCTCCAGCTCACTTTTTGACAGCATCAACATTTGCTTTTGTACTTTTCTTAATTGAATTGTTAAATTTAATGACTGTGTGTCTTGGAGTTTCCAGCCTTGGGTTTATCTTTTCTTTTTTTTCTAGAGGCATTCTGTGAATTTTTCCAATTGGAATTTCATTTTCAATGTTCAAAAGTCCTTCTCAGTTATTTTCTATTATTTCCTTCATTATCGAGTTAAGATTTTATGTTCTGTCATATTCTTTTGGGGGAACTCTAATGTTTAGGTTTTTTCTGTGCAGGCTTTTTTCAAGATCAATATGTATTGCTTGCATAGCGAGCATATATTACTTTAACGTTATTTTGGGGGCTTCTCTTCTTCTAGGTTTTCATTCACTTCTGTGCATTTCCACTCCTGATCTATTGCTCTCTTTCTTCATTTCTTTGGTGAGGTTTACCATTGCAGATTTCATTATTTTTCCTATGAAGGCCACAAATTCTCCTCTCATAATTCTCACTTCTTTTTGAACAACTCAGGAATAGTGTGCTATGGTTCCATGTTCTCTTCAAATTTCAAAGAGCCCTCTGTCTCATCAAGTGTTGGATCCTTTTCCTTCATCTTATAGAATTTATTCATAGATGCCTGGACTAATTTAGTAGATCTTCTGTTGTTACTACTTTTCCTGTTGATTCATCTGTTTCTGCTCAAGATCTTTAAGTTTTCTTCTTCCTGAAACCTTTGGTAATTTGAGTCTTTTTTCCCCTTTATTCCCCATTATTTTTGGGGGAGGGGGATATGAACCTCAAAGTGTCCCAGCTTCCTCTTACGTTGGGCAATTCAGGGTTCACCAGCCTGGGTCTCTGCCTCCACGTGACCATTTGGTGGTCAGAACTAGCCCCAGTTTGCTGTCATGCCCTTTTCCTCAGGTTTAGTGGAATGCTGCACTTCCCCTTTGCAACACAATATTCAAATGTCCTGTCCCACTCCCTCTGTTCTGTAGTTCTTTGGCCTGGTACCCAGAGTTCTGAGCCTTCTAGTACTGGTGCTATGGGTTATGACTCCAGAAGACTTGTTCCTGAGGGACTATGGCCTCTTGACTCTCTGTCATGACCGGGACAAACTTCTGTTGCCTGCAGTAAAGCTCTCCATGGTATTAGAAAGAGGGAAGAGAGACTAGGGTGTGGGAATGAATTTTTTTGTAAACCTGCCTTGTGTCCCGGGTTTGCTAGTGTAGTCCTGCTGTTGGTATTATGAGGCAAGGGAGAGGGGGGGCCGGTGTTCTGAGTGAGCTCAAGGTCAGTGAGCTTCAGTTCATGATTTTTTTAAACATTCTTTTGAATTCTAGGTGTGCTAGAAAATAGAGATAGCTGGAGTTACTTTATCTTTGGCATATAGTTTGTGTTTTGGAGAGGTTTGAGAAATCATGAAGATCAAAGGAAAGGTCTAGTCCTTCATCTTGTTGCTCATGTGATAGAAGTCCCTCAGCCCTCGTATTTTCATAATATCCATAGGCTCACTGAACTGGAAGTGAGAGGGACCTTAGAGACCACCAAATGAAACAGTTATTTTAGAGATAAGGTAACTGACACAAAGGTAAAGTGACATGTGCATAGAATGATTTTACATACAGACAGACTCACTCTCTCACACACACACACACACACACACACACACATATTCATATGTATGTCTGATTGTATCCATATCTAGGGCTACGGGGGGAAGGAAGAAAAAAAGGGAAAAAAGCAAAAGCTACATGATGATTCTGTATATATTTAAATGGAAAGCAACATATTTGCAGTTTCATGTGCAATCTTTTTTTTCTATTCTACTATGTTTAGGAAATGCTTGTTTTATTTCTGAAGTTCAAAATAAAACACATAAAATCTTGGAAAAGTCAAACGTATTTAGAATTAAACTGTATTAAGCAAAGGATTTCTGAAAAAGAGGAGTCCATACAGCAACAACATTAGTCACAGACTGTTGGCTGAGCTCAATACACTGCCCCTAATGAAGCCATGGCTTACAGTAAAACTGACTTAGGATATCTACACTTCCTGGCTCAACCTGTTAGACCTGGACACTAGTGTAGCGGCCTCCTACTCCTGCTCCTACTTGGCCAACCAGATCAAAGCACTCTCAAGAGTCTGGCTCCTTGTGCTCTCTGTGTACAGCCTGATGTTGTGAGGAAAGTACAGGTAGTCGTGGGATCTGTGATCAAATCCTGGCTTTGTCACTTACCCCTGTGTGACTACATATAGGTGTTTGTCCAAGCTTCTTGTCACCTGAAAACCCCTCTTTACCATTACTGGCTGAGTTCAGATAATCCTGGGATTTTATTTGGAAGGAATTTTCATCCTCAGCAGCCATCAACCCATACTTGAAAGGAATTCCTCGTACAATATACCCAACAAGTATTCATCTAACCTTTGCTTGAAAGCCTCTAATGAGTGGGAATTCACTGACATGCAAAACTACTCATTCCACTTTGGGGCAGCTGTAATTGTTAGGAAATTTTTCCTGACATCAAATCTCAATTTGCCATTTTACAACCAATTGCTCCTGATTCTGCCTCTGGGGCCAAAATGAAAAAGACTGATCTATCCTCCTTATAATACCCCTTCAAATACTAGAAAAAAGCTATAATACCTCTCCCTGACCCTCCTTTTCTCCAGGCTAAATATTCCCAACTCTTTTAACTGATCTTCTGCTAATATGGAATTCACCATCTTGATTGTCCTTCTCTAAATATTTTCAGACTTATCAGCATTATTCTTAAATCACAGTCCATTGAAGGCCCCAGTTTATTTTCAGACTAACTTCTGTTTAACTTTACCTCCTCCATCTTCCACTGGTGAAGTTTGTTTTTTGTAGTCAATTGTGATGGAACCAGTATCCACAAGGTTCTCCACACCTTCTTCAAGGGGGCTTAGTTTTCCCTAAGAGGTAACAAAATTGTCCCAGAAAACCGATTGGTCTCTGCCTCCCTTGAAGGCAGCGTCCTAGTCACCTAAGGGCATAAAAGATACCACCCATATGGAGTTGGGGCCCCCAGAGACTTGGTAGATGTCTGAACACCAGAAGACTCACCATAACCTTCCCTGCTGACCAGATGCTTTTCTATGTGGAGTGGAGGTTGGGGTTGGGAAGGCATTCAAGACTGACAGAGTTGATGCTACTTCCCTCCCCCAGTGTGGTTTCCTCACTCAGTGAATGGCAAGATCACAGTTTGCTGTTCCACATCTAGAGTAAAACATGTCTCCTGTGGAAAGGCTGCTAGGCACAAATCTGGACATCTCCCATCTCTGAGTCTTCCATCTCTGCTTGGTACAGTGTATTCCCTGAGGCAAGGCTGCTTAAGGCCAGGCCAGGCATCTTCCATCTGCCCAAAATCAACCACTTCCACCTGTACCAACACAAGACATCTTCTACCTCTTGCTGCCATCCCAGTCTCCCAAGTGGGATGTAGAGAGCCCTCAGTGCAAAGAACAACCCTCCTTTTGGCCTCAGGCCTCCCATCTTCTGTTATACTTGTCATTTGAGGTGCCCTCCATTCAATGATGATCACTCACCATTCATCTGGTGATGCCTTTCACATCCCAGGGACTCTGACCTCCTGGGGAATCATCAAACAAACCCCACACCACACCCTCATTCCTATCTTCTCAACCCTCCCACCACAAAGTTTCATCCTAACTCCATCTGGCTCTTCTGCTGTGCCCTCTGGAATTCCTTTTTCATACACAACATGCTTCTCTTCATTTTAAATCTATTGCTCTTCCACTCCTTCTACCTACTACTTATTCTGAAATTTGGCTTTCCTCTGATGACAAACTCCCTGGCTAGCCTTTCCAGTACTGGCTGCACCTTCCCTCATTCTTCTCAGCTCAGGGGTAGAATTGGGGGAGTTAGAATAATCCTTGCTCCCCATTGCCACTTTCAGGTCCTCTCCCTTCCTCTATCACTCAATAATCTCTCTTCATTTGGGTAGATTCCTATCTACCACCAAGTGCAAATCCTGGCACTTATTGCCTACAGAACCCTTGTCCACTCCTGTCCTTCCTCAATGAGTTTGATGACTTGCTTACAATTTTTCTCTCCTCCTCAACTCCTGTCCTCATACTAGGAGACTTTGACATACATATTAATGTTCCCTCAAGCACTCTAACTACTCAGTTCCTCAACCCACTCATCTCACATGAGCTTCTTCTCCACCCCATTTTAGCCATACACAAAGATATTCGTATCCTTGCTATCTTGCTATCACCCACAAATACATCACTTCATTAGCAAGAATTCTGAAAGGTCTTTATCTAACTAAAATTTATTGGCTTTTCCTTCTTCCATCTATCTTCCCTTACATGGTTCTATTCTTCATCTGCACCTTGAAATTCCTTGACCCCTGAATTCTCTCCCCGACTATCTCCCCTGCACCAGCCACTCTTTTCTCTTCTCCCCATTTTAACCTCTTGGTGAACAAATACAACTCTTACTCTATTCTCCCCCCTTGAATCCATGGCCTCCTTATATCACCAATTTAAGCCAAGCCAAGCATCAGGCCTAGAATCACTTCCTAGGGATCATTCATTCATCCCCTATATGCCTAAACATGTGCTGCTGGAAAAAAGGTGGAAAAAATCATGCAACTGTGCTGACTAGATCCACTACAATTTTATGTTACATGACCTCAACTGGTCCCTCCCTGCCACTAGACAACCCCACTGTATTTTCCATTTCAACTCACTATCCCACTTTCCACAGTGGCTCAGCCAAACCTTTTCCTCCCTCCTGAAACTTCCCATCGCTCATTCTCCCCCACCACACTTTCTCAGCTGAGATCTTTGCCTCACATTTTACAGAAAATTTGAGGGCATTTGCTTGGATCTCCTTCATCTCCCTTCTTCCCCATCTCCTATCCCTCAGGTTCCTTCTGCCACTTTTTCCTCCTTCATCTCTATCTCACATGATGAGACAGTCTTACTCCTCACCAAGGGTACTCTCCCCACTTGTTCAAGTGATCACACTCCATGCCCTCTTCTAACATGTTGCCTCCTCTGTCATCCTACTCTTTCACTTCTTTCAGTCTCTCCTCTACTGGCTCATTCCCTACTGCCTGTAAACATACCCATTTCTCCCTTATCTTGGAAAAAACCTTCACTTGACCTTTCCATCCCTGCTGACTTTCATGCTATATATCTTTTGCCCTTTGTATCTAAACTCCTGGAAAAGGCCATATACAGTAGGTGCTTACACTTTTTCTCTTCTCACTCTCTTCTTAACCCCTCACAATCTGGCTTCTGACCTTGTCATTCCAACAAAACTGCTCTTTCCAAAGTTACTAATGATTTCTTAGTTATCAAATCTAATGGCCTTTTCTTAACCCTCATTCTCTTTGGCTTCTCTGCAGTCTTTGACGTTGTTTATCACTCTCTTCTCCTAGATATATACTCACAGTACTCTCTAGGTATTTAGGACACTACTCTGTCCTGGTTCTCCTCCTACCTATCTGACTACTCCATCTCTGTCTCCTTAGTTGGTTCCTCCTCCAGATCAGGCCTTCTAATTGTAGGTGTCCTTCAGGGTTCTGTCCTGAGTTTTCTTCTCCCTCTGTTCTACTCCACTTGGTGATCTCATCAGTTCCTATGGATGTAATTACCATTTCTGTGCTAATAATTCTCAAATTTACTTTTGCTGCCCCAGTCTCTCTGCTGACATCCAGTCTTGCATCTCCAACTGCCTTTCACATATCTTGAACTGGATGTCCAGTAGACATCTTAAATTCCATATGTCTAAAACACAACTTATTATACTGTCCTCTAAACCCACCTTGCCTCCTTCCTTCCCTATTATTGTAGAGGGCGACATCATTTTTCTGTTCCTTCAGACTCACCACCTAGGAATCAATCTAAGTTCCTCAATTTCTCACCCTATTTCCAATCTTTTGCTAAGGTCTGTCAATTTCAGCTTGGCAACCTGTTTCAAATATGTCCCTTTCTCTCCTCTGACACTGCACCACACTAGTACAAGCCCCCATCACCTTGTGCCTGGATTATTGCAGCAGCCTGCTGGTGCATTTGCCTTCCTCAACTCTCTCCTCACTCCAATGCACTCTCCATTCAGCCACTCAGGTGATTTTCCTGAATCATAAGTCTGATCAGGTTACTCCCCCTATTCAGTAAACCTCAATATCTTCCTATTGCCTCCAAGAGCAGATACAAAATATTCTATTTGTTATTCAAAGCCTTTCCTAAACTAACCTCCTCCTACCTTTCCATTATTCTTATACTTTACTCTCCAAAACATATTCTTCAATCCAGTGACACTAGCCTCTTGGCTATTCTACAAACAAGACATTCCATCTCTTACTTCCAGGCCTCTTTTCTAACTGTCCTCCATGCCTGGAATGCTCATTCTCCTCTGCTACAACTACTGACCTGTCTGGCTTCCTTTAAGTCCCAACTAAAATCTTACTCTCCCTGGGAAGCATTCCCAACTCACCTTGATTCCACTTCTTCCCTTCTTCCAATTATTTCCTGGTAGCAGGTAGGAAGCACAAAGATTGAGTGCCAGGCCTGGAGTCAGAAAGATTCATCATCATGAGTTTGAATCTGGCTTCAGACATTTACTAGCTCTGTGACTGTGGGCAAGTCACTTAACATTGTTTGCCAGTTTCCTCATCTGTAAAATGAGCAGGAGAAAGTAATTGCAAACCACTCCAGTATCTTTGCTAAGAAAACCCTAAATGGGATCCCAAAGAGTCAGACAAAACTGAACAACAACAACAACAATAACACAACAAATTGTTTCCTGTTTTTCTCATTTAGCTTGCATTGTACATATTAGTTTGCATTTTGTCTCCCCCTTCCCATTAGATTAAACTCTCCTTGAGAGCAGGGATTCCCTTTTCCCTCTTTTTGTATCCCCAGCACTTGGTATAGTGACTAGCACACAGTAGGCATTTAATATTTATTGTATCCATAAATGAACATCATAACTTTGTTCCTTGCTCTTTTTGGCTCCAGTTCCTTCTGTCTCCTTTCAAATACCCAATGAAGGAATTCCTCCTCTGAATTCAGAAGGCTTGGTCTAGGTACTCCTTCAATTTTCCACCAATCACTCCAATGTTGCTGCCTTCCTTTCCTGTAGTTCCTAGATTGGCCAAAGAACTCTCCAACCCTCCCCAGTTGCCTCTATCTGCTACCATCTACGGAGTAGTGTGGTTCTCAGGAGGGTTTGGAGTGGGATAGCAATACTATGTGCATGTACAGATCCCCTCCAGCAAACTAAGCCTGAGTCTATGGGTGGTCCTCATCTCTGTACTAATGTTTTAAGCTTTCTTGTCTCTAACATTGATGTCTTGCTCTCTGTGTCCTTCTTTCAATGTCAAAGACATAGCTTAAATGGATGTACTGCCTCTGATTCAAAATTGTAAATAAGATTGTGTTGGCATAACAAGTGGCCAGGTCAAGGACAAGATATTCCCACCTTATTAAAGGCATCCAAGCCACAATAGAGCAATAACACTGAGTTGGGTTTTTCCCTATTGGGCTGTGCTATAGGAGAGCTTTGGGGGTCTTGGGCACAAAGAACAATGAAGTGTTTGTGCAATAATAGCTCAGTGACAGTTATGCCCTTCAGAAGGCCTATTGAACCCTTCCCTCATGCCTCAGGTGTGCCAAAGTCCCTGACACCCAGTATCCATGGGACTTATAATTTTAAGGTAGTGAAGCTTGTACATGGCTAATGCCATCTGGTGGAACTATGCCTTGAGATCAACTTTTGCTAAATGATTTGGCAAGAACTTGGATTCACCACCAAGGACATGCTGCTATCAGTTCTGGCATTCAGATCCCTCTCTCTACCTGTGGCCCACTTCCCTGTGTCCTTTGTTGGACAAATACATATATAGAGAAAGCAACAGAATGGGCTACTCATAGATAGAGAGACCTATTAACGAGATTATGTGTACATGTGTATGTGTGTGCATATGTGTGTATACCTGTAGAGTAACCCAAGGAGACAAGAAAGGGAGAAAGAAATCCAGAAAGACACAACAATATAGTTGGTGAGATTTAGTATGGGACAGAGATGGGGAGGACAGAGAGTGAAGAGCACAGAGAAATAGTCACAGGCAAAGTTACTGAGACAGTAAGAGAGTACTGAGGGGAAGGGGTGAACAGGTATGGGAGAGAATCCCAAAAACCAGGATAAGGAGACAGATCTTGGGAGTGAGGACTTGCTGTGGAAGGGTGAGCTTTGGCTGGGCTGAGCTGATGGCTGGACAGAGATCTCCAGGAAGTAGCAATGATATTTGGGGGTGTCTCTAAGCTGCACACAGATGGGTGTTCTCTTGGCTCTCTTCCATTAACACCTCCAAGAACAAGTCTGGGTTGAACACAGGAGTAAGCATGGCAACTGGTACCTATCTGCTAGTTAGGGGGTCAGGTAGGAGAGGACATGGGTCTCTTCCTGAAGCTGCGGACTTGAAGAATAACTCCCAGACCTTAGGTGTAGGCCCTCTGAAGGCAGGAGCCTTCTGAGTTCTCACAAAGTTCCTGCCTGCCTGTCTGGTGTTTCACAAAATGACAAAGGGTGATACACACATATCCAGAGTCACATGTGTTAGGGGACATGCTGTCACACAATGACACACGGGGACCTGGGCAGTCACACAGAACACTCATTGAGGGAAGCATAATTGAAGTGAAACAGCCACACATCAAATGATATATTGTCAGTGTAGCACAGTGTCACACAGTGAGTGACACACATACCACCTCATTCAGTGACAGAACCATCATGTTGGTGATATGTACAATTCCATGCCCAGAGACATACAACCACACAACAAGTGATACACACAGAGGCATGAGCTGAGTTCCTTTATTTGAATAAGCTATGTGACCATAGTCAGCAGTGGAGTATCCTGAACTCCAAGGTCTAGTCTATAGCAGGTGGGGATGGTGATGGGATGATCAGGCAGGGATGATTGAGGAGGCAGGACTTATGACCTGATGTAGCCCAGCTTCCATTACCCTATTTTTATGTTTTATACATTCCGGTGCTGCAGTGATTTTTGCTTGAGAAACAGAAGAGAGGACATGGTTCCAGGTTCCCTTGTTGTGGTCAGTGCCCTTCTTCTCAGGTCCCTACCAATAAGTCCAGCTCTACTGAGAAGGTCAATTGCTTTGACCAAAGGATGGGGAAAGGAAACAAGAATCTGTTCAGTGGTCTGAGAACCCTTTCTTTCTTTGTTGTTTTTTCCTCATGGGGCTCACTGATCTGAGAGGCAATGTGTGCCTGTGTATAGGAGCAAGATGGAGAAGGTGGGCAGTGTCTGTGGGTTTGAGGACCTGCAGCTGTGTGTCAGGGAAGCTTGTATTGGTCTGTAGTGAGGAGAAGCTAGAGTCTGAACTCTAAGGAAAAGGATACCAAGACACAGACAGAATGAAGCTGCAGTGATGAGATATGTGCCAGTCTCATATCCATAAAAAATATTTACTCACACACACACTAAGGCATGCCTCACTGTAACAGCTGCATCTGCTAACTTTTTTTGCCATGTGCTTGTCTTGTAGCATTTGTGGGGCATCGTAAAGCTTTCCACAGTGTCATTACTGGCCTGGTAAGATTTGAGGATCTTTGAGAGAAGCATATCATTCTCCAGGAAGAATTCTGTCAGGACTTTATCTACAGGCAAACAAGATTGAGCTAACTGTGCAACATTAAAAGATGTGGACACAGTTTAGCTGAAGAGTTGGAATCTTATAAATTCTCTGTGAGGGTTCAATGGGTCTAGGGAAACTATGATGATGGAAGTACTAAGGGGATAATGGGGGGCATGGAGGTGAATTCAGGGCAAGACATCCTCCCCATCCCAATCCTCAAATCCCTCATTTCACTCAAGTGGCTGCTCAGAGCCACAACCAGCAACATTACCAACGTAAGAGTCCCCTTCAGAGTTGAGTTGTATTGTGTGAGCCACTAGGTGGACAAGGCCCCTTATGAGTTTATATGCTTCCTCGGACTCTACCTCCTGCCCTCCCCATATCCCTATTTCTCTCAACCCTTAAAGCCTTGCAGGGTTTGTCCCTGGTTAAGAACTAAGGTGGGTGGAGAAGGAAGGATCTAGGATGGCAAGGGCATGATTGGTAGTCTCTGGGCCATGCATGCCTACCTCCAAGTTGAGGCCATTGCACATTCCTTTCTGTGTTTTTCTGTGTGTCTGTACATGTATGTTTATGTCTCTCTGTGTGTTTGTATGTGTGCATGTAATTCTCAGAGAGTGGGGTTCTAGATGTAAACTTGAGGAACTGGGTTTCTAGTACTGGCATTCACGAGCCCCCACGTACATATCTTCCTTAATAGTTAGCCAGTAGACATAAATTACCTTTTAGAAAAGTAATTTGCTAAGAAGTTGTAACAAGAACAACTGATATAAAATCTTCCTCCCAAATCAAGGCTGCACCACCCCCCTGCAACATGAGGCTGTTGGGGGAGAGTAGGCTCCACATTGAAGGCCAGTGGTCTTGAGGCCCAGGTGCAGAGAATACAGAATGCCAAAGGGAAGCTCCTGACTCCTGGTCCTGCAAGTCCTTTGCTCCCTTTGTGGAATCTTGATGAAGTTGACTGCTTGGTAATAAAGTGCAGAGCATTGCTTCTCTATTGGATGAGCGGCTCAGCTGGGCCTGCCTCTGGTAAGGTGCTAGGTGTCAGCTGGATGGGTCAATATGCTGCTGGGCCAGGTCAAGTGGATAGCTTTGATGTTGGTCTGGCCTCTCCCTTTGCTTGCCCTCTGCTGGGGTAGACTGATCATCTCTCACGCTACAATGTCTCTGGATCTTGCCATTCTCCCCAAATTTCTGCCTGGGCACATCAATCTTAAGGATGTTGTTCAGGTGCCTCCTAACTCCAGCAGCTGTTGCTAATGCTTTTGACAGACTCTGGTATTGACTCTGGGTGCCAGTGGGACCTTTGGTTCCAACAGGTATTATTAGCTTGTACCCTGCTTATAGAAACCTAGAAGCAAAATTATAGACCCACTGTCTAGTCTGTCTTAAAATTCTGGCCCCAAATTTGTTAATTAGACACTGTAATAGAGACTAAGGTGCAGGTGAAGTGATCCCTGGGGCATAGAAATGATGGGAAGACATCCCAGATCTGTCTACAAACAGACCCATCCAGTCACCAAGGGGCTTATGAGCTTTCAAATCCTCTGACATAGGCCACACTATGGCCAATAAGGTCTCCACATTTACCCTTCACATTCCTGAACTCTGAGACTGTAGCTTTCCATTGAATTAAATTTTTATCCAGTAATTTGGAAAATATGTTGTTTGTAAAGGGATCTGTACTGAAGAAACCTCTGGGTGACTTTGGCCAAGAGCAGCTGAAAGTTACCTAATTAATATTTTGGTCTCCTTTGTGATATTTGTTTTTGATGCTTCCTTGGGTAAGACTGCCAGGTCCTTGGATTTCTGTCAAGCCTTGTTAAGCCAGGGGCTATGGGTCTGTTTTTTGCCAATTGGGCAGGAAAGATTTCAGTATGTTTTTTTAGCTGCTGGTTTTTACTTAGGAGCAAGTTCTTTAGAACATAGAAGGTTCTTGGCTTCTTACACTGCAAAAGGTGAACAGAGGAATTGGAGGACTCTTTATTCCTCTTCTAGTCACCACCTCCTGCCTACATGCAGTCAGAATGAGGACCAGCACTGACAAAGGTCAGAGCAAATTTGAATGCTCCAAATGGCCCCTTTCAATGGTGCCTAAAATCTCCCAAGTACAGATGAACCAACTGCCTTATGATTATATCTTCTCTTGGTTAGAGATTGGTAGGAAAGTTTCCCTGATATTAGTTAATCCTGCAGCCACCAACTAACATGATGAGGTTGTGAAGAGAATCCAGCTTAAGAAGCTGGTATCCTTGACTTAGAGAATCTCATCTAGAATTGGACGCTTCTGCCCTCAGAGTAGTAGACATAAGTCAAGGTTGGACTCAGAGGTAAAGTAGAGGAGAAGATAGAGAGTGCAGTAAGGAGTTAGAAATTCTAAGTGACTGGGAAGAGTTCTGTGATGGGAGGGAGTAGGCTAAATCTATAGTAGAAAATAGGGATTTAGTTTTCCTGAGACATGTGCCTCCTCCAGGGGCCAAAGAAAGAGAGTCAGTGAGAAATGCAGAGAGCTAGAAAAAGATAGTCACATGGAGAGACAGCAGCAAAATAAAATACCCACAGAGGGACCAACATATTTGTGGGTATGGGTTATGGAGTAATCTCAAGAAACAGCCAGAAGGAAATCTTGAACAACAAAAATATAGAGATGGTGAGTTTTTGTAAGTGTCAGCAATGAGAAAAGGGAGTAAGAAATTCAGTGTGACAGAACAGAAACTGAGACAACAAGTGTGTACAAGTGAGTAGCTACAAAGGCAGAAAAAGAAATATGACAATGATGAGAAGGGATGGAAAGATCAAGTGAAGGTTTGGGTTTTTTCTGCATACAGGAGACATAGACATGTTTGTAGGTATAAGAATTGAGCCAATAGAGGTAGAGATAGAAATTAAATCTGGGAGTGGGGATGACAGAGGGGGCTATCTGTTGGAGGAGACAGGATGCAATGGGATCATTTGAACAAATAGAGGGGTTAGTATTGATAGGAAATAAGGCACTTTCATCATGTGAAAGAGCTGAAGGAGGAAAACATTGGCAGAAGTTATATGAGTAATGGAAGATGAGGAAGAAGGGAGAAGAGGGAGTTCACAGTGAATGGCCTCAATTTGGCTTCATATTTTGCTGTAAAATGGGAGGCAAGGATCTCAGCTGAGGAGTGGGAGATCCATGGAATGTCTGAGGAGGGATGAAAAGGTTTGGAAGAGCCACTATGGAGGATGGAATAATGAGTTGAAAAGTATAATAGGATTGCCTAGCAGCAGTGGGGGACCAGTTGAAGTTATGTAACCTAAATTCGTAGTAGACACAGTTGGAACAGTTGCAT
Source organism: Phascolarctos cinereus (assembly GCF_003287225.1). Lineage (NCBI taxonomy): Eukaryota > Metazoa > Chordata > Mammalia > Diprotodontia > Phascolarctidae > Phascolarctos > Phascolarctos cinereus. The sequence goes on along the minus strand of NW_027555625.1, from coordinate 294,327,643 downwards.
GATTTTCTCCATCTTTATTCAGCAGCACATGTATAGACATGAAGGGGATGAATGGTGAGAGTGATCCATGGCTGAGAATTGGCTGGACATAATTGATGATATGATAAGGAATCAGCGATTCAAGAGAGGAGAACAGGGTAAGAGTTGAATTGGTTCACCAAGACATCAAGATGGGGAGAAGAAGAAAGAATGGCTAGTGCAGAGAAGATGGTCTGGGAGAGAATTGAGGGGTCGAGGAATTGGAAGTCAAGGTGCAGATAAAGAATAGTGATGTAAGGGAAGACAGAGGGAGAGGTGAAAGCCAAGGGGATTTCAGAATTCTTGAACAAAGAGATGATACAGTTGTGGCTGATAACAAGATCAAGGGTATGACTGTATTTGTGTGGGGCTGAGATGAGGTGGAGGAGTAACTCATGGGAGGTGAGCAGGTTGAGGAACTGAGTGGTTAGGGTATTTGAGGGAGAATGAATTTGTATATTGAAGTTCTCTACTACAAGGATTAGAGTTGGGGAGGAGAGAAAAATTATAAGTTATCAAACGCAAAAAAAAAATGGTCTCCTTTCAGTCAAAATTCAAATATCTAGAAGACAAAAAAGAAATCAACAGTCAAAGATATGTAGCAAAAACAATAGTGTACAGAAAGGAGTTAAATAAAAGAAAAATTTCTATTTTCCTGATGATATTTGCTCTAATAACAGTGGTTATTAAGACTTAAAACCAGTGCTAATATGTCAGGAAAGATCTAGTTCCTCTAGCCATTATGTATCATGGGTGAAAAGAAACAAGGTGAATAGATTTGAAGTTTGATGATGACGAGGTTGGCATTGTTACACCAAAAGCTATCCTGAGGTTATCTAGTGGTGGAGATTGACACCTAGTTTATGTTCCATTATATGGGCCTTGTAGAGTTGAAGTGATTGAGGAAGAAACTTCCCAGTAATCATCTTACCTATCTCTGAGTAGCTATGGAATAAATGTTAATTGCTGATCATTTCTAAACCCCATAGCTTTTGAAAGAAGATATTTTAGGTGCTTCCACATGGTTTCACCTCCTATGGAGCCAAGAGGATGAAATCAGACTTGAAATTTGTTCCACGTACCAAACAAACTAAAAAGAAGACACACAGAAAAGAAGAATTTATCTTTGTACTCTGTCGCTCCTGTATAAAAGTAGCAAGCTAACAACTTTTTTTTAGAGGCTTGTTTCTTGTTCATCCTTTTATTAAAATTCTAAATGAAAATGATTTTTGGCCACAGACTTCCATCCAAGTGTTTAATTTCTCTTTCTACCTGTGCCAGCCCAAGATTCAACACTCAAATCTTTATTGCAAACCTATTAATCTGTAACGTAGCTAATCCTGGCACAATGGATCGAGTGCCAGGCCTGGAGTGTGATATCAGGAACAAATTAGAAAGTCAGGGAAGAAATTACCTCTTAGATCTATGGGTAGGTGAAAGGTTCATCAAGTGATAAAGAAGATCACTGAGGATAATAAGAATAGCTAACATTTATATAACATTTTAAGCTCTGAAGAACATTATCCCATTTTTTCATCACAACAATACCATGAGGCAGATGCTATTATTGTTTCCCCTTTTACAAATGAGGAAACTGAGACAGAAAGAGGTTAAATGATTATCCAGGATCACATAGCTAATAAGTGTCTAAGACAGAATTTGAACTCAGGTTTTCTTTTTTTATTTATTTAACATTTTATTTTTTCCCAATTACATGTAAAAACAATTTTAACACTATTTCTTTTCAAATTTTGTGAACTCAGATTTTCTTGAATCCAAACCCAGTTCTTTATCCATTATACTGCTTAGCTATCCAATAGATTGGGATATTTTCGATTGCATAAAATTTGATTACATAAAATAAATGATCTTGCACAAATAAAACCAATGCAATTAACATTATAACCTTGTTATGAGGACTTGGTATTTCTTTTTTTTTTCTAGTGGGAGTAAGCAAAAGTGGAGTAGGAATAGGGTAGTCAAAAAAAAAAAAAGGAGGGTCATTGAAGCATCTCTTCTAAAAATGAAGTGAAGAAAAGAGAAGGCCAGGAAAACAAAACACAAAAAAAGGAAAGCTTTGAAAGCTTTACTATATACTTAAAAATAAAAGTAAGCTGTTATTGATGAGCGTTCATTTTCAAAAAAGACCAATCACATCATGGGTGATATCTTGACCTGTGTGTGAATCAGATTTAAATGAGGCAGAATTGCACAAAGTCATCAATCTCCCTCTTCCTTCTGGAGTCATTGGAGTCCAGTGGCAAGATAAAAGTCAAGACAATTGGGCAATGGCCCAGAATGCAGCAGGTGGCCTTGGTATCTTCTGTGTCCCACCAAGCTCTAAGCACCCCACAGCACCTGCTTCAGCCACCTTCATGGCCCCTGGAACAAATTGTTCTCATCTGGTCATTCCACCAGAACAAGTCTTCACGTGCTTGATGCAGACATTTTCCAAACTCCTTGATGGGTTTGAGACCTTTCAGTTACGTTCTTGGCCTGTCAGCCAAGATGGTTTTATTGGGGTGTGGCTGCTGCCCATGGTACAGCTTCTTGGAGCCACAGGTGAGAATTTGGTGAAAGGAAGACACCAAAGGTGAATGAGCAGCCCTAAGAACTGCTGACAGCCCTCACGCCAGAGGTGCTGGTCTCCATATTTTAAAAAAGGATTACTTTGTCTTCTGTGCCAATATTTAAGTCTTTAATTTCTTTTCTTAATGCTATCAGTACCATTTCTGGAACTGTGTCAAGTAGCAGTGGGAAGCTTTTCTCCTACGTTCATTGAGAAAGTTTGTAGATTTTTCCTTTACAAAAAAGGATAGCTTTTAGGTTTACTTTTTGTTGTATTTTTTAAATGTCTCTTATCTGACTACAGTTTTTAGCACAAATGAGCACTGAATTTTGTCAAAGACTTTCTCTAAATATAGATATGGGTTTTGAGAATGCTTTTTATTTCTAATATTATTAATTTTTAACTGTTTCCCTAATGTTAATCTCTCTATTTCTTTCCCAGGGCATCAGAATCCTTGAATTTTACTCTCCCTTACTCCATATGGCCATTGTTGCCAAGGCTTGTCAGTTTTACCTCTACAAGATCTCCTGTACTTCTCCCCTTCTCCCTGCTCACATGACCACCATCCTAGTTCGGGCTCTTATCACCTCTCTCCTGGATTACTGTAATGGTCTCCTTATTTCTCTCTCTGCCTCCAGTCTCTTCCTTCCAATCCAATCTCCTCACAGCTGCCAAAAACATATTCTTTAAGTACAGGTTTAACCATTTCACCCCCCTGCCCATGAAATTCCCAGTGGCTTCAAATTGACTCTGGGATAAAAATGTAAATTCCTCTGTTTGACATTTAAAGACTCACACAATGTGACTTTAAACCATCTCTTTAGATTGATTTCACATTATTTTCCTCTATGTGCTCTCTGTTCCAGTCAAACAGATTTGTTTTTCCCTGTACACAATATTGCACAGTATCTTGCCCATATGTCTTTCCTTTGCACAGACTGTTCCCCATACTGGGAATGCTTTCCTTCCTCACTTGCATCTCTGCTTACTTCACTTCAAAGTTCAGCTAAAATACCATATCCAGTATAAGAAAGGTTCATCCAGGTGTTATTTTGTTCTTACTAACCTTTAAAAATGACTTTCTATTTACTTTGTATATACCTTATATTTTCTCGTCAGTGCACATGTCAATTTTTTGCAAGAGAATGTAAGTGCCTTAAAGTCCAGGATGGTTTGTTTTTTGTCTTTGTATTCCCATAACCTAGCACAGTCTTTGGCACATAGTAGGTATTTGATAAATGCTTAATAAAGGGATAAACATGATCACTGTCTAGAATTATTTAAAGGGTGCTTTGGGGTGGCAAGGATCAGTTAAAGGCAAAATTTGTTTGATTTCTGACCACCTACACACTGCCAGAGGGCCAAAGTCATTGTTCTGGTCTCCCACGTACAATCTTTATTCATAACACTGGATGTAAACTATATATTCTGTTGGTTGGATGGTTCGTTGGTTGTTTTTTATTCTCAAAGAAGACCAAAAGGATATCATTTTGTTAGAGTCAAGTTACAATGCATCTGACTATGGCTGCTCAGACAAATATGAGCTTGGAATGCTCTCCCACAGTTTAGGACACAAATATTCTATTTGTGAACCTATGGGGTGGAATCTCTAAATTTCTGCATCTCACATTTCTTTTGAACTGCTTAGATTCTGCTTTGCTCATAGAGCACATCACCTTCTCTGATGAGGGCACATCATGCTGGGCAGTCCTGTGCCAATGTCTCCCCATGTTACACAATCCATTTGAGTGCTTACCCTTTGTGAGTTCTGCATAAAAAAATTTTTAGGCAAATATACATTTGCCATTCAAACAATGTGGTCAGCCCATCATGTTTGAATTCTGTGATAGAGTTTGAATGCTTGGCAGTTTAGTTCAAGAAAGGACCTCAGTGTCTGGCATCTGATCCTGCTAGGTAATCTTCAGAATTTTCCTCAGACAATTCAAATAGAAGTGATTCAGTTTCCTGGCATGGCTTTGGTATACTGTCCAAGTTTCACAGTCATACAACGATGTGATCAGCACAATGGCTCTGTAGACCATCAGTTTGGTAGTCAATCTAACACTTCTTTCCCCTACCTTCCTTCGGAGCCTCTCAAACATTGAGCTAGCTCCAGCAATGCATGTGTCAACCTCATTATCAATGTGTACATCTCTAGAAAATATACCACCTAGGTAAGTGAACATATCCACAGCATTCAAAACTTCTCCGTTTGCTGTAACCGGTGGTTCCACGTATGAGTGATGTGGTGTTGGCTGATGGAACACCATATTTTCTTGGTGTTAATTAGTAGGCCAAATTTAGCATGAGCAACAGAGAAATGATCCACACCTTGTTGCATCTCAGCTTCAGAGACTGCATTGAGTGCACAATCATCTGTGGACAAAAAAATCATACGCCAACATTCTCTCCACTTTGGTCTTGGCTTGTAGTCTTTTTAAGTCAAAGAACTTATCATTAGTGCACTAGCTGACCTTGATGCCATGTTTGTCCTCATGGAAGGTGTTTGACAACATGGCTGAAAACATCAGGCTAAAAAGCCTGGGAGCAAGCACACAGCTCTGTTTCATTCCATTGATGACTGGGAAAGCACAAGAGCACTATCCATTATCCAGAACCCAGGTGAACATGTATATTCTGCACAGTGCAAGTCATCATCATAGCATGTACAAATGCATGCAGATCCATGTTTGTGCATACATAGGTGCAGATATACAAATGGGGTCAGGGCATCTGCTAAAACGTGTGTGAACAGATTAGAATCCTGGTGTCCTGTAGGAATTTATCAATGGGCATGGAAGAAACAGGGGCAGCTAGATGGTACAGCGCATAGTGCGTGGACTTGGAATCAGGAAGACCTGAGTTTAAAACTGGCCTCAGTCCCTTAGTAGTTGTTTGACCCCGAACACCTATTTGCCTCAGTTCCTCAACTGTAAAATGGGGACACACTGGAGAAGTAAATGCAAATGGAGTAATCTCCAGTATTTTTGCCAAGAAAATCCCAGGGACAAGTCCATAGGATCATGAAGAGTCAGGCACAAGTGAATAACAACAGCAATAACGCTTGAAAGAAGCAATGCTTATACTTCGACTCCTTAGTCACAAGCAACCCATCCCAGTAAGACATAATGATTTGGGGGTTAAGGAGACCCCAAGTTCTCCTGCTAAGCTAGAGAGATGAGGAGAGTAAGACTCTAATTCTGGTTAAGCCCAGTGATATAAGGGAACCAACTAATATAATGGTAAGCCCAGGTAGAACAAAGTTTGGGGTCAACAGGGTTCAGCTTGTGGTGTAAAACCCAAACTTAGGTCTTCTACACCTCTCTCTCTCTCTCTCTCTCTCTCTCTCTCTCTCTCTCTCTCTCTCTCTCTCTGTCTTTCTCTCTGTCTCCCACCTGATTTTCTCATGCACATAATTTGTGGCTCAGAACTCAAGACACTGGGTTTACATGGACAAGGTTCACGTTAGGGACTTTCCTAAAATCTTTTCCCTGTGCTCCTAATATCAGAAGTTGAGATTCTTCTATAATGGGAAAACACTACAGCCATTAGAAAGTCAAGCCATTTTTCTGGATATACACTGTCAGCATAAAGGTAAGATGTTTCAATGAAAAGGTATCTGGTTTGGCATCAGAGAACCTGGTTTCAAATCTCAGGTCTTCCACTTACCACCCATGGCAAGTCACTTCTCTCTGTGTTACAGTATCTATAGAATGAAGAAAATAGAGACTGACTAAGTAAGCATAACAGTCATGAAACAGAGAAGGAAGATCCAGAGTAGACAGAAAGAAAGAATAGATAATTAAGAGAATGAGTGAGAGAAATCTTCTCTAGTAATGGGCGCACACACACACAAAAATAAAATTTTACAAATTAATGAACAGGACTAGTTGAAAGGGAGGAGAGGAAGGTGAAATTTATTTGACTAACCAAGAGGAAAAAACAGAAGAAGTAAATAACCCTTGCAGTTTGGCTTATTAGTTCCTTTTGCATTCCTGCTCTTATCTGGTTATTTACTTCTTCTCATTCATTCCAGGCAAATAAATTTGCATAAGCTTCCTATTCTCAATGTTACGTGACCAGCATATTACAAATGCTGGTTCTCACAGTCAGAAACTTCCCATCACAAATACAGTATCACCCCATAAGGTGGTACTACAGAAGCTCCTGGGAGGGCCATGGACAGAGTCCAAGAGAACACCTTATAAACCCATGAGCTCCTAGGGATTTGTACCCACAGAGGCTCAGGCTGCAGTACTTGGGAAGCTCCAACCCTTGGAATTTCAGATCCTCTCACTCCAACATGAAGTTGCTCATTCTCTTTTCAACCCTCCTTCTGGCTCTAACCCAGAACAACCTGCTTGGTAAGGCTCAGAAGGTGGCAAGGGTAGTGGGTACTCCCTCCCTACTTCCACATTGTCCCTTCAACAGCTCTATCCTTAAAGTGTCCCAACTCCCAAAGACCTAATCTCCCCCAAACTTGCCCAATCCCCCAATTCACCATGTTCCCTACACTGTCCAAATATCCCAGTACCATGTCTCCCAATGACCCCATTTCTCCATGTTTTACCCTGCCTCCTTCCCATATTTCAAACCCGCTACCATACCATCCTAATCTTTTTTTTTTGATTGGGCAATGGGGACTAAGTGACTTGCCCAGGGTCACATAGCTAGCAAGTGTTATGTGTCTGAGGCCAGATTTGAACTCAGGTCCTCCTGAATCCAGGGCCGGTGCTCTATCCACTGCACCATCTGGCTGCCCCAACAGTGATACCATCCTAATCTTGACAAAGAAAATTATAATATCCCTTCCAATGTCTATGTCTTCACTTCACAGCCAATGCCTGTGCACCAGTCCAGCTGATGCTTGAAGCTCTCAACTCGAAGAGAAATGATTCATTGAATTTACTCCTCAATAGGTTCAATGCTGATAACATCACTACACAGGGGTTTTTTAACCTCCACAAATGTTATTTAAGTCTCACAGCCCAAGAGAAAGAGACGATCTTTTTGCTTAAGGTATGGTAGTTGCTATATATGAATGTGTGATTGTGTGCCAGTATCTCCCCAGACCCAATTTCAGTACTTTTCCCTGCATAGGATAGTGCAAATCCCTTTAACGTACTCACACACTCTCAAATTCTCATAGACACTTTTGTAGCTAAAGAAATAAACACACCCAAATACACTCACACTCTCAAGCACAGACAACTTCACACACACTCATACTGTCACACACACATATACGCTTTCACATGCACCCTCATATGTTCTAACTCTCTTGTATCCTCACACTCTGGCTCCAAAACTCTGTTTGAAAGAACAAAAAAGAGAATCAGAGAAGTGGCAACCTCTCAGGGGCCTGAATCCCCTTCCTCTTTTCCAGGAGGGCATGTGTCCTCCTTAAGAAAAGAGCAGGAGGGAATTTCAGAATGTAAAGAATAGTAAGTATAGCCGTAGACATCTCAACAGGGAAATTCCTTCTGAGCCCAAGTGGTGATTCCCTGACCAGATTATCCTCTGTTTCTCAGAGCAAAATCATTAGCTCCCAGGAGTATAAATGTATGTATGTATGTATGTATGTATGTGTGCGCACACATACATATATACATATAGGTGCATTATATGATAAATGTCCATCCTACCATATATAATTACATTCTCATTCAGCCAATGAGCTCCATTGACTGATCTGGAAGTGAGAGAGATGGTGACCATGGCCAGAGATGTCCCCACAGAAAGTACCTCAGAGCCTGAGTGGATTGGGTTACTCCCTGACCCCCTGACCATTTGTGTCCTCATTGTTTCTCAGATTAAAATCCTTGTCAGCCCGGAATGCACGAACTACTAGGATAATGGAAGCTGGACCAACTGAGGCAATGAATCACCAATCCCTCCATTACAGCTTACTGTTCATCCCATCCCTATCCTACCCCTGCTGCTACGGACCAAACTATGGAGCTCAAAAGACCCTGCCTTTGCTATTCACCTTCTTATCCCAATAAACTAAAAGAAACTCAGTTCTGTATATGTGTCACTGTGTTTTATCACTCACTATGTGATTGTCAGAATGTGTATGGATGTATATTCACTATCATTGTGTGCTAAAGTACAAATGATAGTGTCCCCCCATATATGGCTGCATCACTCCATTGTGTACAAGTGACTGACAAGTAAGCAAACTAGAATGAAAGGTGCTACCATCTCCATGTCCACAAACCCCTTCACTCACCCTTCCAGTACTGGGACGGTGTCCACTATCCAAGAGGTGGTCAGTCACACAATGATTCTCCTACAGTCAGACATGGAAGCTGAAGATACAACTATCCACCCGCAATGCTGTGGAGGCACACACAGCTGACTGCATCTCTTTCTAATTCCCCAAGCCCATTTAATGCTTCGACTAAGTATCCTCAAGACTGAACCTGGTTATTTCGTAGGTTAGAAACAGACCCGGATATGGTTAAGGAAAGAGAGCTAACTTTTGTGTTCAATGCTTGGGAATTCATGAGCTGGTGTGGAATAGCGGGGACTGAATGTGTGGGACTTAGAAAGAGTGAGTAGGAAGAGATTGAGTAGAGGGGAGAATTCACGGCATGGTACAGGAGGGAGAGGCAGAAAGAAGAGTGATAGAGACATAGAGACCAACCCAGAGACACACAGAGAGTGAATTCTAGGGTCCAGGGCCTACTTTCCTTTTCCTTTCCCTTTCACTTTCCCCATACAGCAGATATAGCAGCAATGAAGAGCTATAATGAAGACTAGAAACCAAATCTGACCTCTTACCACTTATTCACATTGTGCACTTTCTGAGCTTCTGAGGAAGAGGGGACCACAGTATGGTCATCTGTGGGTTACAGGCTCATGGCACTTGGCACAAAAGGAAGACTCCTGAAGACCACTTAAAATAGAGATTTCATAATAGTTAACTATTTAAGGGCATTCAACATAAGCATAGACATACATTTTAAAGAGGAAGAGAACTGACATGTACACTCTAAGCAGAAGGACAAAGGAACCTAGAGGTAGAGTCAGAGGCCAAGTGTGTGATGGGGGAAGGTAGGGGAGGGAGGGAGGAAAAGAGAGACAGAGAGACAGAAAGAGACAGAGAGAGAAACAGAGACAGAGACAGACAGAGACACAGAGAGAGAGAGACAGAGACAGAGAGAAATGAGAAGAGGGAGACAGAGACAGACAGAGTAAAAAAAGGTAGAAGGTCAGGCTCTGTCTCTCCCTCTGTGTCCTCTTTCACACTTCTTGATGAGTCAGTAGGTGACTTCAGAATCAGGGCCTGCAAAGTAAGGACAGACTACTGCAGCTGGCAGAGGGTGGGTCCCAATGTTCGAGCTATTCTCTCAGATGTTACCTCACTGTTCATCAATGTGCCCAAACTTTCAGAATTCCTCTTTTGTTTTGTCCAATGTTTATTTTACTCTTCCCAACCAGTATCACTCCCAGGGAAACAAGTTGCCTATAGTCACTTGTTAATAGACAACACTGGATAACCTAGGAATTTTCTTCAAATTACTTCCCTTCAGGTGCCCATTTACTGGGAAACAGCTGAACCACTTATGGTAATGAAAGTGATGGAAAGTTAATGTGCTATAACAAATGATGAAGAAGGTGGTCTCAAAAATCTGAAAAATTTGTAAGAACTGATGTAAAGTGAAGTGAGCTGAATCAAGAGAACAATTTATACAATAACAATATTTTAAAGAGAAACAACTTTGAAAGACTTAGGAATTCTGATCAATTCCAATCACAATGGCCAATCACAAGAACTGATAATGAAACATTCTATTCACCTTGACATAGAAAGCTAATGGACTCAGAGAGCAGATTGAAACATATTTTATTTTATTTTCCTTTTTTTTTTTGACATGGCTAATGAGGGAATTTGTTTTGCTCGACTATACTTATTTGTAATGGCTTTTGCTTTTTTTGTATTCACATTGGGTCAAGGAGGGAAAGTAGAAGAGATAATTTAAAATTAAAATGAAATAAAATTGAATTTTTTTTAAAAAAAATTACTTTCTCCAGCTGTGAAACAGCTTTTCATCCTAATGCCCAAGGCTAGAGAATTAATCCCATGTCCTCAAGGTAACACTTTTATTAACTGATAGACTCATTTGTTATTCTTCTGGCCCTACTAGATCCAGTCTAAAAAGGGGGTGAAGGTTAGCTGGCTTCACTCATTTGTTCACCATACAACCACCTGCCCATCATTTCCTTGGTCACCAAAGGTCCCCAATATCAAATCTTTATCCCTATTTGGCCCTTGTTAGGGTCAGTGATGAGATCCACTCTCGGCATCCACAGCAAAAGAATGTGCTTTTTGGTTTTTAGATTCTGGGTTAATGAGGCCAACACTTCTTCACTTCTCAGCCTTCCTGATTTTTCTCAGGGCATATCACCCCAAATCTAGTCTTCCTCCAAGAGAACTATTTATCATGTTCTCTCCCTGCATCTCCTTCCTCACCTTCGGGTGCTTGTTGTACCACAGAAGAGTTGTGTCATATTGTATTTGTTCTCCCAGCTTAGCCTAAAGGCCTAGTGATAGAATATTGCTCTCACCCCACCTTCCATTCCTACCCAGCAACATCCTGCTCACATTCCCTAATCTGGTACTCGGAAACAGGTAATGGCTACATCCTTGAAGTGCTTCATCATTTGACTAAAAGCTATTTGGCCCTGAAGTTAGATTAGGAATTGGAACTATAGACTTTGCTCCACCACCACCAACCACACCTCTATCTCTTCTCCGGTCCTGAACTCCACACCATGTCCCAAACTTCCTAGCCCTAAGGGAACTAAGGCTTTGTTTTAAGACACAGAAAATTTATAGTGTTTTGGACCCAAGTGAGTGAAAGCATCAAGGCTTTGGATCACAGTAGGCATCTCAATCAGGAAGTCCTCTATTGAAGATTAATACAAATTGGACCCTCTTCACCCCCCAATCAGTGTGATTTATCTTCCCCAAAAGGCAATGTAACATTCGCCTGCCCCATGCCACTTTTTGCAGGGGATATTGGATCACCTACTCAGGTAGCAAAGGGAAGGTCCACTGACTATGAGAGAATCACACAGCTTGGGAGTTGGAAGGGCCATCAATAGTCCTATTCATCTCTGATAGAAAGCCTCCTTACAACAGATACCCCAAAACAGTCATCTTCTCATTAACCTTTATGGGTTTTCTTGTCAAATATACTGGAGTGGTTTGCCATTACCTACTCCATTTTACTGATGAGGAAACTGAGGCAAACAGGGTTAAGTGACTCGCTTAGGGTCACACAGCTAATAAGTATCTTAGACCACATTTGTATTCACGAAAATGAGTCTTCCTGATTCTAGGCCCAGTAATCTATCCACAATGACACCTAGCTGCCCTTAACAGTCTAGCACTAGCCTTTTTTTAAAGACCTCCAAGCACTGAGCACAGTGCCTGGCACATAGCAGGCATCAGATAAATGTGTGCTCCCTTCCCCTTTCCTTCCAGGGGAGGGTCTGTGTGGCAAGGACTATGCTAAGCACTTTACAAAGTGCTTGTTCGAGCCTCGTAACAATGCTGGAAGGTAGGCAGGATCATACGGCTAATATGAGAATGGATTTGAACTCAGGTCTTCATGATCCCAAGTCCAAAACTATCCACTATGCTACTTAGACCCTTAGGAGTTGAAATCAGATATTCCCAGGGGCTGAACTTTCAGTAGGGACTAAGATATTACTTTGTTGTTGAAGTAACAAAAAATAAAGCCAAGTCCATTAGAGCTTAGATTCTAACCAGTGATTGCCTTGGAAAGAGCAGTTTCAATAGAGTTGGTGGGATCAGAACCTTGAATGGAATGACTGAGAATTGAATGGGCAGTGAGGAAGGGGAAGCATCGAAAGTAGACAATTGATAACAGGAAATGCAAGGTAAAAAAGAGAAGAGCTAGAGAATGTCATCCTGAGAGTGTCTTAAGGTCAATTTAAGGGTTTATTGTTTTTTTTCAAAGAATGGAAATCACTTGGGCATTTTAAGGAGGAAAGCCAGTACATAGAGAGATTGAAAAGAGGTGGAAGGAAGGAAGGATGCTGTTTTCCCACTCAGACAAGGCATGTACTATTGTGCTCAGTTCTGGATGCTCCATTTTAGGAAGGACAATAATAAGCAGGAGTGTGTAGAAGAGGATTACACAGAGAGTGGGAAGACTGCATACCTAGACGCAGAGGAATTTGGGGATTAAAGGAACTGGGGGTATTTGCCTTAACAAGAAACTTGCTAGGAACATAATGCTATCCTCAAATGTTCAAGGGGGAAGAGGATTAGACTAGTTTTACCTGGTTCAAACCCAGAACCAGTGGATGGTAGTTTCAGAGAAAAATGTTAGCTCCATACAAGGAAAAACTTAAAACAAGAATTGTCCAAAAGTGGAATTAGCTGCCTCAGAAAGAGTGAATGACCTGACTTTGGAAGTCTTCAGACCCAGGCTGAGAGATTGCTTGTAAGGGACATTGGAAAGGGGACTGGTACTCAGTTACCTCCAGTCAATAAATGACTGCTAAGGTCCCTTCTGACTCAAGTACCTATGATTCTAGGCTGAGGTACAAACAGGTGAACAACAGACAGTGCTCCAAGATAGAAAAGAAAGGTTTTCTCTAAGAATATCTCTCTAAGAAATGTGCTGTTATCCATTTTCTGTTTGTTACTTTGTTTTTGTCAGACCATCTACCCTGTGGAATCCTGGGAAGAAATGTGAGAACTGGCCCGGGAGTTCCACCTAGTAGCTGCCTGCTGATGTAGAAATTTTCCTGTCCTTTTCCCCCCCCCCGTCTTCCTAGGGAGGAGTCAGGACTCAGGATATTTGCCCTCTGAGCTGTTTCCTCCAGAGAAGCAAAGTCAGGGTCCAAGAAGAGTCTACAGTAATTGAGGACTAGAAACCTAGATCCAGCAAGACATCTCTATCTACAAGAGTACTCATTTGCCTAGCACTGTTCTCCCCCATGGGTGAGGCTAGCCATCTGTTTACCCCAAAGGTAAGCTCCCTCCCTCCAACCTACCAGCACAATGTGCAGGGGAAAGGTTGCTGTACTTGAGCCAAGAAGACTACTGTTTTGATGCTGGTTTGCAAATAACAGTCAATTCCTACAAGGTCTTGGGCATCACTTCACCTCTTATGGACTCAGTTTCCACATCTGTAATGTGGGAATAATGATCCCTGCCCTGCTAACCTCATTAGTCTGTTGTGGGAATCAAAGGAAATTCTTCATTTAACCACCTTTGTTAACCTTTCTAAATGAGAGATATTGCTAGGGTTGCTGTCCTTGTTCTCAGGATACAGAGTTAATTTACAGAAAAGGAAACTGAGTTTCAGGTGAGGGCTCTGAAGTACAGTGTCCCTGTGTGTGGTCACTAGAGGCCATAAAGACAAAACAGTCAGCAGATGTGAAGAGCAGTGTCCAGGTTTTCATGCACTCTCTCAGCATTGAGACCAAACTGAGAGGAAGCACTATAATAAGAGGGATGGATGCAGTATCCCCTGTGTCAGTAATATTTCCAGTTCTATGATATCTGACCACAGCCCTCTTCTACTAAGGACCTCTGACCTCTGCCACTTTCCCTGTTGGTGGCTTTGGGCCTCTCTCATCTCCTTTATCTGTGACTTTTTACCTTTCCCCCCTCCCTTATCTGTGACCTCTGATCACTGTCCTGTGCTTCTCTCATGACTCTCAAGACTAAAACTCTTGCCATTTGTGTTCCAGACTCCAAGTCTCTCTGTCCAAAGTTATTAAATTCAATGGAAGGAATTTTTACCCAGAAAAAAATGAAACAGACATGGCTATAAAGTAGGAAGAGATGAAGAATAATCTCATTTTACAGAATAACATGATACAGACTGCCAGGCAACTCAAGAGCTGTGTGGACACCAACATGCAGTGCATGGAGAATCTGAAGGTCTCCAATTTGGTGGTGAAGTCAGCTGCCTGTTCTAGATTTCTTTGCTCCCTGCCTCCTTCCTAACCTGTGCTCACTCCCATCTGACTCATCTATCCTCCTCCTTCACAATTCCTCTTCACCACCAACACTCAAGCTGTTTCTCAGGAATGGCACCTCCCCTAACAGGGCACCTTCACAAGAACAATTGAGAATTCCTGCCCCCTTCCTCCTCTCATCTCTAATACCTGGTTCACACACACACACACACACACACACACACACACACACACACAATTCAGGACCACTTTCTGCTAACCTCTTAGGTCTATTTACATAGAAAGATGTCCAAGGTATTTTGTTCCCTGAAAATCTAAAGTTTAGACTCAAACAGCAGTTCTTTTTTTCACCGATAAAGTCCCCTCAGAAGAAGGACTTGGGCTCTGACTGACCTGTGACCAAGAGACCTGTGCCAGGCTCAGGGTCAGACATTCTAGGGAAGCCTCAGCCTCAGCCTCAGCCTTGGCCTCTCCCTCCAGAGGAACACTTCTCAAAAAAAGAGTGTAAAAATAGTGTCCTGAGACTGGGACACTGATAGACCACCTTTATACTCAATAAACACTGACATGATTACTGACCCTAACCCACTGATCACAGCCGCAGAGCTGACCAGCCTCATCCTACTTTTGCAACTTTACCCTCAATCTCCAGTTCAGTCCTATCACCCCCAGAGATCAAGATCTTAGGATCCCTGAAATTCCATGTAATTCAGTTCTCAATGTCTGTGTTTTCTTTCAAAGGGCTGGAGGAACATTGATCAGGGACTGAACCAAGGGATGTGAGTCTCTTAACCTGCTCAGAGAAATTTGATCTCCCACCAGAAACCCTGACAATAATATGGAGAAAAGGACCCCATGGCGGCTTCACTACAGCCCTGAATTTATTTAGTCCAACAACTCTTTGTTAAGTACCTATTACATGCAATCACTGTGGAAGGTGCTGAGGATAAGAAGATGAAAACAACACAGTCTTCAATCTCTATGAGCTGACTACCAGTCAGTCTCCTTTGCTGCCTCATCATCCATTTCATATCCCCTAAATATGAGTGCCCACATTGGCTCTACACCCTCCCTTCATTTCTTCTCCCTATATACTTTCTTCAACAATCTCACCTGCCTCCAAAGAATTAAGAATCATGTCTTTGCAAATGATTCCTAAATCTGTATATCCAGCCCTAAAGAATTATCTCCAGAATTTCAGTCTTGCATCAACCAATTAATCAGCCAACATTTATTAACACCTACTTAGTGCCAGGCACTATGTAAGCACTGTGGATGCAAAAAGGTGAAAGACGAAATCCCTACTATTAAGGAGCTTGCACTCACTAACTTCCTGTTGGACATTACTTTCTCTGTAACCTTGGGAAAGTCAGTAAGCCTCTGCTTACCTCAGTTTCTTCAATTGTAAAATGGGTATCCATAACAGTACCTACCTCACAGGATTGTTGTAAAGATCAAATAAGTTAATATTTGTAAAGCACCTGGCACATAGAATGTACTATGAGCGGCGAGGAGAGAACAACGAATTGGGAATAAATACACAGAAGTGAAGGGCAATCTAGGAGAAGCAAAAAAAAAAAGTAACATTAAAAGAAAATATGCTTACTATGGAAGCAAAACTTACCGATCCAAAACAGTTGTTATTTGTCTTTAGTACAGGAAGAGGACCAACGACATCATGATGTTGGAGTCAAGGTACAGTGTGTTCAGCTGTGGCTAAGCAGTCCAATATGAGCTCAGAAGGCTCTACCACAGGTTGGGCACAAATACTCCATTTGAACATTTGGGATGGAGATGTCTCTAGATTTGTGCATCTCACTTTTCCTTTGTGCCACTGCAATTCTGCTTTACTCATAGGGCAGAGCACCTTCTTTGGGCAATCCTGTACCAGCGTTTCCCATGTGTCATAAGCATTGTAGGCCCTCCACTCAATATGTTCACTGCCATGGCCTTTTTGGGCTTTCTTCCTGGATTCCCCTTTTACATTGTGCTTTACTCCCAGAACAACACCAATTGTTACAGGTGTCAAAGAAGACACTACTCCATGGTAGGGCCCTTTCTCCACAGTATCCCTGATTATTCAGCCCACAACTGGTCTATACCCTCTCTGGTTGACTTTTTTTTTTACATTTGCCTCACAATTTCCTCCCTTTAGTATTGAGTTAAAAGATGTATGACATCTTTTAATGGAACAGCAAAAGTATGTAAATATTTCTCAGTACCACATGGAATTTTTATAAAAATGGACCATATATATACTAGGGTACAAAGACATTGCAAAGAAATGTAAAAAGGTAGAAATAGTTAATGCACCCACACCATAATGCAAAATAGAAAAAATAGAAATTGCTTCCAAGACCACAAACAAAAGATATAGACCCAAATGGAGATTCCCCAATGTAGCCTTGGGGCAGCTAGGTGGTGCAGTGGATAGAGCACCAGCCCTGAAGTCAGGAGGACTTGAGTTCAAATCCAACCTCAGACCAAACACTTGACACTAGCTGTGTGACCCTGGGCACACCTCAATTGCCTAAAAAAAATGTAGTCTTAAATAATGAGTGGGTCAAAGGGCATATCATAGGAATAATTAATAATAATGTAAAAAATTATGATGAAAACCAACACATGAAAATTTCTGGGATGCAGCTAAAGCAGTATTCAGGGGGAAATCACATCCTTACAATCACACATTAACAAAATAGAAAGAGAAAGGATTAATGAATTTAATATGCATTTTTAAAATATAGAAAATTAGCAAATAAACCTGAAGTTAGCACAAAACATGAGATATTGAAAATTAGAGGGTAAATAAACTGAGGACCAAAAATAGAAACTATAAATAACATTAAAAGATGGTTCTTTGAAAACACTAATAAAATTGATAAATTCTTAGCTAATCTGAATAAAAAGAAGACAGCAGAAAATCAAATCATTAAAATAGCAAATGAAAAAGGTGAATTCACAGAAAAAAAAACAGAAGAAATAAAAATAATAATCAGAACATATTATACACAATTAGGTTCTAACAAAACTAACACAAAATGAATGGAGGAATGCATTCAAAAATATAAGATACACAAACTCTCAGAGAGAGATCTTAAATAACGTGATCTTAGAAAAGGATAAGGCTCTAGCTGTAAAGGACCCACCAAATCAAAAACTCCTGGTCCTGATTGAGTCACAAGAGAATTCTATCAAACTTTTAAAGAACATTTAGTGCCCATACTTCACAAATTATTCTCAAAAATTGAGTAAGAATCCTTTTGTGAGGCAAATTTAATCCTAATATCTAAACCAGGAAAAGATAAAATACAGGAAAAAAAACGACAGGCCAATATCATTAATGAGACTCAAAGATTTTAAAAATCCTATCGGACAGACTTTTATCCAAGAAATCACTCATTATGATCAAGTGGGATTTATACCAGGGATACAAGAGTGATTCAATATTGGAAAAAAAAAAACAACACAACTGATAACATTAAAAAACAAAACATCCAAAACCACATGATCATTTCAATAGAAGAAGAAAAAGCTTTTGGTAAAGTACAACACACTTTCATGCTAGGAAGAAAACCCTACAAAAAAACATAGAGGGACCTTTTTTTAATGTCATAAAATGCATCTATCTGAAACTAAAAGTAAGCATCATATGTGAAGGAGATACACTGGAATTTTTTTCCAATAAATATAAGAATTAAGCAAAGAGGCTCATTATCATTGATATAATTCTGGAAATGCTAGTAGTAGCAATAAGACAAGAGAAAGGAAATAAAGGAATAAAGGTAGGTAAAGGAAAGATAAAACTATCCCTGTTTGCTGATAATATGATTGTTTACTTGGAAAACACCCAGAATTAGCAACGAAAAGAAATGAGACAATTAATAGTTTTAGCGAAGTTGGAGGCTGCAAAATACATCCCCCTAAATCAACTGCATTTCTTCATAATATTAACAAAACACAAGGAAGAACGATAGGAAGGGAAATCTCATTCCAAATAATTACAAAATGCATAAAGTATTGGGAGATTAACCTCCTAAAGCACAAATAGATTTTAATAAATTCAATTGTAATATGTTCCTTAAAGAAATAAAGAACAGGGGCAGCTAGGTGGCACAGTGGATAGAGCACCGGCCCTGAAGTCAGGAGGACCTGAGTTCAAATCCGGCCTCAGCCCAAACACTTGACACTTGCTAGCTGTGTGACCCTGGGCAAGTCACTGAACCCCAACTGCCTAAAAAAACAAACAAAAAAAATAAAATAAAAAATAAAGAACAACCAAACCGCTAGAGGAATATTTAGTGCCAATATAATAAAAATGAGAATACTACCAAAATTAATTTATACTTTCAATGCAATGCCAATCAAATTACCAAAAGGATGGCTTGATAAAATAATAGCAAAATTCATTTTAAAAGATCTACAATATCAGAGAAATTATTAAAAGTATGGATGAAGGGGCAATAGTCTTCAAGACCCCAAACTATATTATAAAGCTGCAGTCATGAAAACTATCTGGTATTGGTTAAAAAATAGAGAGAGAGGTCAATGTAACAGACTAGTTGAGGAAGATTCAGAAACAACAGAATTCAATAACCTAGTATTTGATAAAATAGAAATCATAAATTACCAAGGGGAAAATTCCCTATTTGATTAAAAATTTCTGGGAAAATTACAAAGCAGTCTGGCAGGAATTGTAAGGTCAGGCCAACATCTTCTGCTTTGAATGCAGCAATGTTGATTTTGCTGTCCCCTTCTGAGTTGGTGTCTTGATCTTCCCCGTCACCGTAGTAACTTCCCCTGGTCAGGATTGTTGTCACTTGCTCATTTTCCCAGGCTAATTCTTGACTTTCAGCTCTCCATTAAAGTTGGGCTCTGCTCTCAGGGTGGAGGTAACACTATCCCAAGCTTTAGGGATTTTGTGCAGCTGTTTTCAGAGCTGTTCTGGGTGTCTGTAAATTTTCAGTTATTCTGATCTAAGTAGAGGCGTGTTTACTACTCTTCTGGCCTGTGCTCTGGTCCGTGGGTGACCACAAGCACTCTTTTCCACCCTGAACCTGTTATCAGGATCCCTCCTCCTCTATGGATGCAAGCTCTGGTGTGCTAGCGCTTCTCTTTACCCTGGGACTATGACCCAGGACTACAACCTGGCTCCAAGTATGGGTAATACAACAGAGTTCTGCCCCCAGTGCCAGCAAATGAATCTGTAATCTTCTGTGTACATATCCATCAGATCTCCTTACCATCTGTGGGCCGAGACCTCTAGAAGCAGCTGCTGGGCCACAGATGATTCAGTCACCCACAAGGCTTGCTGGCTTCCTACAGTGCAGTCTTTACTGGTGCAGTCTGTGCTGCACTGTGCTCCACTCTCACCCCAGTCACCCTGCTGACCTAAGTTGTCTTGGGCTGGAAAATTGTTTAACCTCGTCCTTTCGTGGGCTCTACCACTCCAGAATTTGTTTTGAGATATTATTTAAAATTCTTTGGGGTAAATTTGAGCGAGTTTAAAGGAGTCCCGTCCCTGCCTTTTCTCTGCCATCTTAGCTGTGTCCCTGACTAATTCCTAAAAATTGTTGGTGGAGCTGTAAAATGGTGGAAAGCTTTTTGGAAAGAAATTTGGAATTATGCAACTGAAGTGACTAAAATGTCCATACCCTTTGAATCAAAAGTCATCCATTAGAAAAAAAGACCCCGTACAACTCCAAAATATTTAAAGCAGCAAGTTTTGTGAAAGCCAAGAATTGGAAACAAAGTATATGCCCATCACTTGGGAAATGGCTAAACAAATTGTGGTACATGCATGTAATGGAATTTTACTATGCTGGTAGACATGATCTGTCTGATGCATGAAAAGATCTATATGAATTTATACAGAGTAAAGGAAGTAGAGTCAAGAAAACAATTTACACAGTAACTACAATAATCTTTCTATCCCTGAGATCTATGTTTGCTTGCTCTTAGAAAGAGGACTGCTTCTCCATTTATGCTTTCCTTAGGGAACTCAAACTGCAAGTAGATGATCCCAGGGTTCCCCAAGCTCTGGGACCTTGAAGCCCCCAAAAGTACCCAAGCTTCAAGGTTATCTCACACCCCTTGGGTGTCAGACCACAACCCTGCTTTTCTTTTGTAGCCCAAGACTAGAGCACCAGCCATAACCTCTGGTTGTGCAGCCTCTACTCATTAGATGGAGCTACAAGGGCAAGGAGAATAGTCTAGAGACAGTTCTTAGGGTACTTGGTGGCCTTGGCTAGAAGCCTTGGACAATGACTCTAAGCTCCTGGGCTCACCAAGCAAGGGCAGGAACCAAGTCCTTCAGCTTCAGGGAGAGTATGACTTGGGGCTGGCCCAGGAAAGGATGGGGCAAGATTGGTTGATATGGCCTAGTATAAGCTTCTGGGGGGAAAATGTCTCCTTCACCACCTGACTGAGTTTGAAGACACTCTACATGGATTTAACCAGTCAGTCAGTAAGCATGTATCAAGCACCTACTATGTGCCTGGCACTGAGCTAAGCTCTGGGGGTATAAAAAGAGACAAAAAACAGTCCCTGCCCTTAAGGAGTTCACGATCTAATGACCCCTTTGCCTGAGCCTTCATGCCCTTTCCTATATTTTCTATTTCCTATTGTGCTCTCCCCAAATGCTGTTCATCCTTTGCCTATCTGCCTCCTCTTCCATCCCTAACTTCTCCTCCGTCCCCTCCTCCTGGGGCCCCTGTCCCCAGCACTGTCAGCTCTGCTGCTGCAGCTTACATCCCAACAAGAGTTTGAGACCAATCCCAATTCCTCTTCAGTTCAGACTTTCCATAAAGTTTCTTTTTCTTTAAAATCTGTATGTTGAATTAAACTTTGTGATTTCATTTTTTTGTTTGTAAAAAAGGTTTAAGAAAATTAAAATAAGTAACTATGAGTTAAAATATATTTTAGCAGTAAATAGAATAAATTTCTTTACAACAGTCTGAAATACAAAAAAGTTCAAAATTAAAATAAAGTCTGTTGGTCCTCCATCTCACTAGGAGGAATAAAGTTAGTGACTTTTATTTCATCCAAGCTATGTGACAAGTCAAGTCACAAACTTTAAAGTGCTATATGTATAGTCAGTTATTATCACTGTAAGGAGACTGATGTGTCGGGGGGGGGGAGAGAGAGAGAGAGAGAGAGAGAGAGAGAGAGTGTGTGTGTGTGTGTGTGTGTGTGTGTGTGTGTGTGTGTGCTCTAGCCAGAATATAGCACAAAACAGATCACCACTTTTGTTGTCTTACATAACAGGAGTGTAGATATACACGGCAGGAATGTAAATTCTGCCACCTTCTAGCTTCATTTACATAACAATCAAAGGGATTCTGGGAAATAAGATCCAACTTAGTACCCCAGCCTCTAAACAGACCCTGTGGACACTTGTGGGAGGGGGAAGAAAGGGAGAAGTGCAGGTAGAATCTTAGGCATAGGTTTTAAATACAGGCCGACAATCATGGATAAAATTGGAGTTATAAATAATTTTCTAACACCCCCAGAGAGTTGTTTTGGATCATGGATATCAAATCTGTACCTGACAAAGTTATAAGAATAGACTTAACTACCCTGCAGCACTCTAATGGTTTTGGTTGATTCAAAACTTTGGCTATGGCTTAATAGAGCATCAGCCTTATAATATAGTTTTAAGATCTAGTACAGCTAAACCTCCTTCTGTTACATTTTTTTCATTATTTCCTTTAACATTCTTGACTTTTCATCCTTCCAAATGAACTTCGTTATTATTTTTTCTAATTCGGTAAAACAATTTTTTGATAATTTAATTGGGATGGCATTGATATATAAATTAGTTTAAGTAAAGTAGTCAATTTTATTTTATTGGCCCTGCCTACACATGAACAATTAATATGTCTCCAATTGTTTAAATTTGATTTAATTTGTATAGAAAGGGTTTTTTTTTTAAATATAATTTTGTTGATAAAGTTCCTAGGTTTGTTTTGGCAGGTGTACTCCCAGGTATTTTATGCTGTCCAGAATTATTTTAAGTGGGGAATTTTTACTGTCTCTTCTTGCAGTTTTGTTTGTGATCTATAAGAATGCTGATGATTTATGTGGATGTACTTTACATACTGCTACTTTGCTAAAATTATTAATTATTTCAACTAACTTTTTAGTTGAGTCTTTGGGATTTTCCAAATATATCATCATATCCTCTGCAAAAAGCCATAGTTTTGTTGCCTCATGAACTTATCCTGATTCCTTATATTTCTTTTTCTTCTTTTATTGCTCTTGCTGGCATTTCCAATACAATATTGAATAATACAGTATTGACGGTGGGCATCGTTATTTCACACCTATTCTTACTGGAAAGGCTTCTAGTTTATCCCCATTATAAATAATTCTTGCTGATGGTTTTACATAAATGCTTTTATCAATTTAAGGAAAAATCTATTTATACCAAGACTTGCAAGTGTTTTTAATAGAAATGAGTGTTGAACTTTATCAAAAGCTTTATCTGCATCTATTGATAAAATTATATTTTTTTCACATTTATTGTTCATGAAATCAATTATGTTAATAGTTTTCCTTATGTTAGACCATCCCTGCATTCCTGCTATACATCCTGCTTGGTCATAATGTATAATCTTTGTAATATATTGTTGTAATCTTTGAGCTAGTATTTTATTTAGTATTTTTGCATCCATATTCATTAATGAGATTGGTCTATGATTTTTTCTCTCTTTTTACTCTTCCTCATTTAGGTGTATTTGGGTATTCTACTTTCTCTTCTGCTAATCTAGGCAATTTATATGTTTGTAAATATTCTTCATTTTACTTAGAAGTTCACTTATATTGTTAAATTTATTGGCACACTATTTTGTTACATAACTCCTTATAATTGCTTTGATTTTGTCTCTTTTTTAAAATCAAATTGACCAATTGTTTATCTATTTTATTTGTTTTACCATAAAACCAACTCAGTTCTATTCATCAATTCAAAGATTTTTCACTCCCAATTTTATTTATTTCCATTTTCATTTTTAGAACTTCCGATTTAGTGTTTAATAGAGGATTTTTAATTTGTTTTTTTAATTGCAATCCCAATTAATTAGTCTGCTCTTTCTCTAATTTGTTGATATAAGCACTTAGAGATATAAATTTTCATCTAATGGCTGCTTTTGCTGTATCCCATAAGTTTTGATATGATTTCTTATTATTGTCATTCTCCTTAATGAAATTGATTGTTTCTATGATTTCTTCTTTAACATACTCATTCTTAAAGATTAGGCTGTTTAATCTCTGATTAGTTTTTAATCTATGTCTCCTTGCTCCCTTATTAAATATAATTTTGTTGCATAATATCTGAAAAAGATGTTTTTAATATTTCTGCTTTTCTTCTTTTAACTGGAAAATGTTTATGTATTAATATATGCTCCATCATTATAAAGATACTATGAACCACTAAAAAAAAGCTGTATTCCTTTTAATTTCCATTCAGTTCTCTCCAGATATCTATCATATATAGCTTATCTAAAATCCTACTCACTTCTTTAACATCTTTCTTATTTATGTTTTAGCTAGATTTATCTAGTTCTGAGAGGGGAAGATTAAAGTCCTCCACTATTAAAGTACAACTATCTTCACCTATAATTCATTTAACTTTTCTTTTAAAAATTTAGATGCTATGGTATGTGGTGCATATAGATTCAGTATTGATATTGTTCCATTGTCCATGATACCTTCTCTCAAAATGTAATTGCCCTGTTTATCTCTTTTAATTAAATCTAAATTAGCCATAACTTTGTCTAAGAGCATAATTGCTCCATCTGATTTTTTTGCATCAGTGGAAGCATAATAAATTCTACTCCAACACTCCATTTTAAATGTGTGTATCTCTCGTTCTGAAATGTGTGTCTTGTAAACAACATATTGTCATGTTTTGATTTTTAATCCATTCTTCTACTCATTTTTGTTCTATGGGTGAATCCATGCCATTCACACTCAAATTTATAATTTCTATTTGCGAGTTTCCCTATATCTGATTTTTACTCACTGTTTTTCTTCTCAGCCTCTCTTTTTACTCTATTCCTGTTATCTTATCTTCTCCCCTTACCCTCTTACTCTTTATTTTATTGACTAAGAAATAGAAAGGTAGATCAATGGGGTGGAGTAAATATACAATTTACAGTAACAAATAAACACTATAACCTTGTATTTTACAAGTCTAAAGACTTAGTATTTTGGGATAAGAATTCATTATTTTGTAAAAATTGTTTGGAAAACTGGAAAGCAGTACGGCAGAAGCTAGGCATAAACCAACATCTTACATCATCTACAAGATAAGGTCAAAATGGATATATGATATAGATACAAAGAAAGATTTTACAAGAAAATTAGAACATGGGATATATTATTTATCAGACTCATGGATAGGTGACCAATTTACAAATAAACAAGAGATACAAAGCAAAGTTAGGTATGAAATGGATACTTTTAATTGCATTAAACATTAAATTTTAAAAGGTTTTGTAAAAAATAAAACAAATGTAGCAAAGATCAGAAGAAAAGCAGATAACTAAGAAAAATGTACAGACAGTTTCTCAGATAAAGGTCTCAAATCAAAAATATATAAAAACTTTGTCAAATTTATGAGAATGCAAACATTCCCCCCATTGATAGTCAAAGAATGTAAACAGAGTTTTCTAATAAAGAAATTAAACAATTTAGAGTCATATGAAAAATGCTCTAAATCTTATCGATTAACAAAATGCAAATTAAAACAACCTTGAGATATCATTTTACATCTAACAGATTGGCTAAAATGATTGAAGGGGAAAGCAACAAATATTGGAGGGGATGTGGAAAAATTGAGACACTAATTTGTTGGTGATGGAATTCTGAAATGACCCAAACATTTTGGAGAGCAATCTGGAATTATGCCCAAAGAGTTATTAAACTACCTTTGACCCAGGAATACCACTATTTGGTCTGTTTCCAAAGACGATTAGGGAAAAAGGAAAGGAATCTATGTGTGTTAAAGTGTTTATAGAATCTCTCTTTGTGGTGATGAAGAACTAGAAATTACAAGGATGCCCATCAACTGAGAAATGGCTGAACAAGTTGTGGTATATGATTATGATATTATGCTACGGTGCTATAAGAAATGATGAGCTCAATGACTTAGAAAAACATGGAAAGATTTGCCCAAAACAATGAAGAACAAAATAAGCAGAACCAAGCAATATTGTTTTAAGAATGACTTTGAGTGAATAAGTTATTTCATTATAAATTCCCAAATTTACCATAAAGGACATATGAAGAAAGACACTATCTGAATCTATAGAAAGAACTGATAAATAGAAGTATGTATAGAATAATTTTACAAATACATAGATATATAGATATACACCTGACAGCGTCTAATGGTAGCCATCTCCAAGGCAGGGGATGGGTAGGGAAAGAAAAAAAGGAGTGGGGAAAAACATTTACTTGATAATTTTTTTGTATATTTGCAAGGAATAACAAGCTGCACATAACAGATTTTGTAGTTTCGTGTACAATCATTTTTTTTATTGTACTATGTCATGGAAATGCTTGTTTCATTCAATAAATTAAAAATAAAATAATTTTTTAAAATGTTAAAATTAAAAATAAAAAGAACCCTGCATCAACCAGCTCTTGTCAAGGAAAGACTCTTTAGTCACTACACCACAGTAGCAGAGAGCAGTAGATGGCCCTGAAGAGAGTCCAATAGATAGCAGCAGAGACTGGCTCCATCACAACAACAAACACCTAGTAAGATGCCCTACAGAGATGATGCCATAGAGAACAGAGATACAGAAAGAGCAACAGAGAATAGCAAAATGCTCTCAGGAAAGGAATCAGCAGGTCATATGTATCAAAGATATGAGCTGACACAGACAAAATTGTGTCACAGGAACACATACCACCACATATCTGTGCTGAGTGTGTGTGGCCCCCCCTTAATATTGATGTAAAAACTGATGGTAAGTGCACTCTATGAGTGCATTGGGGGATTTGCTTCTTGTGATTTGTTATGATGTCTTAAATGTCTTTTGTTTTTAATTAATGTGTTCTCTGACTGTCTAGCAAATATGTAAGTGATTTCCTATGGTTTTAAGTAGACACTGATCTAGAGAGTGCTTCAAACCTGAAATAATTTTTCTTTTTTTTTTTTCTTTTTGGTTGGGCAGTGGGGGTTAAGTGACTTGCCCAGGGTCACACAGCTAGTAAGTGTTATGTGTCTGAGTCTGGATTTGAACTCAGGTCCTTCTGAATCCAAGGCTGGTGCTCTATCCACTGCGCCACCTAGCTGCTCCCAAAATAATTTTTCCATGAGCTCACATTTAAGGGTATCACATTGAATATACCTAAAGTAGATATTAAACAACCTGTGGGCTGCTATCTAAATGACTATGCTTTCCTATACGAGTAAAAGAGTAGATTTTGTGTTCTATTTTTGCTTCTCTCAACTGTCCATGTCTGGTAAGCCAAGCATACCAGAGACTGCATCTCAAATTCCATTTTCTTTTACAGAGAGATTTAGCAGTTGTAACCAAGATGCCAGGGAAAGGTAAAAGCTTAGTGCTTTAAAAGTAGGTGATTCAGAGACTAGGGGAAGAGAATCAGGAAATGCCAACTTGGAGGGAACCAAACACAAAAGCTGAGTCAAAAGACAAGATGTTGAGAAAAATACCCAAATCCAAACATTCAAAAAGCTATGGAAAAAATCTAAATGGAAGGTCAAAAACTGGGAATCTGAAATCATAGAAAAGCAGACTGTCAGATGGAAGTGACCTCGGAAACCATCCTGTCACTCAAAGTTCATACTGAGACATGCAGAGTACACAGGGATCCTTATGTACGTGGTAGTGCACCTCTCTCTTTCTAAGTCTGACACCACTGAAGTAGAGTATGCATCTTAAGTTCTTTAAGAAAATTGGTGTTTTGTTAGAGTTGTATTAAAATAAGCATTCCCCACTTGAAACTATATTAATTAAAATAATTCATGAAATGTTCCATTTTCCCAGGCACTATGTAATTAGATTGTAATGAAATGGAAAGTATCTCAATATCTATAAATAATGCTTAGTAGAAGCATCTAAGTGGACAGGGAATAGAGTGCTGGGCTTAGAGGCAGAAAGATCTGAGCTCAAATCCAGCCTTAGACACTAGCTATATGACCTCAAGCAAGTCATTTAACCTCTGTTTACCTCAATTTCTTCATCTACAAAATGGGGATAATAATAGCACCTACTTCACTGGGTTATTGTAAGGATCAAATAAGACTAATAATATTTGTAAAGCACTCAGCATAGCACCTGGCACATAGTAGGCTAGCTATTGTTATTATTATTACTTAGCCATGTTGACTGTAAATAGCCTTTACCAAATGTGTTTGACAAAGGATGTCATTGACATTGTGGTGATTAAAAAGGATCAAGAGACATAATTCCTGGGTAATTAAATCATTTTATTAATAAGAAGAGCACATTTACTAATAAAAGGATAGTCATTTGGTCATTCTCCACACAATTTAGACAAAAGGGTCTATCTCCACTCAAGTTTGATTGAATAAAATTCACTTTAGAGAGTCCTTGTAAGATTGGGTAAGGTTGGATCTAAGAGGTTAGCTCAACCTTCAGAGGCTGAAAATAGAAAAGGGGGGAATTCTGAATCTCCCTAAATCATTAGTTATTAATAATTATTTCTCTCAATATCACGTGGTAAATTTTGATGAAGAAAAAGTCATGAATTATTGTATGCGGTAGGCTTGTTTTTATGTTCTCAGAGAAATGTTTCATAACAGTTGTAACCAATGACACTGATCCAACAATCCAATACTGTCTTATTTTACTCGACTTTGGTTGGGCAAATATTCACTTACAAAGGCTAGAAAGAGTGAAGAAACAAAATAACTTTAGTTTTGCTGAAGATTACCCTTTATTAGTGAAAAGCTTTCCTAACAAGTGATTACTAACTTCTATACAGGTGTTAACATTTGTTTCAGGAATATGGCAGTATATTTACAAGTCCACAATTTTATTTAATTTGATGATATTGCTAAATTGATTTGTCTAAATAAATTGAGCAAACGGTTTAAAAAACTGAAGGGTAGGTAAGTCACAGCTCATGGAACTCCTGTTGTCAGAATCTTCAAGTTATTCCCCTTAGGTGTGATGTAACATTTTGTTGGGACCATTTTGGAGTCTATAAACTACCTTTCTTCTATGTATTTAGTTTATCCTCAGCTCCCAGCATAGACACTGCCACTGGTCACTGCTATTTCAGACATATTGCTAGGACACTGATTTTTTAAAAAGAAAAAAAAAAACAAATCCTTCAATCCTCCAAAGTTCATCAAAGCTTCTTGTATATAATGGGAAGGAGGGAGGCCAAAACTCAGACTGCAGGTCTTCTCCTCCATGCTCCCAAGTGATTCCTATACACAGACTTAACTGGAATAGTCTCTACCACTAATGTTCGAATGCTCAGCTCCAAAGTAGCTTACTAGTTCTATATGAGCCCCTCAGCCCAGCAGAACAATTTATATTTTATTCTAAAGGTGACAAGGAACCACTGGAGTTTCTTGAGCTGGGAGGGTGACATGGTCAGACCTGCACTAGATTTTACACTCCATTTCTTACTGGGCACACTGCAAATACTCCCTTTCAACCAGTCTGTTGTGGAGTAGCATCACCTGTTGTACCTTTCTGAGGGCTTTGGGTAGAGCAATGCCCCTTTCAAAATCAATATGGTAGAGGAAGGAGTTCCAAAAGAACCGCCTCATTTTATCCTCAAAAAAATGACAATAATAATGAAATACCAAATAGAAGAAAATACTTTAAAAACACAAAAGATCATTTTTAAAATCTGCTGAAATAAAAAATTAACAAAATGAAGTCATGATAAAATAAGAAACATTATAATGCAATCGAAAAAGTCCAAATTTGAGAAGCAAGTACAGATGGAAAAAGTAACAACACAAGATATTCCAAGAGACACCCCAAAAGGGAAAATTGGCACATTTGAAGGTCTAAAACAAAAATAAATAAATGAATAACACTGATGAAAATGATAAGAACAAGTTAAAAAGAGCTTCTAGAAATTACAAAATCATGGAAGGCACTGAAGCTTAAATTAAAAGATACACCCCCTTAAAAAGCAAAAACAAGATTAGAAGGAAATAATGAAATAAAGAACTACCATGAAGAATATAATTGAAAAACTGGGGGTAAGAATTAGAGGAAGTTCTTTTTTGACAAGAACTGTCAGGAAGATTAGAAAGTGGTTTGTTAGAAATTGCCTCTTACAACATATACTGCAATAATTTCCAAATGAATTCTGAGTATAAAAGGCCACATCATAAAAAAGAAATCAGAAGAGATGGAGGTCATATACTGTTCACAATTATAGCTACAGAGAGAATTCTCACCAAAGAAGAGAGAGAGGAAGGCATAAAAGATAAAATAGATAGCACATGGAATTAAAAGGCTTTTGTACAAATAGTATCACTGAACATATAATTAGAAGAGATGATAGACTAGAGGGAAAATATCACCAAAAAGGGCCTGATATCCCAAACAAACATAACACCAAGGGCCATTCCCCACTGAATAAGTAGTCAAGGATATCAACAGTTTTTTAAAAAATTGTAAGCTCTAAATGACCACGTGAAAACATATTCTGAGTCACTAATGAATAGTTTTGCTGTTGTTCATCCTTCATTCTTGAAAAGGACCAACGACATCATGAGGATGATGTCTTGACTTATGTGTGAATCGATCTAAGTGAGGCAGAGCTGTGCAAAGTTATGATCCCTCACTCCATCCTCCAAAGTCACTCAAGTCTGATGAGCTCTAGAGGTTAAGGGTGCTGGAGTCCCAAGATCACAATATGCAGGTCCTGTCTGAAAGAATTTGACCCAAGCTTTCTTTCAGCCAAAGACAGGGTTTATTAAAGATCCACCATATTGGCCAGACTCTTAAGGAATCTGAGTACCTGTGAGCTAGTGGTCAGATTGTAAAAATCTCAGCAGTCACTAGATTATAAGAATCAGAGGAATGGCTAGATTTTAGGAATCTGAGCATCTTAATGGAGACAAGATGGTCCTTATATACAGAAAGACTGTGGGCGGGATCTAGGAGTGGCCAAGTAGTTTGAGATGCCTGGAGGAGGGGTCTAAGGAAGATCTGAATGGGAGTGGCCAGTAAACTGGGGCGAACAGGACTCCTGGGACCTGGACAATGGAGCCTAGCTAGGATTAAGTGTAGGAAATGGCTGGGGGGCATAGGGAGGGCTAGGCTAGGTTAAAGGTAACAGAATTGGGAGACTGAGTGTAGAGACAAAGAAAGGCCAGTTGATGGGATTATAGCCTCAGGAAGATGCTAAAGATTTGGCCTTGGGGGAAAGTACAGGGTTTTTCCTTTCCAGGATTTAGCTCCCATCCTCATCAAGTCCAGTGGCAAGACAGAAGTCAAGATGAATGGTAAGATAAATGCAAATTAAAACAACTCTGAGGGTCAACTTCACACCATGTAAATTGGCAAACATGACAGAAAATGAGAATAGTCAACCATAAAGGAAGAAAGGCAGACAGATGCCATGTTAGTGGAGACGTGAAGTAGTCCAATCTCTCTAGATTTCAATTGGGAATTGTGTAAGAAAAGTGAGTTGATTGTCTATACCCTTTGACCCAGAGATCTCACTACTGGGCATATATCTTTAAGGAAGTAAAAGACAGAAGCAAAGGTCCAATATGCCATACCAATATACCATAGCACCATTCTTGGTGGTAGCAAAAATACAGTAAACAAACTAGATGTCCATTGGCCGGGGGAATAACAACCTATGTCATATTAATGGAATAGAGTATTCCTGCAAAATAAGAAGTGACCAATATGAAGAATTCATAGAAACATTAAGTTGTATGAACTGTGGCCAAGTGAAATAAGCAGACACAAGAGAACAATAAACACAATGATTGCAAGAAAGAAAATGAAAAATCACCAAAGGAAACTTTCTTAGTAATTGAGAATTTTGATGAAGGTCAAGCAGAACATCATATAGAAAAACTGAGGACTGCTCAGATAGTGTATTGTTTACTTTGTCAGGTATGGTCACTATACAGGATGTTTTTGCTTAATTATTTATTTGGAACATGAAGGGCTCAACAGGGGAGAGAGTTGAAGTAACAAAAGGAACCACTAAAAATATTTGTTAAAGTATATTAATTTGGTCCTAAATGGAAGATATATTGGAAAGGGGGGAAAATTAGAAGGCTATCACCATAGCTCAGGAGAGAGGTGATAAGTCCTGAATTAGACCAGTAACTGTGTGAATTGAAAGAATGGGATGAATGCTGGAGAGAGGGAGAATCAAGAAGATTTGTGCAATTCATTGGATATAGAGAATGAGGGCAAAGGAAGACACTGAATGATATTAAGATTGCAAACCTGGGTGAGTAAATTTTATATATATATATGTGTATATATATATATATATATATATATATATATACATACATATATATATACACACATGTATATGCATATATGTGTGTACATGTATGTGTATTTGTGTGGTATGTGTATATATGTATATTATACAGTGCTTTGTAAAACCTTAAAACATTGTATAAATGCTACCTAGTGTCAACCAGAATTAAAGAGAAGACTGCCAATATAGCAAAAATTATGATCTTTAATGGAGGCAAGGGATTGCAAATCAGGGTGCCAAGCAGCAACAAGTGCTGAGGTGCCTGAGGAGGGTGTTCTTATAAGTACAGGGTGCAGGGTTCTTATAAGTACCAAGGTGGAAGGAAATGGGTACAATTCTTGGAACAGCCCAGTTGCAGGTGAGGGACATTTCAGTTTCACCAGGTAAATTCTTTTGCATAACAAGAGAAAGTCCAGAAAGAAAGCTTGGAAATCTTGGTGGTGAGAGTTGAGTATTTACAAAATAGAGAGAGGCCAGGGGGAGGGAGGGAGGGGCAAGTGGTACCATCTGGTCAGCCTCAGGTAATCCATGTGTCCTAGGAAAGTGGACAAGGTCCCCTTCAGTCACCCCATAGTCCTAAGGCCAGCAGCAGTCAGTTCATTCAACACTAGTTATCATCATTATTATGAGAAGGATGGTGTTGCCCACAATAGCGGTAGGAATATTTGAAAGAAGGGTAGATTTGTGGGAAAGATAATCAGTTCTCATTTCTATTTTGAATATAATGAATTTGAGATACCAATGTAACACCCAAGTATAAATGCCCAGCAGGTGATTGTTGATGTTTAAGAGTTCAGAAGAAAGATTAGGGCAAGAAATATAGATTTGGGAGACATCTACCTAAACATACAGTGCACAGAGTATAGAGAAGGAAGAGAAACTAACCCAGAATAGAGCTTTGAGGGACACCTACTCTTAGAGAAGCGTCTTTGGCATAGTGGATAGAGCACTGGACTTGAAGTCACGAAGACCAGGACTCAAATCCCATCTTAGATACTTACCAGTTGTATGACCATAAGCAAGTCACTTAAACTCACCAAGTCTGTTTCTTCATTTATGAAATGAAGATAACACCTTCCTCAAAGAGTTTTTGTTAGAATAAAATGAGATAATGTATGTATAGTGTTTTGTAACCAAAAAAATGGTGTTAGGTATGGGGAGGGGGAAGCCCTGTCCATATAAATAGTTTTATTTTTTAAATGAATTACAAAATCCATGAGCCCATGTGAAGCATACTGATTTATTATTTGCTGATGAGGATGAGAACTAAACCCCAAAAGGAAAAACCCTGGACTTTCCCACATGGCCAAATCTCTGGCATTCACCTAAGGTTATAATCTCATCAACTGACTTTTCATTGTAGTTACACCCAATCTCCCAATTCTGTCACCCAGTAACCTAGCCTAGGCCTCCATTGTCTTACCTCTCTATGTCCCCTGGCCACTTCCTACCCTTAATCTTAGCTAAGTTCCATTCTCCCTTGACCACAAGGTGCAGTTCCCTGGCATTCTATTACCTCACCATCTCCAGAAGACTGCTTGGCCACTCCTAGATCCTTCCCACAGTCTTTCTGTATATAAGGTCCATCTTGTCTCCATTAAACTGTTTAGATTCTTAAAAATCTAGCCACTGCTCAGATTCTTATAATCTAGTCAAGGATTTAGATTCTTAAAATCTAGCCACTGCTCAAATTCTTATAATCTAGCCAATAGCTCACTAACATTCAGATTTCTTAAAAGTCTGCCAAATGTGACGGATGTTCTAATAAACCTTGTCTTTGGCTGAAAGAAGGCTTGGGTTGAATTCATTTGGAAGGGACCCATGTGTTTTGATTTTGGAGTCCCAGCACCCCAAAACCCCTGAACCTCAACATTTACTATAAAATGAATTAAAGAAATATAAGAAATAAAAAAGTGTAATATATTTCAAAAGTGTTGTCTGTTCTAAAGTATTCACATTCTCACTCATGTCTTTGAGTGATCTCACTAAATAAGGTCCATGATATTTTAAAAAGGCCTAAAAATAACTGTATATTTTATTAATGTCAATACTTTTTGTTATCTATAACACCAAACAAAACATTCTACTTCAAAACCTCACCTAAAGCACATTCATACATACTTGTATGTATGGTCCTTTGGTACTTTTAGCATCTTTATCATCTCAGTAATACTAGCCCAGCAAAGTGTGTAGCAGAAGTAGGGACAGAAAAGTCCCTAAGAAGCTCAATATTATACAGGCAATACATGTCATAGTATGTTGATAGAATTTCCCTATAAGTTTTCACAAAATCTTTTTGAAGCATTATTGTAGCCAAGATAGTTTTGGGGTTTTATTTTTGTTCTTATATTTTCAAAAAGTTCTAGGGTTTTGGGGTTTTGTCAATAATGATATTCACATTTTTAGTAACCTCTGCTTGAGATAATATAGCACAAAACTACATAATGGTCTCATGTAGAATTATAGTGAACTATTAACTGCAATTCCGATTTTTTGGTCAAGTAAGTTTTTAGCATGTCCCTCCTTCACATTTTCAAATATAAGATAAAAATCACTGAATCACTGGTCTCACTTTGTATTAAATGTACACTTTTAAAATATGGGACAGGTTAAACTCTCAAGACAAATTTTTTTCAGAACATTAGTACACAATCTTGAAATAGGGTATATTTTGTAAAATACAGGATATATTTTAACCCCAATATCCCTTTTGTGGTCATAAGAATGACTATTGTAATCCAAGCTCCTTCAAGTTATTGCTGTAAGAAAATTTATGAAAATTTGGCAAGAACTTTATGGTCCTTTCCTGGAAATTCTCCTTTACACAAAAATCACTGAACTGTATCAATGGATGTCAGCTGCACTGCTATGTACTCAAACCTCTATAAAGTAACAACCCACAAGACTATGCAGGTTACAACAATCTACTGTTCTGCAGAGCATCTAAGCACTGACAGTCAAACAGTGAATCCCCTTACTCTTTCTCTCTCTCTCTCTCTCTCTCTGTCTCTCTCTCCATCTCTCTCTCCTGTGTGTGTGGGTGTGTGGGTGTGTGGGCGTGTGTGTAAAATAAACCAGGGTTAGAACACCCAGGTTCTCTGATCTTCTGACTCTACCCAGACCTGTTTCCACCATACCAGACTTTTTCCACTTTTACCCTTGGTTCTATTTCATGTTCTGTTGCTCATTACTACTGTGACATTCAGCAAGTCACTTCAGCCTTCTAGGACTCAGTTTCTTCACCAGTAAAATGAGAGGTTGTAGTCAATGAACTCCAAGTTCCCCTACAGATCAATATAGATAACATTTATAAAGTACTTAGCATATTGCTTGCCACATAGTAGGTGCTTAATAACTGCTAGCTCCCTTCCCCTTTCCTCCCCTTCTCTTCTAGCTCTAGGTCTTATTATTCAAAGGACATTAAGGCATGTGCCATGAGAGAATGAGGTACAGTAAAAAAGAAAAAAAAAGAGCTTTGAATTTGGAGTCAGAAGACCTGGGTACAAACCTCAGATGTGTTGCTTATTACTGTGTGATCCTGGGCAAGTCACTTGTCCTGTCTGGGCCTCACTAACCTCACCTGTAACATGAGCAGAGTTGGACTTGATAGCTTCTAAGAAACCTTCTATATGAACTGATCAAAACGAAATAAGCAGAACCAGGAAAAATATTATGCAGAATAACTATAATAATGTAAATGGGGGGAAAACAACAGGACAATCAAAACTGAATTCTTCCAAATTGTAATGACCTAGCTTGGCCCCAAAGAAGTAATGGGAGGAAAAAACCTCTCCCCATTTCTCTGCAGAGGTGGGGAATTATAGGGATGGAACAATGCATGTCACATCAAGTTGCCTCTCAACAACAGCTCCTTACATTGAACAGAAATCTGTCTTCTGTATATCCCACTCCTAGTTCCCACCCCATTCCCTTTGAAGCAACAGAGAATTTTTTTGAAAATATTTTTCCACATCCAAATTTGCTATTTATGAGGTTTCAAAGTGGTGACTGAGATGCCTGGACAAGGGGGCACAGTAGATTTGAGGCAAAGACCTAACTTCAAATCTTCCTTCAGCCACTTACTAACTGTGTGACACTGGGCTAGCCATTTAACCTTTCTCAAAAACTGTTTCCTCACCATTAAATAGAGATGATAATCTCCTAGATAACCTCCTAGAGTCATAGGATTAAATGAAATATGTGAAAAACACTTTATAATCCTTAGATGACTATGCAAATGCTAGCTATTGCTGACTATTATTATTAATAATAATGCCTCTGGTCGAGCACTCACCCCAGGGTTCCAGGACAAGGGTTTTCTCTCCCACTCCCCACCTAGACCTCCAGCTCCAGCAGATGTATAAGGGGTCAAATTAAACTTCCTTAGACAAGCCCCAACTGCTCATTCTGGCTGCCCTTCCCCAGATTTTGCACCGCATCAGATCATTTTGCATCACAACATTCTGGACCATTGACTGGCTTAATTTATTCAAATGTTCCCATATTCCTATTCAGTAAACTCCAGTGGCTCCTGGATCAAATACAAAATTCTCCTTTTGGAAGTCAAAGTCCTTCACAACCTAGCCCCTTCCTACTTTTCCACTTTTCTCACGCTTTACTCCTGGACAAATACTCTTCAATTCAGTGACACTGGCCTGCTGGATGTTCTACAAACAAATCACTCCATCTTTTGGTTCCTTACTCCTCCCTCAGCTCTGACAACTGACTTCTCTGGCTTCCTTTGAGTCCCAACTAAAATCTCTCCTTTTACTGGAAGCCTTGTCCAAATCCTCTTAATTCTACTGTCTTCTCTTTGCTGATTATTTCCTATTTATCCTGTACATAGCTTATTTTGTATATATTTGTTTATTTGTTGCCTCCCTCATTTAATTGCAAGCTTTTTAGGTCAGGGATGCCTTTTGCCTCTTTTTGTACCCACAGTGCTTAGTACAGTGGCTGGCACATAGTAAGCATTTAATAAATGCTTATTCATTGACTGACACAATGTATCCCATACAAATAAGATAATATCCACTTGGTTGTGTCATTCATAATTATTTTCCCGTATTCTGCACACTGCATTTTTACATTAAAATTTTTGTGTGCCTCTGATGAATGTGGATTCTCCAAAGTGCAAAGCTCCCTGGAGGGATAAAGCCAAGTCAAGGCTTGCCTTGTCAGAAAACGATTATATTGCCGGGGAACAGCTCACCAAACACTGTATTTCTGTCAAGTATAATAATACTCTGTACACACCAAGTAACTGTGTAATCAAGATTGTCCAATTGAATTCCCTTTGTCTTAGCTGTCACGTTTGTGTAAAGTTACAAATTATGTGTATTAGGAATGTGTGACTGTTACAGGTGTTAAGAAACATGTTTTTGGACATGGTGCATGGTGCTCAGTGTAACTAGGCTCTTGGGTATGTTCCCTCTTTAGGCCTAGGGGGTGACCTGGTCAGCTTCCTTTTGTCAGTGAAGTTTCCTTTTTGAACTTGTGGCTTCAGGCAGCTGTGTCAAGGGAAATGCTTCTGCATCATTTCCATGGAGCACAGCGCCACTTTGTGGTGATGGAGCAGAAGCTCAGAGATTGGGATGAAGAAAATATCTGACACTAGCTGTTCAGGTTGGGGCTGGGTATCTACCCATGGCCCCAGGGCTACTGATGGGAACTTAGAGGGCTGAGTATCTACCAACACACACACACACACACACACACACACACACACACACACACACACACACACACACACACACCCCCACATACACAGTTAATGAATGATGTCCTTAAGAGGCAAGATTCTGCTGAAAGAGACAACAGATACATAATATTCAAATCCACTGAAAAATATTTGTTTAGTATCTACTAGATGGAAGCTAGGTGGCACAGTGGATACAGTGCCAGTCCTGGAGTCAGGAAGACTCCTCTTCCAGGGTCCAAATATGCTTTAGACACTTACTTACTTAACTATGTGACCCTGGACAAGTCACTTAACCCCGTTTGCATCAGTTATCTTCATCTGTAAAATGAGCTAGAAAAGGACATGACAAACCACTCCAGTATCTTTACCAAAAAAAAACCCATACGGGGTTATGAAGAGTACAACACAACTGGAATGACTAAACAACTGATATATCCCTAAGCATTAGGGATACTCGAGGACTCAAAAATAACATAACTTCTCCTTCCCAGAGACTCACCTACTCCTCTTACCCAGACAATTAACCAGCTATATGCCAACATATTAGCCACCCTCTGCAGGACAAAGGAGCTTCTGTGAGGCATATGAATAGAGTCCAAGAGCATATACAAGTCCCACAGATCCCTAGACTTGTAGATCATGCTGTAAATATAACTTACATAACTTTCATCAGAGTTTGATGTGTCTCTTATCCTATTTTAGGGGATAAGATGGAGGTATATTGATGAGCATGGTATGGTATGGTACAATATAGTATAGTATAGTATAGTATAGTATAGTATAGTATAGTATAGTATAGTATAGTATAGTAGTATAGTATAATACAGTGCAGTATAATATAGTAAAGGATAGGATAGACAGAACACGACAGGACAGGCTAGGATAGGATAGTGCAATACAGGATGAGTAGGAAAGGAGAGAAGAAAAGAATTAGAAAGACCAGAGACTAGTTGAATTATAGAACTCAAAAGACATTGGTCTATTATTTAATGTCATTTTGGCAGGAGGGCTCCAGTAGAGTGCCCTAGAGAACAATGTTTGGCCTTCCGATGTTTAATAGTTTTATCAGTGATTTTGATAAATATGTAGGTTATGTACTTATTAAATCTGCAAATGACATAAAGCTGGGAGGAATAGCTAATATACTAAATGACAGAGTCAGGATTGAAAAACATCTTGACAATATAGAACGTTGGATTACATACCATAATTTAAATTTTAATAGTGATAAATGTGAAGTCTGACATAGGGTCAAGAAAATCAACTTTCATAAATAAAAGTTGGGATAGGAATAATAATGATAATTACTAGTATTCATATTTTATATACCTATGCACATAGCACAACTCTGATGGGCTGGCCCCATTGTTGAAATGCCAAATGTATGCTTGCCTAAAAGACTATTTTATAGAGAACTCACATGGTGGGATTCAAGAGAAGGGCACAGTGAAAGAGTTGAATTGGTTCACCAAGAGATGGGGAGAGGAGGAAAAAGTGGCTAGTGCAGGAGAAATGGCCTGGGAGAGAATTGAGGGGTCAAAGGGTCAAGGGGTTAGAAGTCAAAGTGCAGATGAAGAATAGAGTCATGTAAGAGAAGACAGAGGGAGAGGTGAAAAGCCAAAGGGATTTCAGAATTGTTGAAGATGGAGGTGAAGCAGTGGTGGATAGTAATAAGATCAAGAGTATGACTGATGGGAATTTGGCTCCCATTTGTCTACAGGCCCCAGAAAACCCTTAAACTCACTCTGATCTCAAAAGCTTATCTGAGGCTATATTCCACTCAGTGGCTTTTATCCTTATCTCCCTTTGAAAGTCCTAGTCCCACCTTTGATCCTCTTCCTTCCAGTTCCCTTCATTATCTATTCCTGGTCAACCTTCCAGACACAGCCATCCCAGCTTCATTGTCTATTCAATCTATCTATTCCCATTGTCTATTCAATCTCTCAGATATTCCAATCTGATTTCTCCCTAAACTCCCCCCCCATCACCCAGATCCTCTTCCCAGCCTCTCCTCTGGTCATCCAAAATTGCTTGCATGTATATAAGATCCACTCTGGCCCTTGTTTAAATGCTGACATTTTCTCATGGCAGCTTGTCCTTACGGGCTTCCCTAAATGTTCAGATTCCTTGAGAGTCTGGCCTGTATGGTTTATCTCTAATAAATTTTTTCTCTGGCTGAAAGAAGATTTGGGTTGAATTCTTTCAGGAAAAGGACTGTGTGTCATGATCTTGGGGTCCCAGCACCCTTAAACTTCTAGACCTCATCATGACTATCATTGTGTGTGGCTCACATGAGGTGGAGGAGTAACTCATGGGAGGCAAGCAGGTTGAGGAACTCAGAGGTTAGTGTGCTTGAGGGAGAATCAATTTGCATGCTAAAGTCCCATTCTACAAAAATAGGAGTTGGGGAGGAGAAAAAAAGTGTAAGCCAGTTACCAAACTCATTGAGGAAGAAAGGGAGTGACCTGGGAGTCTATAGACAGGAGCTACCACAATTCTCACTGGCTGGTAGATATGAATAGCATGTATCTCAAAGGAAGGTAGATTGCTGAATGGTAGAGGAAGGAGGAGTACCTAGAAGTGGCAATGGGGAGTGTCAACCAGTGAGCTGAGGAGAATGAGGGAAGGAACAACCAGTACTGGACAGGGTGACCAGGGAGGCTGAGTCATCAAAGAAAAGATGAACTTCAGTAAGACCTAGTAGATGGGAGGAGTAAGAGAGGAATAGATTGAAGATGAAGGAAGTTTTGTTGCCTTGGGACCAGGCATTCCAGAGGGCACAGTGGAAGGGCTGGGTAGAATTATAACAGAACTTTGTGGTAGGAGGGCTCAGGGGAATGGGAGTGAGGAATGAGGTGGTATAGGATGTGGAATTTGGATGATGATATTCAGGAGTCAGAATCACTGGGACATACAGGATTGTGGTTGTGGTTGTTTGTCTTTTGTTCTCCAAGAAAACCATGACATCAGGAAAGCAATGCCATGACTTGCAAGTGAATTAGATTTAATACAGAGAAGACTGTGCAAAGTCACTAGCCTCACTCCTCTGGAGCCATCTGGTCCAATAGCAAGATACAGATCAGGAGGACTGGAGATGGCCCCAGATGCAGTGGGAGACCTTGGTGCTTTTAAGTTAAGGTCTTTCCCAGGTTTCAGTTTGACTGAGGCAAAGCCCATTCAGCAATTAAGGCTAGGTAAGAAATGAGGCAAAGAAAGGCCTAGCACCTAATCAAAAAAATCAGTCAGAGAGAGGAAGACCCTCAGGGTTTCTAGCCAAAACAGAAACAATTGCTATTCAAACTCACTCAGAGCCATCAGGGCCCAAACAATGACCAAGTGAGGCTTGAGCTAGGACCTATTGTTGGCCAATCAATGAGAACCAGATTGATTTGGGTTTAAGGCAGGATCCTTAAGAAAGAAATCTAGCTGCTAAACCCCAAGATATCTTACAAGACTTCAGTGATCAAAATTTATATTTCTTTGGGCAGAACACTTGCTGGTAAGGGTACAATTCCCTATATAGACAGAGGGAGACAAGGAGGCAGAGAGGGCAGGAGGAAAGGAATCATTGAAAGTAAGAAGGAAGGAAAGAAGGAAGGAAGGAAGGAAGGAAAGAAGGAAGGAAGGAAAGAAGAAAGGAAGGAAGGAAGGAAGGAAAGAAAGAAGGAAGGAAGGAAGGAAGGAAAGAAGGAAGGAAGGAAAGAAGGAAGGAAGGAAGGAAGGAAGGAAAGAAGGAAGGAAGGAAGGAAGGAAGGAAGGAAGGAGGGAAGGAAGGAAAGAGAGAGGGAGGGAGGGAGGGAGAGAGAGAGTTGCATTACCCAATTGGAACTGGCCAATTGGAACTGGCCAATTGGGTCCCCAGTGGAGCAGCTACTATTACTCACAGGTTGTTCTCTGTCCTTCATTCTCAAAGAGGACCATGATGTCAGGAAGGCAATGACAGGGCTTGCAAGTGAATTTCATTGAAGTGAGGGAGTGTTATGCAAAGTCACCAGCCTCACTCTCCTCATGAGCCATCTGGGACCAGGGGCAAGATAGAGATCAGGACAACTGGAGATGGCCCAAGATGCAGTGGGTGACCTTGGCCTTTTTAAGCTAAGATCTTTAATAGGTGTCAGTTTGACTGAAGCAAAGTCCATTCAGTGATTAAGGCTAAATAAATGAATGAAAAAATGGCCTCTTCACCCAATTGGGAGGGGGGCGCCACCAATCTGGGGTGGGAAGACCCTTCCAGTTTCTGGCCAAAACAGAAACAATTGCTATTTACATTCACTCTGAGCCAATCAAGGGCCCAAACAATAAACAAATAGGGCTTCGACTGTGACCTATTGTTGGCTGATCAATGA
Organism: Phascolarctos cinereus; assembly: GCF_003287225.1. NCBI lineage: Eukaryota > Metazoa > Chordata > Mammalia > Diprotodontia > Phascolarctidae > Phascolarctos > Phascolarctos cinereus. The sequence goes on along the minus strand of NW_027555625.1, from coordinate 294,285,546 downwards.
GTCTTATGTGGATGGAGGGATAGGAGAGAGGGAGAGAAGGAGGGAAAAGAGGGAAAGGAGGAAGAAAACAGAATTTCAATGACTTGTCCAGGGTCCCATATTTAGGAAGAGGCTGGATATGAAGTCAGGTCTTTCTGACTGCAGACACAGTGCTCTATTCAGTGCAACATCTACACATACAAGAGTGAAACTGAGGCTTGCCCAGGATTTCTGACATTGGGACTCCAGTAGACCCTTGATCATAGCTCAGCCAGCACCTGGGTCCCTTTCCTGAGAGTTTTTTCAATCATTCTTCTTAACTTTTCTGCAGCCTTTGACACAGTCACCCTCTTCCCTTGACCTTCTCTTCTTTCCAGGCTTTCAAACAAGAGTATTTCTACCTCTTTTCTGATTCTCGTACTACCTATCTAGCCACTCCATCCCTCTCAGTCTCCCTTGCTGAATCTTCATGCAGGTCATATTGAAGAGGTTTTGGGGTGCTGCTGGAACCCCAAGATTGTGGTACCGGGCCCTTCCTGAAAGAATTCAACTCAAATCTTCTTCAGTCAGAGGAAAAGTTTATTAGTGATAAAACATATAGGCCAGGTGACATCCATAGGAACGAACAGGCATGAGAGATTCTCAGCCTTTTGAGCATGAGATTCTCAGCCCCAAATGAGGGCCGGGGTAGATCTTATATGCTTTTGGGTGACCAGGGAAGGGTCTGGGAAAAGGGTCTGGGGAAAGGGTCTGGGTGTGAATTCACAGAGATTGGAATGTCTAAGAGATTGAATAGACAATGGGAATAGATAATGAAGGAACTGAAAGGCGTCTGAATGAGATTAAAAGGTAGGCTAAGGCTTTCAAAGGGAAATGAGGGGCTGGGGCCTGTAGACAAAGGGGAGCCAGATTCCCTTTGGGGCAAGGGGCGGAAGACCTCGGCTTGGGCCGCACCCCATCAATATCTGAAACTATGAGTGTTCCAAAGGTTTCCCTCCTGGGCCCTCTTCTTTCCTTTTCTCTCTCCATACTACTTCACTCAGCTCTCATGAATTTAATTAGCATCTCTCTGCTGATAATCCTCAAATCTACTTGCCCAGCTCTTACCTCCCCGTTGACCTCCAGTCTTGTATCTCCAACTATCTTTCAGCTATCTCAAACTGGATATCCAGTCTATATCACAAACTCATCATATCCAGAACTTGATTCATTATCTTTCCCCAAAAACCATCCTCCCTAACAAGATTTGCTAATATTGGAAAGGGCATCACCACCCTCCCAGTCCCCCAGACTCACAATGTAGGTGTCATGTTCAATTCCTCACTCTCTCCTGGCTAGTCTGTGTGCCTCAAGTCTCTCCTTACTCCAATCTACCTTCCACTCAGACATCAAAGTGATATTCCTAAATTGCAGATCTCAGCAGGTCATTCTCATACTCAATCAACTCTAAGTGGCTCCCTATCACCTCCAGGGCCAAGCAAAATCCTTTGTTTGGAGTTCAAAGCCCTTCAAAACCCTGCTTCCTTCTGCCTGTCAAGTTTTCTTGCACCTACCACCTACCCTTCAATCCAGTAACACTGGCCTCCTTGCATTCCCAAATAAAACACTCCATATCTTGGCTCTGGGCATTCTCTCTGGCTGACCCCCATGCCTGGAATGCTCTCTCTGCTCTTCTCCATCTACTGGCTTCCCTGAATTCCTTCAAATTCCAGCTAAAATCTCACCTCCATCAGGAAACCTTGAAAATCCTTCATAAGTCCAATACCTTCTTTCTGTTAACTATTTCTTTTTTGTCTGGAAAAAGCTGTTTTTATATATTTGTTCATTTGTTATCTCTTCCATTAGAGTATAAGCTTCTCAAGAGCAGGAACTGCCTTTTGCATTTCTATTCCAATACTTAGCAAAATGCCTGGCACATGGTAGGTGCTTAATTGTTACTCAGTGACTGACAGAGGGACTTGGTTGGTTTAAAAAAAAGAATTGCAGTAAAGGAGTGAGTACCCATTGAGACTGTGGGGCAGAATATGGAGGGGAAGAGAGGGCAGGAACTCTGAACCATTCTTGTGAAGGTGCCCAGAGTGGGGATATGTCAGTGCTGACAAACAGCTCCAGGAGGTGTTAAGGAGGAAGAAGAACAGGCAGAGTGTGGGAGAGAAAGGGAGATTCAGGTAGACAGTAGGAACAGGTCAGGAACAGTGTGGAGAGGAACCTGTGGGGAAAGGTACCTTACCACAAAACCAAAAGTCATGGTTTGATCTTGAGGCATCAGGGTCGAGTCCACACAGTCTTTGATGTTCACCACAGTGTCTATTGTTTCATCATCTGAGGTATAACTCTTCACTGCATTAATGTAGCTTGCTTTATTCCCAGTTAAAAACAGTTCCATAACATTCAATAGTTATGGGCAGAGAAGTTTGGAATCTGGAACAGAGATGATAAGGTCTTCATTCTCAGCCATGAGAGAAGCACAAGACAGTGAACAGAGGTTACAGATGGGGGGGGGGGGTGAGGGAGCTCACAGACAAGAAAAGGGAATGGTTACACCAGCAGAGATTCTGAAATATCTAACAGAGGAGAATGCAACTGTCCTCCTTATTACAATGCTTTCCTTGGCTTTGGCCATCTGTCCAGACTGCTGAGAAGCTTGGGACTGGATGCCACTCACCACAACCTTTAACTATTTTGCCCCCTGAGTCGGCACTGCCCATATATCTGGACCTATTATATATTGTGTTGTTAATATTATGGGTTATGTTCCTCCCTCAGCACTTCCTACCTCAAAATAGTCATTCTTGAGAATTAATTCTGCATTCCAAAGAAGAAAGCAGCAAAAATAGTCAAAACTCACACTTGCCAATTTTTATAAAGTCCTTGCTATCCAATATCATTTGATTTTCACAACAGTCTTATAAGGTTAGCAGAACAGGGGTTTCGGGCTCCAAGACCTGTGGTTTTTTAAGGAAATGGAACTCAGTATTCTTCCACCAATTCAGATAGATTAACAAGTCAATTTAGAGTTTGAGAAAATTGCCTGAGGGCCATTGAATGGTAGCCCTTGGTCACAAAGTGTGTTATAGGACTTGAACCTAGGTCTTTCTGACACCCTGTCTATTCCACTGCTCTGCTCCTCTAGGGTCCCTTCAGAAATGACAATACTGAGAGTCAGAGAGGTAAAATGGTGTTCCAGGCTTCACAGTTAGTTATTGGTGGAGCCAACCCTGAGATCTTCTGAATTCAAATTCAGCACCATTTCACCTAAACTATATTGTGTAGAGGTGGGGTCTAGTTGAGGTTGACAGTGAGTGATCTTACCTATTCGAGGGGCAGATGAACAAGCTTCCCTTGGGCTAAGCAGAGGAGTCCTAATGCTGTCACAGTTACTATACTTAGTCTTTGTCTTTGGTTCCCACTTGCCATGGTCTTTTCTCTGTCAATGAGGCTATTTCATACTCGGCTTTTCAGAGACCCAGTTGCAGTTATACTGGGGCTTGACTCCTCCCTGGGAAGAGGAAAGGAAATAAAGGGAGGATAGACAACATGATAGGCAAGTGTCTACAACAAGTGAATGCTAGATCAGTCCCTTCCTATTCTCAGCATTGTATAACTGTTATACAACTAAGCATATTGTTTAACTGTTATCCAACTAGGTGTGTTATATAACTAAGTATTATAGAATAAAGAATGCTATATAACTGTTATCCAACTGAATATGTTGTATACTCTTAGAAAAGGGAGAGAGAGCATAATATCCTCTAGAATAAATTCTTTTTCTGACTGGGCCCAGTGCCTGCTGCCCACCTGTCTGTCCCTCAGTCTAGAACAGGGGTTTTAACTTTTTTTTTTCATATCAAGGACTACTTTGCCAGTCTGATAAAGCCTACAGAGCTCTTTCTCAGAATAAATAAAGACAATTCCTAATTGAAGGAAATGCTAAATGTTAGTTAGAAGTTAGGGAAAACAAGGATGAATTTTTTTCCCATCAAAGGTCACAGATCTCCTGAAATTCACATGTTAAGAATGCCTGGTCTTGGGATGGCTAGGTGGTGCAGTGGATAGAGCTCCAGCCTTGGAGTCAGGAGGACCTGAGTTCAGATCCAACCTCAGACACTTGACACTTACAAGCTGTGTGACTCTGGGCAAGTCACTTAACCCAGATTGTCTCACCAAAAAAAAAAAAAAAGAATGCCTGGTCTAGAATGATAGAACCTTGAGTTAGAAGGGACCTCAGCAATCATATAGAGCAATCTGTATTCGAGTGTCACCTTGGCAGCTTGGTGGATGGTGGATGTTGCTTGACTTGGATTCAGGAAGCCCTGAGATCTGCAGAATGGGAATAAAAAGAGCACCTACCTGACAGGGTTGTTGTGAGGTTGAAATGAGATAATATTCATATAACACCTTGCAAAGCTCAAAGGGCTCTTTAAATGCAAGTTGTTATTATCTTCAACTTGAAGATCTTCAAAAATATTACTCACTGCTTGCTGAGAAAGCTCATTCTACTCTTATATGGTTTAAACTTTTAGAAGTGTTTCATTATATTGAGGTGAAATATGTGTCCTTTCAACTTCCACCTCCTGATTCAAGTCTCTCTATTTTTGGTTTTGTTTATTCATTTCAGTTCTGTCCAATTTTTTGTGACTCCTTTTGGTGTTCCCTTGGTAAAGATACTGAAGTGTTTTGCCATTTTCTTTTCCAGCTCATTTTACAGATGCATTTTACATATGAAAAAAATGAGACAAAAATGGTTAAATGACCTGCCCAGAGTAACACAGCTAGCTAATAATTGTCTGAAACCCAGTTCAGGTCTTCCTGAATCCAGGCCCTGCTTATTCACACTGCACCACCTAGTGTTCCAATCTACCTTTTAGGATCAAGAAAAACAAGTCTAACATTTTTCTCACAAATTAATTGTTCAAATATTGCATGGTGGTTATTACATCCCTATTAAGATTCCTTGAGGCTAAGTATCCCCAGATCCTTCACCTTTGCCTTTTTCAATCTGTTTTCTAGCCCTTTCATCTTCCTGGTAGGATTCCTTTGTGAGGGAACACTGAATGCCCATCCAAAAACTGTTTCCCACAGAAGTAAACAAAATATTCTACATGTTGAATCACAGTAGTAAAGTACAGAGGAACTATTGCCTCCCTCTCTTTATCCCCTCCCTCTCTTTATTTCATTTTCTCCAGATCTACTGTCTCCTTTCTTGCTCCCTGTTGGCCTTTCCATGATCCCTTCCACCATTTAAAAAAGCAAGCAAACCAAAACACCTTCACTGGACCCTACTATAACTTCAAGTTGTTACGGTATATATCTATTTCCAGCTGTCCTTTTGATTGCTAAGCCTCAGGAAAAAACTGTCTACTCTCAGTGCCTTCATTTTCTTACCACCCATTTACTTCTCAGGCCTCTGCAATCAGGCTTCTGACTCAGTAACTCTCTGAAAAGTGCTCTCTGCACAGAATAATTAATTGCTTACCTAATGACCCTTTGTCAGTTCTCATTTTCATTTCCTTTGGTCTGTCTAAACCTTTTGACACTATTGACATCCCATCCCTGGTCTCTTTTAGTTTATAAACTCCTGCATTGAGCTTACTGTCTATTATAATAGACAGTTTTGTAGCTGTTGTGTCTACCTGCTATGTTACACTGCATATGCTAAGTACCTAAAGTGTTGCATTGACTTGAACATAAGTCATTAGGTCCAGTGAGAGAAAGGCAGCAGGAGTATTACAAGAATGAGAAAGATGATACTAATTAAAGATAAGGGAGGGATCTGAGGCTGAGTGAAATGAGCAGAACCAGGAGAACATTGTACACAATAATAGCCACATTGTGCAATGACTAATATTGATAGACTTAACGCTTCTCAGCAATACAAGGAATTAAGACATCTCCAAAGCTCTCATGATGGAAAATGCTATCCACAAAGAAGAAAGAACTATGGAGTTTGAATGTAGATCGTAGCATACTATTTGCTATTTTTTTTCTTCTGTTGTGTTTTATTTCCTCTTTCTTGTGGTTCCTCCTATTGGTTCTAATTCTTCCTCACAACATCACTAATGTGAAAATAGGATTAATAGGAATGTATATGTATAGCCTATATCAGACGGTGTGCCATCTTGGGGAGGGAGGTGGGGAGGGAGATGGAGAAAAAGTTGAAGCTCAGAAGCTTATGAAAGTGATTGCTGATCATTCAAAATAAATTAATTTTTTAAAAAAGCTACTAAGACATCAAAGCTAATAAAGTATGTGGGGGGGGAAAGATACAGTAGGAATTGAAGAGGAGGGAGATGGCTTTTTGGGAACTCTATAAGTAATTTTGCTGGACTGGATTGTTTAGTGTTTATTGCTATAAAGATGTGTCTCCACACTGACTCTTGCAGAGCAATGAACCCCACACCACAGTCCAGGTCCTTCCTTCCTTCCTTCCAACTCCAAATAGGAGCCTGTACTGGGTGAAGGACATCCTTCTATTCACTTCTCATGCTCCGTAAGCCCCTATGGCCTTGTTCCTAAAGTCCTGACCCTTTCTTTATGGTAGCTTCTTCTGCCTGTGTGCCTAGATCCATGTATCTTCTCATGACCCCTCCTGCTTCAGTTCCATTCATCTCCTATGTGTCTTGCCAGGAGCTTGGTCCCTCTTTGAGTTTGCTTTCCTTCTGACTTTAGAAGGGTTGTGTGTGGCTAATCTTTATGCCATTTTATGCCTTCTCTCTCTTTCTAACTCACTTAGGAGATTTGTTTGCCCCTCTTAAAAGCACTATCTGGCATGGTGAATTTTTAGTTAATTTAATACCTTGTTATCACTCCTTTGTATGTGATTAGATCCTGGACTTTTAAGGATTGCAATTTTATAATCCTTTCTCTGTTAAACAGGAATCATAATAAGTTCACTGCTTACCTTACAGGGCTACTTGGAGGGGAAGGAGTTGGGGGAGAATTGTTTAAAATACTAGTTACATGTCAATATGAATTATTATTTGCTATTATTTATAATCATCTTTTTGCTCTTATCTTTTTCAATGTAGTTCAGATAAAAATGATCTTGAGACTAACTGTTCTATTATTATTCTTTTATATTTAATGTTATTTTATAGATAATATTTTATGTTTACCTTAAATGAGAGTCAGCATAGAGTATCAAATAGGGATACCATAACACAGTAATCCAGGCAATTGACACTTGGTGAATAACAGAAATGCAAACATGCAAATTATCACCAGTGACAATAACAGAATTCTATTTGCACAATGACAGCTGCATTGGGTTACAGATAGACCTTTAAATGCAGTCTTAAAAAGCAAATATAAAACAGGAATATTCTAAAGTGAATGCAATGGAGAGAATCTCCACCCCCCCCTCCCACAAGGTAAAAGAATATCTACACAAAAGGGAGTCGAAAATATAAACAGGACATAAAACAAAATTAAGCTACAGAATTCAGGAGGAAAAAGAATGGTGAATTTTATAATAGAAAACAAAATTATATATCAATATCATAAAATTGAACAACTATTCTTTTAGTTACTAAAAGACAAGTCCTTTTAGTGGTAAGGGTTAGCCTAGGACCCTGTCCCTAAAGCCAAATTGTTAACTTACAACATATTCTGTTTCTCTAAGTCGCAACCTTGCTCCCACTCTTCATGTCCCAGATGTCCAGCTTCCTCCCCAAGGGTTTGGGGTTTGGTCTTCAGGAACAGAAAAGTTCTAGAGGCTTCAGTCCCTAATAATGGCTGTGAGAGCTCAAAGGCTCACAGTAGTTACCTCCCCTAGAAACTTCTCCGTAAATGAATAGTGCAAATCCCCATCAGAGACAGAGATATAAATATTTGATAGTGTAAACTGTGCTCCCCATCAATGTAATATTCCTCTCCTTCACCCCACCCAATTACTGTAATCTCCGCCCCCCCTCCCCCAATAATAATAGCCAGCATTTATTTGTTGTTGTTGAGATGTATCTAACTCTTCATTGACCTTGTGGACCATATTTGACGAAGAGGTTTTCTTGACAAGGATACTGGAATGCTTTATTATTTCCTTCTCCAGGAGCCAAACTGAGCCAAACAGAGGTTAAGAGACTTGCCCAAAGTCACACAGCTGGTAAGTATCTGAGGTCACATTTGAACTCAGGTCTTCATGACTCCAGGCTCAGCACTCTATGCCCTGTGTCAACTAGCTGCGTTTATTTAGCACTTTAAATAGGATTCATAGAGGACTTTAAATTTTGCAAAGCACTGAACAAATATTACCTGGTTTTATCCTTGGAACAACTCTGGGAGGTAAGTATCATTATCATCACCATTTTACCCCTGAGGAAACTGAGGCAGATACAACTTAGGCAACTTGACCAAAGTCATATAGTTCGTAAGTGCTTGAGGCTGGATTTGAATTCAGTTCTTCCTAATTGCAGGTCCAGTTCTTTAACCACTGTACCACTTTAATTGTACCCGTCAGTAAGATAATTTCCCTGTTAGTTAACAGCTTTTCTTCCTCAAGTCAGTGTGATTCCGTCTCACACAGTGAGAAATTAAACCTCCAGTAACTGATTATCTAGTGAAAACACTGGGGATACAGATTAAAAAAATAAAATAAAACAGTCCCTGCTCTTAAGGAGCTCACATTATAATCGGAGAAACAACAGATGTGAAAGCTGCAGAAAACTCAGATGGAAAAGTCCCATGGGTTAACACCCATGAGGCCAATACCTCATTGATCACACTGACTAGTTTACTTGGACACTGGGTGCTGCTCCCATCCCCTTTAGGGGAGGGTGGGTCACACTAACTAGGAGAGGATTTGCACTTACCTTCTATGGAGGGCTTTTGGCTGAGGTAGCCAATAGAAACCTCAAAATATTAAGACTAGTCACAGAGTCCCCAAATGTTTTTCTGTCTTAAAACCTGGTATCCCCAGAGGGCTGGGTGATTTGGGAACTTGAGGATAGGGAGAAATAGCCAAGAGGAAAAGCATGATGGTGGAAGGGAAATGACTTTAGTTAACAGTCTGTCCTCACAGATAATGGTCTTTGGCCAAGCTTCAAACTCCTCAAAAATGCAGCCATTTCATGGGTTCCATGTTCCAGATCTGGAAATATGAATGGGCAGGGGACAGGAGGAGACCTGGAGGGCAACAGGTCTTTCTGTCATCAGGACTATTGACTGTACTAGGAGAACACCAAGCCTGCAGACCACAGAGCTTTCTTGTAGCGCAGTGATTCCCCCCAAAGGCAGGAGAGGGTGTGTTATTAGAGAATGTTCAAGTTTCCCTGCCTGGGTGGCTCTGTACTCTGGGTGGTACCCCTTTCCCTCCCCCCCACCACCACCACCACCAAGAGACCAGGAAGCCCAAGAGGTGTGGGCCTCCTTGGTCAAGATACTGAAATACAGAGAGCACATACTTGCATCTCCATGCAACCTGAGAGGCAACTTCTCCCTCTGTACTGGCCTTAGGATACACACATAGAGATATGCCAAGTGGAGAAACTTTTAGTGGCCATGAGAATGTCTGGCAGACAGAACTGAGATGAGATCTCTTTCGGTTGAACAGATCAGGGCCAAAAGGAATAAAGGGAGTCTGGAAACTGAGGGACGAGACAACAGGAAGATATGGATTTGTTTTATATGTCTGGACTCCAGGATGAGGGGACTTTCACAGCTGGTGATAGGTGATTTAAAGGCCAATTCTAGGTTATCCAACTTCACCTGGCGTGGTTTGATAACAAGGAACTTGCTTCTCTGAGAAGGGCATAGGTTGGGAAGAAAAAGATCCGTGCATCAGATGCAAAGTGAAAATCTGGGTGTTTGGGAGGGAGGGAGGGACAAGCAAAGACAGCTCAGTAAGTGAGACCCACTGTTCCACTACGTGCCAGCCCTGATCCTCTGACCACATCAAGAAATCTAAACTAGGACATAAAGCACACTACTTTCCTTTACTCTGTTTACAAGTGTACTCTGCTCACTGGGACCAGACTTTCATAAGGCCTGACTTGTGGATTTCTGACAGTCATCCCTGACCTTGTGCTTTCTCCCCATCTAGCTATTGTCCTGGCTTCTAGATATTATAGTTATTTAGAGCCACAGTAGGTCCTGTATTGCCTTATCAGCAGTCTATGTGGGGAAAAAGAGGAACATGGCTGAAGCTTTGTGCCAGAGATGAAATCTACCAGTTTCTGCCCACGTCTGGACTCATTTCATTTATTCATTCAAAAAGCATTTGCTAATTGCTTCCTATGGCTCCAGGAACTGAGCTAGATGTTGGAAATACTAAAACAAAAGTAAACCAGTTTTATGGTTAGGAAGGGATACATGATATTTACAGGGTCAGTGCTGAAGAATGCACTGCTCTTTGGCGCTCCTTGCACTCTAATGTCTGGAGAAGTGAATGGTGAGGTAATGCTTGAATGAATTTTGTGGTGTGGTGGCTGCTGGATTGTTCAAACATGGAGCTTTTTTCCTTTTCTTTTTTCTTGTTGCCTGTGATGCTTGGGAGATGATTCCCAGGAAAAAACTTCAAGAATCCATACAGAGAATCTGTATTCCCTGAGTGTCTTTGTTGGGGTGAAGTTAGATGGGTCTTTTGCTGCTCCCAAGCCCCCAACACATAGTGCCTCAAAAGTTTCTCAGATAAAGGTCTCAGATTTCAAATATATGAAGAACTTTGTCAAATTGATAAGAATACAAGTCATTCCCCAATTGATAAATGGTCAAAGGATATAAACATGTAGTTTTCCAATAAAGAAATCAAACTGATTTATAGTCAAATGAAAAAATACTCTAAATCATTATCAATAAGGGAAATGAAAATTAAAACAGCCTTGAGATATAATTTATACCTATCAGATTGGCTAATAATTGAAGGGGAAAGCAATGTTGGAAGGGATGTGGAAAAAATGGGACACTAATTTGCTATTGATAAAACTGTGAACTCATCCAACCATTTTGGAGAAGAATCTAAAATTATGCCCAAAGAGTTATTAAATTGGCTATACCTGTTGACCCAACAATGCTACTACTAGGTCTGTATTATCCCAAGGTGATGGGGGGGGGGGAAGAACTTATATGTTCTAAGATATTTATAGTAGCTCTCTTTGTGGTGACAAAAAACTGGAAATTGTGGGGATACCCATTGATTGGGGAATGGTCGTGCAAGTTGTGGTATATCATTGTGATAGAATACTGCTGTGCTATAAGAAATGATGAGCTTGGGGCAGCTAGGTGGCACAGTGGATAGAGCACCAACCCTGGATTCAGGAGGACCTGAGTTCAAATCTGGCCTCAGACACACAATGCTTACTAGCTGTGTGACCCTGGGCAAGTCACTTAACTCCATTGCCTAGCCAAAAAGAAAGAAAGAAACAGTGAGCTCAATGATCTTAGAAAAACATGGATAGACTTACATGAAATGAGCAAAACTAAGAAAATGTTGTATATACTTTTAACAATAATATTGTTTTAAGAACAACATCGAGTGACTAAGTCATTTTGACTATTACAAATATTAACAAAGGATCTATGAAGGAAGACAATATCTGCATCCAGAAAAAGAGTTGGTAAATAGAAGTATGTATAAAATGATTTTATATGTGTGTATGTGTGGGTGTGTGTATCTATTTCTTGGGCTGGGGGCAGGGGAAGGAAGAATAAAAGGGAAAAAAGAGAAAGTTACATGGTAGCTTTATGATATAGTTAAAAGGATAGCAAATTGTACATAATAGATTTGCAGTTTCATGTGCAATCCTCTTTTTTTCTCCTATTCTACTATGTTATGGAAATGTCTGCTTTATTTCTTAAATTTAGAATAAAATAAATACAATTTTAAAAGTCAAATATATTTATAATTAAATTGTACAGCAACATTAGTCACAGACTTAGCTGAGCTCAGTCCTCTGCCATTAACAAAGGCATAGGCTACAGTAACGATGGGGTTATGGGATCACTGGACCCATAAAAGGAAAAGACCATATCTTTGAGACCTGGACCCCAAAGCCCCTGAACCCAGATCTCTGGCATTTGCCTGAGGCACCCAGCCCATCACAGTTAATAATCCTTTTAACTACCCTTTCACTGTGATTCTTCCCACTGCTTGACTCCTTCCATTGTCTACATCTGGCCCCACCCCAGACTACTTGCCACTCCTTAATCCCATCCAGATATTCCCAGCCTTTTTCTGTATAAAAATATCAATCCATCCTCATAAAATGCACAGATTCTTAAATTCTGGCCCACTTGTATTGGCATCACAAATACCACAGACTCACTAAAAATCTCGCCCACCCAACTAGTGTCATAATAAACTCACTACTTGGACTAAAAGAAGGCTTGAGTGGTCTAATTCCTTTGAGGCAGAACTGCCCTGTATTTCAGAGTTCCTAGTACTGCTAGACCACAACAGTGGAAATTGACATAGGATGTTTATGCTTCCAGGTTCAATCCATTAGACCTAGTCCAGCTCCTACTTGGCCAACAAGACCACACCTCTCTCAGGTATCTGCCTCTTTGTGCTCTCTGTGTACAACCTGATGTACACAGCACAGGGAAATAATGGGATCCATGATCAAATCCTAACTTTGCCGCTTAAGCTCTGTGTGACCACACATAAGTATTTGCAGCCTGTCCAAACTCCTTGTCACTTGAAAACCCCTCTTTACCATTACTGGCTGAGTTCAGACAATCCTGGGATTTTATTTAGAAGGAACCTTCATCCTCAGCAGCCATCAACCCATACTGGAAAGGATTTCCTAGTATAACATACCCAACAAGTGTTCATCCATTCTTCCACAATGAGTTTAATAACGTACCTACAATTTTTCTTTTCTCCCCAACTACTGCCCTCAATATAGGGGACTTCAACATACATATTGATATTCCCTCAAGCCCCCTAAACACTCAGTTCCTCAATCTACTCAACTGGTTGAGGTTAGAGTTGGGGGAGCTGGTTCAGGTGTGAAAGAATTCACTTAGACCTTCTCTCTAACTATTGGGAGCTTTATCGATCCAAAAGCTGCAGACTTGCCCTAGAAGGAGGACTAGAAACTTAAAGAGGGACAGGAGCTTGTTTTATAAGGACAGGTTGAGGAAGATGGTGCTTACAAGAGAGTTTTAGAAGTTTTTACGGGAGTTAAAGATTAGAGACAGGTCAAGGAAGAATTTTATGACAAGGTGAAGGAGACAAAGAATTTTTTGTGATTCAGGGATGTAAAGATAGGGCATGAGGATACAGGTTAAAAATTAAAGGACAGGGTGGACATAGGATAAGGGATACAAAAGCAGTTCTTTTGGTACAGGTTCAAGATAAGGGAGAAAGGACCTTAGGACGCCTTTGAAGGTACAAAACAAGCTTGGGTTTCGCAAAGTACTGGAAAAGCAACATTAATATTCTCTTAACCCTTATGGCATTATCTGTATCCACATCAATCTCACATCAACTACTCCTCTACCCCACTTCAGCTGTACATAAAGATACCCACACCCTTGCCATCTTGCTATTGCCTAAAAATATGTCACCCCCATATTCAAGAATTCTGATATCCCCTTAACTGACTATAACCTATCAGCTTTTCGTCTCTCCCTCTGTCTTCCTTTACATGATTCTATTCTTCATGTCTACCTAACTTCCAATTCCTTGACCCCTTAGCTCTCTCCCAGACCGTCTTTCCTGTACTATCCACTCTTTCCTCCTCTTCCCATCTTGACCACTTGGTAAACCAATTCAACTTCACCCTGTCCTCTTTTCTTGAATTCATGGCTTCCTTATCATATTGCCAAGCATGCCCAGCCAAGCATCAGCCTTGGACCACTCCCACCAATCATCATCTTCATGCCCAAACATGTGCTACTGAAAAAAAAAAGTGGAGAAAATCATGCGACTGTTCTGACTGGACCCACTACAATTTTATGTTACATAACCTCAGCTGGTCCCTCACAGCCTCTATGCAATCCTACTATTCCTCCTTTTTCAACTTACCATCCCACTCTCCACAGCAGCTCATCCAAACCTTTTCCTCCCTTCTCAACCTACCATAGCTCCTGATTCTCCCACCACACTTTCTCAGCTTAGATCTTTGCCTCACATTTTACAGAAAATTTGAGGCCATTTGCTGGGTGTTCCTTCTTCTCCCTTCTTCCCCATTTCCTATCACTCAGGTTCCTTCTGCCACTTTTTCTCCCTTCATCTCTGTCTCGCATGATGAGATAGTCTTACTCTTCAGAAAGGCTAACCTCTCCATCTGTTGAAGTGATCCCATTCTATCCCATCTCTTCCAACATGTTGCTCCCTCTGTAATCCCACTCTTCCACTTTCTTTCAGTCTCTCCTCTACCGGCTCATTTCCTACTGCCTGTGAACATACTTATTTCTCCCTTATCCTGAAAAAAACCTTCACTTGATCCTTCCATTTCTACTAACTTTCATCCTACATATCTTCTGCTTTTTGTGTCTTAAACTCATTGAAAAGTCTATCTATAGTAGATGCCTCCACTTTTTCTCTTCTCACTCTCTTTTTAACCCTTTACAGTCTGGCTTCTAACTTTATCATCCCATCAGAACTGCTCTCTCCAAAGTTACTAATGATTTCTTAGTTATCAGATCTAATGACCTTTTCTCAACCCTCATTCTCTTTGGCTTCTCTGCAGCCATTGACACTGTTAATTACTCTTTTCTCCTTGATACTTACTTCTCTCTAGGTATCTGGGACACCACCCTCTCCTGGTTCTCTTCTTATGTGACTGCTCCTTCTCTCTCTCTCCTTTATTGGTTCCTCCTTCAGATCAGGCCTTCTAATTGTAGGTGCCCTTCAGGGTTCTGTCCTAAGTTTTCTTCTCCAGCTATACTACTCCAGCTGGTGATTTCATTGGTTCCTATGGATGTAATTACCATTTCTATGCTGACAATTCTCAAATTTACTTTTGCTGCCCCAATCTCTCTGCTGACATCCAGTCTTGCATCTCCAATTGTCTTTCACACATCTTGAACTGGATGTCCAGTAGACATCTTAAATTCCATATGTCCAAAACACAGCTTATTATATTGTCCCCTAAACTCTCCTTGCCTCCTACCTTCCATATTATTGTAGAGGGTAACATCAGTTTTCTATTCCTTCAGACTCACCACCCAAGAGTCAGTCTGTGTTCTTCACTATTTCTCACCCCCATTTCCAATCTTTTGCTAAGAGCTGTCAATTTCACCTTGGCCGTCTCTCTCAAATATGCCCCTTTTCTCTCCTCTGACACTGCCACTGACACTGGTGCAAGCCCATATTACCTTGCGGCTGGATTATTGCAGTAGCCTGCTGGAGCATGTGCCTTCCTCTAGTCTCTCCCCACTCCAATCCAGTTTCCATTTAACCACTGATGTAGTTTTCCTGAACCACAAGTCTGGTCATATTACTCTCCTACTCAATAAACTCCAGTGTCTTCCTACAGCCTCCAAGAGCAAATACAAAATGTTCTATTTGTCATTCAAAACCCTTCCTAATTTAGTCTCCTCCTACCTTTACAGTATTCTTATACTTTACTCTCTATCCAATGACACTAGCCTCTTGGCTGTTCTACAAACAAGACATTCCATCTCTTACTTCCAGGCCTTTTCTCTAACTGTCCCCCATGCCTGGAATGCTCTTTCTCCTCTGCTACAACTACTGACCTCCCTGGCTTCCTTTAAGTCCCAACTAAAAATCTTGCTTTGTATAGGAAGCCTTCCTGAACCCATCTTAATTCCAGTGCTTTCCCTCTTCTAATTATTTCCTGGGGGCAGCTAGAGGGCAGAATAGATTGAGTGCTAGGCCTATAGTCAGGAAGACTCACCTTCATGAGTTCAAATCTGGCTTCAGGCATTTATTAGCTGTGTAACCCTGGTCAAGTCACTTAACTTCGTTTGCCAGTTTCCTCATCTATAAAATGAACAAGAAAAGGAAATGGCAAACCGCTCTGGGATCTTTGCCAAGAAAACCCCAAATGGGATCACAAAGAGTCAGACTAGACTGAACAACAACAAATTATTTCCTATTTTTCTCATTCAGCTTGCGCTGGACATATTGTTTTCCTTTTGTGTCCCCCTCTCCCCCATTAGATTATACTCTCCTTGAGAGCAGGGATTATCTTTTCCCTCTATTTGCATCCCCAGCACTTAGTACAGTAACTGGTGCATAGTAGGCACTGAATAAATATTTATTATATAAAGGAATGAATGAATATCATAACTTTGTGCCCTGCTGAAATTAGGCTCCAGTTCCTTCTGTCTCCTTTAAATTGCCCAATGAAGGACTTCCTCCTCTGAATTCAGAAAGCTTGGTCTAGGAACTCCTTCACCTTTCCACCAATATCACTCGAATGTTGCTGCCTTCTTTTACTGTAGTTCCTAGTTTGGTCACGGAATTCCCTACCCCTCCATAGCTGCCATCTATGGAGCAGTGTGGTTCTCAGGGAGGTTTGGAGTGGGATAATAAGACTAAGTGCATGTACAGGCCCCCTCCAGCCACCTAAGTCTGAATTTCTAGGTACTCCTCATCTCTGCCCTCAGTATTTCAAGCTTCCTGGTCTCTCTCTAACATTGATATCTTGGTCTCCCTGTCCTTCTTTCAATGCCAAAGACATACCTCAAATGGATGTACTGCCTCTGATTCAAAATCATCAATAAGGTTGTGTTGACACAACAAACAGCCAGGACGAGACAAGATATTCCCACCTTATTAAATGTATCCAAGTCACAATAAAGGAATACCCCTCAGCTGGGTTTTTTCCTGGGATGTCTGGCCTCATATTGGCCTGCGCTATAGGCAAGCTATTTGAGGTCTTAGGCACAGAGGACAATGAAGTATTTGTGAAATGATAGCTCAGTGATAGTTATACCCTGGACAAGGCCTTTTGAACCTTTCACTTGTGCCTCAAGTGTGCCGATATGATAAATCCTAAATCCCTGGCAGCCAGTATCCATGAGTCATTTAATTTTAAGGTAATGAAGCTAATACATGGTTAATGTCATCTGGAGGGAACTATGCCTCCACATCAACTTTTGCTAAATAATTTAGGAAGAATTTGAATTTACCCCTGGGGACATGCTGTGATCAGTTCTAGTGCCCAGAGCCCTCTCTCTTTCTGCGGCCCACTTCCTTGTATCCTTTGTTGGAGAAATAATCCAGCAGGACTCTGTTTAGTTGATGGAACAGGACATTTTTTCTTCTTCTAGTTATCTTAGGGCATTAGGAAACAGACTCAACAGAGCCTTGATGTCTGAGTATTAAAGAAAAAGGTTTTTTCTTAGTTGAATAAGGCAAAACACATTCATCATCTTGGAGGAATAAAATCAAACGGAGGGAGATGATACAAGCTGGACACAGATAAATGAGTGTATAGAAAGTAGGGGGATTAATAAATGCATTCAAATGTAGAAAACGGTAATAAAAGTATTCAGGACCAAACTACTGAGGCTGAGTAGCCCTGTGGGGGCTGATGGCATATTCAGAGGCAAATTTACACAAGAAGAATTTACACAAGCAGGTAACCCAAGCATTGACTTGTTCTGCTAAGAGGCAGTAGGTTTTCCCATTGTCCTTCAGGTCAGCAGTGCCAAATCTACCCAGCACTGCTAAAAGTATTACCCAATTTATGAAAACACAGAAGAAAAGTTACAGGCTCAGGATCTAGAGAGAAGCAGTAAGGAGTTATAGGTTCCAAGTGTCTGAGGAGAACTCTGTGATGAGAGATACTAGGCTAAGTTTGTAATAGAAAGTAGGGGTAGAGTTTGTAGCCCACTGTAGGTCAGGGGGAAATAGAGAGATATATGCCTCATCCAGTGATCAAAGAAGAATAAGGGAGGCACGAACACAGAGATAGGAAGACATAGCCATGTGTAGAGATAATAAGAGAATGGGCTACTCATAGAAGGAACAACCTATTCATGAATGTGTGAGTGTATGTATGTATGTATGTATGTACATCTGAGAGAAATCCAAATAGACAAGAAAGAAAGAAATCCAGAAAGACACAACAATATAGTTGGTGAGATTTAATGTGGGACAGAGATGGGGAGGACAGAGAGTAAAGAGCAGAGAGAAGCAGTGATATGCAAAGTCACTGAGACAGTAAGAGAGTACTGTGGTGAAGGGTGAACAGGTATGGGGAAGAATCCCAAGAACCAGGATAAGGAGACAGATCTTGAGAGTGAGGACTTAAGAGTTAGCTTTGGCTGGGCTGAGCTGATGGCTGGACAGAGATCTTCAGGAAGTAGGGACAATATTTGGAGAAGTCTCTAAGCTGCACACAGATGGGTGTTCTCTTGGCTCTCTTCCATTAACACCTCCAAGAACAAGTCTGGGTTGAACACAGGAGTAAGCATGGCAACTGGTACCTATCTGCTAGTCAGGGGGTCAGGCAGGCGAGGACATGGGACTCTTCCTGAAGCTGTGGACTTGAAGAATAACTCCCAGCCCTTGGGGGTAGACCCTCTGAAGGCAGGAGCCTTCTGAGTCCTCACAAAGTTCCTGCCTGCCTGTCTGACTGCTGTTTCACAAAATGACAAAGGGTGATACACACATATCCAGAGTCACATGTGTTGGGGACATGCTGTCACACAATGACACACAGGGACCTAGGCAGTCACACAGAACACTCATTGAGGGAAGCATAATTGAAGTGAAACAGCCACACATCAAATGATATATCATCAGTGTGGCACAGTGTCACACAGTGAGTGACACACATACCACCTCATTCAGTGACAGAACCATCATGTTGGTGATATGTACAATTCCATGCCCAGAGACATACAACCACACATCGAGTGATACACACAGAGGCATGAGCTGAGTTCCTTTATGTGAATAAGCCATGTGATCATAGTCAGCAGTGGAGTGTCCTGAACTCCAAGGTCTAGTCTGTAGCAGGTGGGGATGGTGATGGGATGATCAGGCAGGGATGATTGGGGAGGCAGGACTTATGACCTGATGTAGCCCAGCTTCCACTACTCCACAGACAGCATGTGTTTTCTACGTTCTGGAGTATTAGTGATTACAGCCTGAGAAACAGAAGAAAGGACATGGTTCCAGGTTCCCTTGTTGTGGTCAGTGCCCCTCGTGTTCTCAGATCCCTACCAATAAGTCCTGCTCCACTGAGCAGGTCAATTGCTTTGACCAAAGGATGGGGAAAGGAAACAGGAATCTGTTCAGTGGTCTGAGAACCCCCTTTTTCTTTGTTGTTGTTTTTTCCTTACAGGGCTCACTGACCTTAGAGCAATGTGTGCCTGTGTATAGGGCTAAGATGGAGAAGGTGGGCAGTGTCTGTGGGTTTGAGGACCTGCAGCTGTGTGTCAGGGAACCTTGTATTGGTCTGTAGTGGGGGAAGCCAGACTTTGAACTCTAAGGAAAAGGATACCAAGACACAAACAGAATGAAGCTGCAGTGATGAGATATGTGCCAGTCTCATATCCATAGAAAAATACAAACCATCACACACACACACACACACACACACACACACACACACACCACATACACAAATGCTGAGGCCTCCCCTCACCATAAGAACTGTATTATCTATCTTTTCTTGCAATGTGAGCGTCTTGTAGCATTTGTGGAGCATCATAAAGCTTTCCACGGTGTCATTAGTGGCCTGGTAATATTTGAGGATGTCTGAGAGAAGCCATCCATTATCTTGGAAGAGTTGTATCAGGATGTTGTCTACAGGCCAACAGGCTTGAGCTAATTATGAAACATTAAAAGATGTAAACACAGTTCAGTTGAAGAGTTAGAATCTTGTAAATTCTCTGTGAGGGTTCAATGTGCCAAGGGAAACTATGATGATGGAAGTACTAAGGGGATATTGGGGGTCAGTGAATTCAAGGCAAGACGCCCTCCCCATAACAATCACCAAACCCTTCATCTCACCCGTGTAGCTGCTCAGAGCCACAGTAAGCAGTATGGCCAATGTAAGAGTCCACTTCACGGTTGAGTTGTAGTGTGTGAGCCATTGGATATACAAGGGTACTTTAAGAGTTTATATGCTCCCTTGAACTCCACCTCCTGCCCTCCCAGTATCCCTATTTCTCTCAACCGTTAAAGCCCTGCAGGGTTTGTCCCTGGCTAAAAGAGCCAAGGTAGGTGGAGAAGGAAGTGACTAGTGATTGGTAGTCTCTGGGCCATGCATGCCTGCCTCAAAAATGAAGACATTGAACACTCCCATTCCTTTCTGTGTTTTTCTGTGTGCTGTAGGTTTTATGTTTATGTCTCTCTGTGTGTTTGTATGCATGAGTGTGTGTGTGTGTGTGTGTGTGTGTGTGTGTGTGTATGTGTGTGTGTGTGCACATAATTCTTAGAGAGTAGGGTTCTGGGTGTAAACTTGAGGAACTGGGTTTCTGGTACTGGCATTCATGAGGCCCCATGTATGTATCTCCATTAACAGTTAGCCAGTAGACATAAATTACCTTTTAGAAAAGGAATTTACTAAGAAGTTGTAGCAAGAACAACTGGTACAAAATCTTCCTCCCAAATCAAGTGTGCATCTCTTGCCTTGCTACATGAGGCTGCTGGAGGAGAATGGGCTCCGCAATGAAGGCCAGTGGTCATGAGGCACAGGTGCAGAGAACACATAAGGCTAAAGGGAACCTCATGACTCTTAGCCCTGCAAGTCCTTTGCTCACTCTGTGGAATCTTGATGAAGTTGACTGTTTGGTAATAAAATGCAGAGCATTGCATCACTACTGAGTGAGCAGCTCAACTGGGCCTGCCTCTGATAGGGTGCTAAGTGTCAGCTGGATGGGTCAATATGCTGCTAAGCCAATTCAAGTGGGTTTCTCAGGTGTTAAGCTGGTTCTTCTCTTTGCTTACCTTCTGCTGGGGTAGGCTGATTATCTCTCACCCTACAATGTCTCTGGATCTTTCCATTCACACCAAATTTCTGCCTGGGCACATCAATCTTAAGGATGTTGCTTAAGTATCTCCTAACTCCAGTGACCATTGCTATTGCTTTTGGCAGATTTTGATATTAACTTTCATTACCAGTGGGACCTTTGGTTTCAATAGGTTTTATTAGTTTTTCCCCTGGTTATAGAAACTTAGAAGCAAAATTATAGACCCGTAGTCTAGTTGGTTTTAAATTCTGGCCCCAAATGTATTAATCAAACGATTTAATAGAGAAAAATGTGCAGGTGAAGTGATCCCAGGGGCATAGAAATGATTGGAAGACATCCAGGATCAGTCTACAAACAGGCCCATTGAGTCACCAAGGAGCTTATGAGCTTCTAAATGCTCTGACATAGGCAACTCTATGGCCAATAAGGTCTCTGCCATTCACATTCCTGAAAACTGAGACTAGAGCATCCCATTGAATTAAATTTTTATACAGTAATTTGGAAGATATGTTGTTTGTAAAAGGATCTGGATTAATGAAACCTCTGGGTGACTTTGGCCAAGAGCAGCTGAAAGTTAACATAATTAGTATTTTGGTCTCTTTTATTATATTTGTTTGTGTGCTTCCTTGGGTAGGACTGCCAGGTCATTGGATTTCTGTCAAGCCCTTGGTAGGCCTGGGGATATGTGTCTGGTTTTTACCAATTGGTCAGTAAAGGTTTCAGCTTGTCTCTTAGCTGCTCGTTTTTAGTTAGGAGTAAACTCTTTAGTGTGAATAAAATGTTCTCAGCTTCTTACTCTGCGAAAGGTGAACAGAGGAATTAGAGGACTCTTTATTCCTCTCCTAGTCACCGCCTCCTGCCTACATGCAGTCAGAATGAGGACCAGCACTGACAAAGGTCAGAGCAAACTTGAATACTCCAAATGGCCCCTTTCAATGGTACCTAAAATCTCACAAGTGCAGATGAACCAAGTGCCTTATGACTATATCTTTTCTTGGTTAGAGATTGCTAGGAAACGTTTCCTGGTGTTAGTGTGATAGCCACAATTAACATTATGAGGTTGTGAAGAGAATCCAGGTTAAGAAGCTGATCATTTTGACTTAGAGAATCTGATCTAGAATTGTACTCTACTGCCTTCAGAGCAATACACAGAAGTCGGGGTTGGACTCAGAGGTTGAGGCGAATAGTGGGTAAACTAGAGAAGAGAGAATCACAGTAAGGAGTTAGAAATTCTAAGTGACTGGGAAGAATTTTGTGGTGGGAGGGACTAGGCAAAGTCTATAGTAGAGAGTGGGCATTTAGTTTTCCTGAAACATGTGCCTCCTTCAGGGGCCAAAGAAAGGGAGAGAGTCAATGAGACATGCAGAGAGAGCTAGAAAAAGATACTCACATGGAGAGGCTGTAGCAAAATAGGCTAGCACAGAGGGATCAACATATCTGTGGGTAAAAGTGGTGGAGTAATCTGAAGAGAAAGAGAGAAGGAAATCTAGAACAACAACACAAATAGAGATGGTGAGTTTTAGTGTTTTTGGCAGCAATGAGGAAGACAGGGAGTGAGAAATTCAGTGTGACAGAACAGAAATTGAGACAATAAGAGCGTATGAGTGAGTATAATGAGCAGGGATGCAGGGAAGGTTTGGCTTTTTTCCGGATACACGAGACATGGGCATAGGTATAATAAATGGGCCAGTAGAGGGAGAGATTGAAAATAAGTATAACAGTAGGGATGACAGAGGGGGCAATCTGTTGGAGGAGACAGGATGCAATGGGATCATTTGAACAAATAGAGGGGTTAGTGTTGGTTAGGAATAAGGCACTTGCCTCATATAAAACAGCTGAAGGAAGAAAAAGGGGAAGGTATGTGAATAAAGGAAGATGAGGAAGAGATGAGAAGAGAGTGAATGGCCTCAATTTGGCCTCATATTTTTTTATAAAATGGGAGGCAAGGATTTCCGCTGACAAGTGAGGGGAGCCATGGGATGTTTGAGGAGGGATGAAAAGGTTTGGAAGAGACCCTGTGGAGGGTGAAATGGTGATTTGAAAGGCAAAGTATAATAGGATTGCCTAGCAACAGTGATGGACCAGTTGAGGTTATGTAACCTAAATTTGCATCACACATAGTCAGAAGAGTTGCATGATTTTCTCTACCTTTATTCAGCAGTACATGTGTAGGCATGATGGACATGAATGGTGGGAATGATCCATGGCTGAGGATTGGCTGGGCATAATTGATGATATGATAAAGGATCAAGGCATTTAAGAGAAGAGGACAGTGTAAGAGTTGAATTGGTTCACCAAGAGATCAAGATGGGGAGGAGAATGATTAGTTCAAAAGCTCATTGAAGAAAATACTTTCTTAATAATTAGAATGAAGCAAATGGAAGCTAGTGACTTTATGAGAAATCAAAACACTGTAAAACAAAACCAAAAGAATGAAAAAATAGAAAACAGTGTGGAATATCTCACTGGAAAAACAACTGACCTAGATAATAGATCCAGGAGAGATAATTTAAAAATTATTGGACTATCTGAAAGCCATGATCAAAAAAAGAACCCCGACATCATCTTTCAAGAAATTATCAAAGAAAACTGCCCTGATATTCTAGAACCAGAGGACAAAATAGAAATTGAAAGAATCCACTGATCACCTCCTGAAAGAGATTCCCAAAGGAAAACTCCTAGGAATATTGTAGACAAATTCCAGAGTTCCCAGGTCAAGGAGAAAATATTGCAAGTGGCCAGAAAAAAAAAACACAATTCAAGTATTGTGGAAACACAATCAGGATAACACAAGATTTAGCAGCTTCTACATTAAGAGACTGGAAGGTTTGGAATATAATATTCCAGAGGTCAAAGGAAATAAGATTACAACCAAGAATCACCTACCCAGCAAAACTGAGTATAATTCTTCAGGGGAAAAAATGAACATTCAGTGAAATAGAGGACTTTCTTGATGAAAAGACCAGAGCTGAATAGAAAATTTGACTTTCAAATACAAGACTCAAGAAAAGCATGAAGAGGTAAAAAGGAAATAGAAATCTTAAGGGACTTGTTAAAGTTGAACTGTTTACATTCCTAGATGGAAAGATGATATTTGGATATTTGTAACTCATGAGACCTTTGTCAGTATTAGGGTAGTTGGAGAGAAAAAATTATATGTATGGATAGATAGATAGTTAGATAGATAGATAGATAGATAGATAGATAGATAGATAGATAGATAGATAGACAGACAGACAGACAGAGGGCACAGGTTGAGTTGAAAATGAAGGGGTGATATCTGGAGAATAAATTAAGGGGTGAGAGAGGATTATAATGGGAGAAGGAGAAAGGCAGAGGTAGGATGGGGTAAATTATCTCACATAAAACACAAGAAAAGGCTTTTACAGTGGAGGGGAAGCGGGGAAGGGTAAGAGGGAATGAGTGAATCTTATTCTCATAAGATTTGGCTTAAGGAGGGAATACCATACACACTCAATTGGGTATGGAAATCTATTTACTCTACAGGAAAATAAAGAGGAAGGGGATAAGAGAGCAGGGGGATGATAGAGGAGAAGGAAGATTGGGGGAGGGGGTAATCAGAAGCAAACACTTCTAAGGAGGGACAGGGTCAAAAAAGAGAATAGAATCAATGGGTGTTGGGGTAGAATGAAGAGAAACATAGTTAGTTTTTCACAGCATAACTACTATGGAAGTGTTTTGCATAGCTACAGATGTATAACCTATATTGATTTGCTTGCCTTCTCAATGAGGGTGGGTGGGGAGGGAGGAAGGGAGAAAATTTGGAACCCAAAGTTTTAGAAACAAATGTTAAAAATTATTTTCACATGCAACTGGGAAATAAGATATATAGGCAGTGGGGTATAGAAATCTATCCTGCCCTACAGGAAAATAGAAGAGGAAGGGGATAAGAGAAGGGGGGGGTGGTGATAGAAGGGCTTGCAGATTAGGGGAAGAAATATTCAGAATGCACACCAACTTGGGATGGGGGGAGAGACAAGATGGGGAGAAAATTTGGAACTCATAACCTTGTGGAAGTGAATGTTGAAAACTAAAAATTAATTAATTAATTAATTTTTGAAAAACTGACCTGGAAAATACATCCAGGAGAGCTATTTTAAGAATTATTGGTCTACCAGAAAGTCATGATAACAAAAAGAGCCTGGAGAGCATCTTTCAGGAAATCATCAAGGAAAACTGCCCTGAGCTCCTAGAACCAAAGGGTAAAATAGACATAGAAAGAATCCACCAATCACCTCTTGAAAGAGATCCCAAATTGAAAATGACAAGGAATATAGTAGACAAATTCCAAAATTACCAGGTCAAAAAGAAAATACTGCAAGCAGCCATAAAGCAAAAACTTAAATATCATGGAACCACAGTCAGGATTATGCAGAACCTTGCAGCTTCTACATTAAAAGATCACAGGGAATGGAGTACAATTTTCTATAAG
This sequence comes from Phascolarctos cinereus, assembly GCF_003287225.1. Classification (NCBI taxonomy): domain Eukaryota; kingdom Metazoa; phylum Chordata; class Mammalia; order Diprotodontia; family Phascolarctidae; genus Phascolarctos; species Phascolarctos cinereus. Next base: position 294,260,276 of record NW_027555625.1, on the reverse strand, counting down.
GCAGAGGAGTTTGGATTACAACCAAGGATTAACTACCCAGCAAAAATGAGCATAATATTTCAGGGGAGGAGAGGAACATTCAATGAAATAGGAGACTTCCAAACCTTCCTGATAAAAAGACCAGAGCTCAACAGAAAATCTGATCTTCAAATATAAGATTCAAGAGAGACATAAAAAGGTAAACAGGACAGAAAAAAACAGCAATATGGCATTAATAAAGGCAAACTGTTTACAACCCTACAAGGGAAGATGACATTTGTAACTCTTGAGAATTGCATTGTTAGGGCAGCTAGGTGGCGCAATGGATAGAGCATAGGCCTTGGATTCAGGAGGACCTGAGTTCAAATCCAGCCTCAGACACATAACACTTACTAGCTGTGTAACCCTGGGCAAGTCACTTAACCCCATTGCCTATCCTTAAAAAAAAAAAAGAGAGAGAGAGAGAGAATTGCATTGTTAAAGGGGCATAAGTAGACAGAGGTGGTGGGTGTAAGTTGACTTCAATGCAATGATAAAAAAAAATCTAATTAAGTGAGTTAAGTGGACCTAAGTAAGTAGACTAAATTATCTAATTAAGGGATTGTATTGGGAAAAAAGGAAAGGAGGAGGAGTACAAGGGTAAATTACATTGCAGGAAAAGGCACAAAAACCTGTTAAAGTAGAGGGAAAGAAGGGAGGGAGATGAGCATTGTTTGGACCTTACTCTCATCAGATTTGGCTCAAGGAGGGAAAAACATAATCAGGTATAGAAATCTAACTTACCCTATAAGGAGTAGGAGGGAAAGGGAAGAGGAAAACAGAAGGGAGGGAAGAAGTGGTAAGAGTAAAGGGGAAGAAAAAGAAACGGGCTAAAAGAAGGGAGGGTAGACTGAGAGAGGCAGTGGTCAAAAGCAAAACACTAGTGAGGAGGGAAAGGGAGTAAGGAGAGAGAAAAGCATAAACAGGGGGAAATAGTATGGAGAGAAAGACACAGATATTATGATTACTCTCCCATTAAATAAAATGGAAGCAGATAGCAGAATGGATTAAAAAACATAATCCTACAATATGTTGTTCACAGGAAACACATTTTTGGGGGGTTTTTTTTCGGCCAAAGACAAGGTTTATTAGAACATCCATCATACTGGGCCGACTCTTAAGGAGTCTGAACATTAGTGAACTATTGGCTAGATTATAAGAATCCGAGCAGTGGCTAGATTATAAGAGTCTGAGCATCTTAATGGAGACAAGATGGACCTTATATACAGAAAGCCTGTGGGAGGATCTAGTAGTGGCCAAGTAGTTTGGGGTGATGGGAGGAGAGGCCTAGGGAGATCTGGATGGGAAGGGAAATGGCCAGGGGCCATAGGGCGGTAAAACAACGGAGGGGAGATTGAGTGTAGCCACAATGAAAGGCCAGTTGATGGGATTATAGCCTCATGCAAACACCAGAGATTTGGCCGTGCGGAAAAGTCCAGGGTTTTTCCTTTCTGGGGCCCAGATCCCAACCCCATCATTCCCTCCTCAAACAGGAAACACATTTGAAACAGAGAGACACACACAAGGTAAAGGTAAAAGACTAGAGTAGAATATATTATGCTTCAGCTGAAGTAAAAAAAGCAGGGGTAGCAATCGTGATTTTCAACAAAGCAAAAGCAAAAATAGATCTTATTAAAAGAGATAAGGAAGGAAACTATATCCTGCTAAAAAGTACTGCAGACAATGAAGTAATATCATTACTAAACATATATGCACCAAGGGTATAGCATCCAAATTCTTATGGAAGTTCAGGAAGAACTTCTACAGGAAGAAATAGACAGCAAAACTATACTAGTTGCGGACCTAAACCTCCCCCTCTCTGAACTAGACAAACCTAACCACAAAATAAATAAGAAAAAAGTTAAGGAGGTGAATAGAATTTTAGGAAGGTTAGATATGGTAGACCTCTGGAGAAAATTGAATGTGAATGGAAAGGAATATACTTTTTTCTCAGCAGTACATGGCTCATACACAAAAACTGACCATGCACTAGGGCATAAAAACTTCATAATCTGTTGAGGGCCGATCTTAAGAGTCTGATAAGGGTTTAAGATCCAAGGCAGAGTTTGACCTCTGCTCAGGCTTTCACCCCAAAGGGCTCAAGGATTAAGTGGTATGGCTCCCCAAATTCCTTCCTGATAAAGAGGTCTCTGAGACATCCCTTCTCCCTCTTTGAACCTTAGATTTACGTATTTACTCCTCTATGCAGGTGGTGCCAAGGCGCCTGGGAAAACCTTGGAATCTACAGCCCAATCTGGGAACCCTGATAAGGAGGAAATTCATGACTGTTACATCCTCAGCAGATGTTCTGGGGAGTATCTCACGGGGAGGACTCTTTGAAGTTAGGCTAGATCTGCCCTATATATTCTGTGCCCTCAGATGAATAAATGGAGTCAGTAATTCTACTCCGCCTGGCCCATGTTATAAGTTATTTCACACCTCTCCGTTCGGTGTACAATCTGGTTGCGGGCAACAATAATCCAATGCATAAAGGCAGAAATATTAAATGCATCCTTTTCAGATTATGATGCAAAAAAAAATTATATGTAATAAAGGGCCAAGGAAAGATGGACTAAAAATTAACTAGAAACTAAATAATATAATCCTAAAGAATGAGTAGGTCAAACAACAAATTATAGAAACAATCAGTAACTTCATCCAAGAGAATGACAAATAATCAGACAATACACCAAAATTTATGGGATGCAGTGAAAGTTGTTCTTAAGGGAAGTTTTATATCCCTAAATGCTTACATGAATAAAATAGAGAAAGAGGAGATCAATGAATTGGGCATGCAACTAAAAACACTAGAAAAAGAAAAAATTAAAAATCTCCAATTAAATACCAAATTAGAAATACTGAAAACCAAAGGAGAGATTAATAAAATTGAAATTAAGAAAACTATTGAACTAATAAATAAAACTAAGAGCTGGTTTTATGAAAAACCCAATAAAATAGATAAACTTTTGGTTAATTTAATTTAAAAAAAGAAGGAAGAAAACCAAATTACCAGTATCAAAAATGAAAAGGGTGAATTCACCACCAATGAAGAGGAAATTAAAACAGTAAGTAGGAACTATTTTGCCCAACTGTATGCCAATAAATTTGACAATCTTATTGAAATGGATGAATATTTACAAACACATAAGTTGCCTAGAATAACAGAAGAGAAAGTAAAATACTTAAATAACCCCATCTCAGAAAAAGAAATTGAACAAGCCTACAATGAACTCCCTAGGAAAAAATCTTCAGGGTCAGATGGATTTATAAGTGAATTCTATCAAACATTTAAAGAACAATTCATTCCAATACTATGCAGACTATTTGGGGAAATAGGCAAAGAAGGAGTCCTACCAAATTCTTTTTATGACAAAAATATGGTGTTGATACCTAAACTAGGAAGAGTCAAAACAGAGAAAGAAAATTATAGACCGATTTCTCTAGTGAATAGAGATGCAAAAATTTTAAACAAAATATTAGCAAAAAGATTACAGCAACTTATCACAAGAATAATATACTATGAACAGGTAGAATTTATACCAGGAATGTAGGGCTGGTTCAATATTAGGAAAACTACCAGCATAATTGATATATCAACAAAACTAACAGAAACCACGTGATTATATCAATAGATGCAGAAAAAGCTTTTGACAAGGGACAGCAGCTAAGTGGTGCAATGCATAGAGCTCCAGCCTTGGAGTCAGGAGGACCTGAATTCAAATCTGGCCTCAAACACTTGATACTTACTAGCTGCATGACCCTGGACAAGCCACTTAACCCCAATTGCTGCAACAACAACAACAAAAAAAAGCTTTTGATGAAATGCAACACCCATTCCTATTAAAAACACTAGAGAGCACAGAAATAAATGGAGTCTTCCTTAAAATGATAAGTACCATCTACCTAATGATAGAAAGTGCTATCCACATCTCAGCAAGCATTCTATGTAATGGAGATAAGCTAGAAGCATTTCCAATAAGATCAGGGGTGAAATAAGGATGTCCATTATCACCGCTGTTATTCAATATGGTACTAGAAATATTAGTTTTAGCAATAAGATAAGAAAAATAAATTGAAGGTATTAGAATAGGCAAAGAAGAAACAAAGCTATTGCTCTTTGCAGCTGATATGATGATATTCTTAGAAAATTCTAGAGAATCAAGTAAAAAACTACTTAAAATAATAAACAACTTTAGCATAGTTATAGGATATAAAATAAACCCACATAAATCATTGGTGTTTCTATATATTACTAACAAAGTCCAACAGTAAAAGATAGAAAGAGAAACTCCATTTAAAGTTACTGTAGACATTATAAAATATTTAGGAGTCTACTGCCAAAACAAACCCAGAAGCTGTATGAACATAATTACAAAACACTCTTCACACAAATAAAGTCAGATCTAAATAACTGGAAATATATCAGTTGCTCATGGGTAGGCCAAGCTAATATAATAAAAATGACAATTCTACCTAAATTAATTTACTTTTTCAGTGATTTTTCACCAATTAAACTACCAAAAATTATTTTATAGAACTAAAAAAAATAATAACAAGATTTATTTGGAAGAACAAAAGGTTCAGAATATCAAGGGAACTAATGAAAAGAAATGCTAGGGAAGGTGGCCTAACCATACCAGATCTTAAATTGTATTATAAAGAGGCAATTATCAAAACTATTTGGCACTGGCTAAGAAATAAAGTGGTGGATCAGTGAAATAGGATGGGTACACAAGACATAGTAGTCAATGACTATAGTAATCTACTTTTTGATAAACACAAAGACCTCAGCTTCTGGGATAAGAGCCCACTATTTGACAAAAACTGCTGGGAGAACTGGAAAAGAGTATGGCAGAAACTAGGCATAGACCAAAATCTCACACCATATACCAAAATAGAGTCAAAATGGGATCATGATTTAGATATAAAAGCTGATACCATAAGCAAACTGGGAGAGCAAGGAATAGTTTATCTGTCAAATGTATGGAGAACAGAAGAATTTATGACCAAACAGGAGATAGAGAACATTAAGAAATGCAAAATAGATAACTTTGATTACATTAAATTGAAAGTTTTTGCACAAACAAAGCCAATGCAACCTAGATTAGGAGGGAAGCAGAAAACTGAGAAAAAAAAATTTACAACCAGTGTCTCTGATAAGGGCCTCATTTTTAAAATATATAGAAAATGGAGTCAAATTTATAAGAATATAAGTCATCTCCCAATTAATAAATGGTCAAAGGATATGATGAATAGGCAGTTTTCAGAGCAAGAAACTAAAGCTATCTATTGTCACGTGAAAAAAATGTTCTAAGTATCTATTGACTAGAGAAATGCAAATCAAAATGACTCTGAGGTACCACATCACACCTATCAGATTAGCCAACATGACAAAACAGGAAAATGATAAATGTTGGAGAAGATGGGGGGAAATTGGAACACTAATGCATTGTTGCTGAAGTTGTGAATTGATCCAACCATTCTGGAGAGCAATTTGGAACTATGCCCAATGGGCTATAAAAATGTGCGTACCTTTTGACCCAGCAATACCCTAGGATTGTATCCCAAAGGACCCACATGAACAAAAATATTTATAGCAGCTATTTCTGTAGTGGCAAAGAATTGGAAATTGAGGGGATACCCATCAATTGAGGAATGGCTGAAGAATGTGTGGTATATGAAGGTAATGGAATACAGAAAAACCTGGAAAGACTTGTATACACTGATGCTCAGTGAAGTGAGTAGAACCAGGGAAACATTGTACATAGTAACAGCCACATTGTGCAATAACTAACTTCGATAGACTTGGCTCTTCTCAGCAGTGCCAGGATCTAAGACATCTCCAAAAGTCTCATGGTAGAAAGTGCTATCCACATCCAGAAAAAGAATTATGGAGTCTGAATGCAAATCAAAGCACACTATTTGCTCTTTTTTCTTCTGTTTTGTTTTGTTTCCTCTTTCTTGTGGTTCCTCCTACTGGTTCTAATTCTTCTTTGAAACATGACTAATGTGAAAATATGTTTAATAGGAATGTATATGTAGACCCTATATCAAATTGCATGCCATCTCGGGGAGGGAGGCAGGGAAAAGGAGAGAGAAAATTTAAAACTAAAAACCTAATGGATGTGAATGTTGAGAACAAAATAAATTAATTAAATTAAAAAAGGAAAAAGGAAAAAGAGCAGTCCACTGGGGACCAAACTAGAACTGGCCAGTTAGGCAACTCAGCTTCTTTTTCCTTTCCTTTCCCTCGGTCCACATAGGGTATCACACACTTACCTGCTGTTGCTCTGCCCAAAGGGAATGTAAACTTTTATTCTCTGAAATTTTTTTCTCCTTTTCTCTTAAAGACCAGCCTCTTAGTCCCAAATCATACTGCCTCTCATTGAATAGCCAATAAGAGGTCCCAGGCCAAGCCCTACTTGGTCATTGCTTCAGTCCCATTTGGCTCAGAATGAATATAAATAGCAAATGCTTCTTTTTTGCTAGAAACTCTGAGGTCCTTCCTCTCCTAGATCTTTTTTTTTAAGAGGCCATTTTGGCCTCAATTCTTATTAAGCCTTAATCACTAAATAGGTGTTGCTTCAGTCAAACTGAGACCTGTTAAGGATCTTAGCTTGAAAAGGCCAAGGATCCCTACTGCATCCTGGGCCGTCTCCATTTGTCCCCATCTGTATCTTCCCACTGAACCCAGATGGCTCCAGAGGTGAAAGTGAGACTAGTGACTTTGCACAGTCCTCCCTCACTTAAATCCAATTTACTTGCATGTCATGGCATCACCCTCCTGATGTCCTCTTAAAGAACAAAGGACAAACAGCAGCAGCAACCTGTCTTACCCCACATGTCCAATCAATGGTCAGATCTTATAGTGTATTCACACACAATACCATCTCTCATATTCATCAGTTTCTCTCCTACATGACCGGCACCCTACTTTAGACCTTTTCCACCTCAAGCCAGAACTATTGCAATATCCTTGGAATTGGTGCTTCATTCTCAATTTTCTCCCCACTTAATCCTCGACAGTTTCATTCCCTCAATCATCCCCACTCTCTCTTATTTTCAATATTGCTCTGTCTACTGACTTCTTCCCTACCACATACAAAAATGTCCACATTGCCCCATCCTCAAAAAACCTTCAATTTTCCAATGATTCCCTCTAGCCATTGTCCCATATTTCTCTTCCCTTTTGGGACTAAAACCCTTGAGAAGGTCATTTACAATAGCAGCTCCACTTCCTTTTTCTTCTCACTCCTTTTTAAACTTTCTAATACAATATGGCTTCTGACCTCATCATTCAATGAAGACTTTTCTCCAAAGTTACAAATGATTTCTTCATTGTCAAATCTAAAGATCTTTCCTCCTCAAGTCTTCATGTTTCTTAACCACTCTGTAGGTTTTGACACTGTAGATTACCCTCTTAATACTTTCTTCCTTAATACTTTCTTCTCTCCAGGTTTATGTGACCCTACTCTCTCCTGCTTCTGCTTCTGCTCCTACCTATCCAACCACTCCTTAGTCTCCTTTGCTAAATCTTCATCCAGGTTGTGCCTGCTAGCTATTGGTGTCCCAAAGCACTCTCTCCTGGGTCCTCTTCTCTATATATATCATTTCACTTGGTGATTTCATCAGCTTCCATGAATTCAATTATAATTTCTATGCTGATAATTCTCAAATCTACTTATGCAGTCCTAATCTCAAGCTGATCTCCTGACTCACATCTCCAACTTCCTACTGGACATTTCAAATAGGATGTTCCATAGACATATCAAACTCCACATGTCCACAATTGAACTCATTATCTTTCCCCCTCTAGACTTCCTTACTTCTCTATTACTATCCAGGGCACCATCATTCTTTTAGGCAGCGAGGCTCAAATGCTAGATGTCATCCTAAACTCACTCTCCTTTTTCTTTCCTCTGACACTGCACTGTGACACATTATATAGTCTATATTACCTCACACCTGGACTATTGAAACAGCCTACTGCTTGAACTGCCTGCCACAAGCCTTTCCTCACTTCAGTCCATCATCCTACCAGCTGTCAAAGCGATCTTCCTAAACTGTAAATCTGACCATACTTCATAAATTCAAATGGTTCCATATCATCTGTAGGACAAAACATATAGGACAATCAGCTTCAGTTTAGTTGTCTTATTAATCAAGGAGTCACACATCTTTATACAGGACTTGAAGTGATTCTTCAGAGGAAAAAAAATCACCAAGCACCAACATTACAAAAAAATTCTTTGTACATAAAATCTTACAAGATTACCTGGCTGCCTGTTTACCTTACTATTCAGATGGTATAATTTTTTTTAATAAAGAGAAGGAATCTATGAAAGTCAAAGTTCTTAAGAATGTGAAATTTCCTCTTATTTTGAATGGTTATGAATGATGTACATCCAAACTAAAAAAAAAATGGTCTCCTTTCAGTCAAAATTCAAATATCTCCAAGACAAAAAAGGAAATTGATAGTCAAAGACATCTAGCAAAAGCAACAGTGCATAAAAAGAAGTTAAATATGAGCCATTGTTGTTTTCCTGATGTTTGCTCTAATAACTGTGGTTATTAAGACTTAAAAGCAGTGCTAATACATTTGGGAAGGCCTAATTCCTATGGCCATTATGTATCATGGGTGAAAAGAAACAAGGTGAATAGATTTGAAGTTTGATGATGACGAGGTTGGCATTGTTACACCAAAAGCTATCCTGAGGTTATCTAGTGGTGGAGATTGACACCTAGTTTATGTTCCATTATGTGGCCCTTGTAGAGTTGAAGTAATTGAGGAAGAAACTTCCCAGTAATCATCTTAGCTATCTCTGAGTAGGTGTGGAATAAATGTTAATTGTTGATCATTTCTAAACCCCACAGCTTTTGAAAGAAGATATTTTAGGTGCTTCTACATGGCTTCCCCTCCTGTGGAGCCAAGAGGGGGAAATCAGACTTGAAATTTGTTCCATGTAACAGATAAAACTAAAAACAAGACACTCAGAAAAGGGAGTTTATCTTCGGACTCTGCTGCCCCTGTATAAAAATAGCAAGCTGAAGATTTTTTTAAGAGACTTATTTCTTGTGTAATCCTTTTATTTTTTTTTTCTAATTCTAAATAGAAAAGCCTTTCAACCACAATCTTCCAACCTGGTATTTAATTCCTCTTTCTACCTGTTCCAGTCCAAGATTCAACAATCAAATATTTACTGCAAACCTATTAATCCGTAAGGCGGCTAAACATGGCACAATGGATCAAGTGTCTGGTCTGGAGTGTGATATCTTAAACAAATTAGAAAGTCAGGGAAGAAATTAACTTTTAGATCTATGGGTAGGTGAAAGGTTCATAACCAAACGAGGGATAAAAGAAAGTCAATGACAATAATAAAAATAGATAACATTTATGTAACATTTTAAAGTCTGAAGAACACTACATGATCTCATTTTTCATCACAACAACACTATGAGGTGGGGGCTATTATTATGCTCATTTTACAGATGAAGAAACCGAGACAGAAATATGTTGAATAATTATCCAGGATCACACAGACAATAAGTATCTAAGACAGGATTTGAACTCAGGTTTTTTTTTCTTTTTTGTAATTGAATATTTTATTTTTTTCCCAATTACACGTAAGAACAATTTTAACATTCTTTTTTTCAAATTTTATGAAGTCAGGTTTTCTTCACTCCAAACCCAATTGTTTAGCCACTGTGTCACTAAGTTGTTCAATAGATAAAGATCATTTTGATTATATAAAAATTAAAAGACCCTTCACAAATAAAACCAATGCAGTTAATATTATAACCTTCTTATAAGGACTCGATACTTCTTTTTTTTTTTTTTTGCTAGTGGGAGAAAGCAAAAGTGTAATAGGAATACAGTAGTTAAAAAAAAAGGGAGAATCATCGAAGCATCTTTTTTAAAAATGAAGAGAACATAATTGAAGGCCAGGAAAACAAAGCACAAAAAATAAGAAAGTTTTGAAAGCTTTATTATATACTTAAAAATAAAAGTAAGCTGTTGCTGGGGATCCTTCATTTTCAAAGAGGACTAATGACATCATGGTTAATGTCTTGACTTGTATGTGAATCACATTTAAGTGAGGCACAAAGTCATCAGCCTCACTCTTCTTCTGGAGGCACTGAAGTCCAGTGGCAAGACAAAAGTCAGGACGACTGGCAATCGCCCAGAATGCAGTGGCTGACCTTGGTGTCTTAAATGTCTGACCAAGCTCTAAGCACTCCACAGCACCTGCTTCAGCCACCTTAGTGGCCTTGGAACAAATTCTTCTCATCTGGTCATTCCACCAGAAGTCTTCACATGCTGGAGGAAGATATCCTCCAAACTCACTGATGGGTTTGAGGCCTGCCCATTACCTTTAGTCTGGATTAGCCTGACAGTAAAGACATTTTTACTAGGGTGTGGCTGCTGAGCATGCTACAGCTTCCTGGAGCCACAGGTGACAATTGGGTAGGGGCAGCTAGATGGCACAGTGGATACAGCACTGGTTCTGGAGTCAGGAGGACCTGAGTTCAAATCCAGCCTCAGACACACAGCACTCACTAACTATGTGACCCTGGGCAAGTCACTTAACCTCAATTGCATCACCAAAAAAAAAAAAAGGGAAAAAATTGGGTGAAAGGTGAACACCAAAGATAGATGAGCAGCCCTCCAAAGGTCCAGCAGCCCTCACACCAGAGGTGCTGGTCCTCCCTGAAGTTTCACATACAATTGTCTTTTTTTTTGTTCTATTACATACATACATATATGTAGTAGAATATAAATATGTGTGTGTATGTGAAAAGGCCATTTTATTTCATGCTTGCTAAATTCAGAAAAAATAAAATTTTAAAATAAAGAATTTTAAATCTTAAGATTTGAACTAAATTAAATTTTAATTTTAAAATAAAGAATAATTAATTATTCTTTAATCATATTTAAATCAGTACAGAGATTTTCTTGGTAGATTAACTCCCAGATATCTTGTAGTTATTTTAAGTAGCACTTTCTGTGACTTCCTCCTGTGTTTTGCTACAACCATAAAAAATTCTGATGCTTTTTGTGGATTTATTTTGCTACTTTACAGAAGCTATTGTCTCAATTAATTTCTTTGCTCATTCTCTAAAGTTTTCTAAATAAATCATCATTTCAGCAGCAAAAAAAAAAGGATTACTTTTTGTTCTCTGCCAATGTTAATGTCTTTAATTTCTTTTCTCTTTGCTATCAGTAGTATCTCTGGAATTATGTCAAGTAACACTGGGGAGCTTTACTCCTGTGTTCATTGAGAAAGTTTCCAGATTTTTCCATTGCAAATACAGATAGCTTTTAGGTTTACTTTTTGTCATATTTTTAAGTGTCTCTTATCTGACTAAGGTTTTTAACATAAGTAAGTATTGAATTTTGTCAAAGACTTTCTCTATACATGTAGATAAAATCATGGATTTTGAGAATGCTTTTTGTTTCTAATATTAATTTTTAACTGTCTTCCTAATGTTAATCTCTCTATTTCTTTCCCAGGGCATCAGAATCCTTGAGTTTCACTCTATCTTATCCCATATGGCCATTGTTGCCAAGGCTTGTCAGTTTTACCTCTACAAGATCTCCTGTACTTCTCCCCTTCTCCCTGCTCACATGACCACCATCCTAGTTCAGGCTCTTATCACCTCTCTCCTAGATTGCTATAATAGTCTCATCATTTCTCTCTCTGCCTCCAGTCTCTTCTCTCCAATCCCTTCTCCTCACAGCTACCAAAGAGATATTCCCTAAGTGCAGGTTTTACCATTTTGCTCCCCTACCCAAGAAAGCTCCAGTGGCTTCAAATTGACTTTGGGATAAAAATATAAACTACTCTGTCTGACATTTAAAGTCTCACACAATGTGACTTTAAACCATGATTTCTCATCATTTCACTCCAGGCACTCTATGTTCAGTCAAACAGATTTCTTTGTTTTTCCCTGTACACAATATTTCACAGTATCTTGCCCCCATGTCTTTCCTTTGCACACACTATTCCCCATGCTGGGGATGCTTTCCTTCCTCACTTATACCTCTCCTTATCTCACTTCAAAGTTCAGCTAAATTACCACATCCAGTATAAGAAAGGTCTGTCAAGTTGTTATTTTGTTCTTATTTACCTTTAAAAAGAGACTTTCTATTTGCTTTGTATATACCTTATTAAGATTGAACTATTTACATTCCTGTGCATAAATATGATTATTTGTTAACTCATGAGACTTTTGTCAGTATTGAGGTAGTTGGAGGGGAAAAAAATATATGAATAGATAGATAGGAGGCACAGGGTGAGCTGAAGATGAAGGGGTGAAATCTGGAGAATAAAATTAAAAGGTGAGACAGGATTATACTGGGAGGAGAAAGGGAGAGGTAGAATGGGGTAAATTATCTCACATAAAGCAGAAAAGAAAAGGATTTTACAGTGGAGGTGAAGTGGGGGAAGTTGAGAGGGAACAAGTGAATTTTATTCTCATTGGATTTGGCTTAAGGAGGGAATACCATGCACACTCAATTGGATATGGAAATCTATCTTACCCTCTAGGAAAATAGGGAGGAAGGGGATAAGAGAGAGAGGGGATGATAAAGGGGAGGGCAGATTGGGGCAGGGGGTAATCAGAAGGAGGCACTCCTGAGGAGGAACAAGGTCAAAAGAGAAAATAGAACAAATAGGGAGGTGGGGTAGGGAATAGGATGAAGGGAAATACAGTTAGTTTTCCACAACATGACTACTATGGAAATGTTTTGCATGACTACACATGTATAACCTCTATTGAGTTGCTTGCCTTCTCAATGAGGGTGGGTGGGGAGGGAGGAAGGGAGACAATGTGGAACCCAAAGTTTTAAAAACAAATGTCAAAAATTGTTTTCACATGCAACCGGGAAATAAGATATATAAGCAATGAAGTATAGAAATCTATCCTGCCCTACAGCAAAATAGAAGAGGAAGGGGATAAGGGGTGGGGGGAGATAGAAGGGAGGGCAGATTAGGAGAAGGGATATTCAGAATTCACACCACTTTGTGGTGGGGGAGGGGCAGGATGGGGAGAAAATTTGGAACTCAAAATGTTATGGAAGTGAATGTTAAAAACTAAAAATTAACAAATTAATTTTTAAAAAAAGATTCAGGAGGTTGCAGGGGTAGTGAGTACTCCCTCCTAAGTCACTACCTCCACATTGTTCCTTTAACAGCTCTATCCTCAAAAGTCTCTCAAATCCCGATGACCTCGTCCCCTCAAACTGGCCCAAACCCCCAACTCACCATGTTCCCAACCACTGTCCAAAAACTCCAGTACCATGTCTCCCGATGACCCTATTTCTCCCTGCTTTTACCCAACTGCCCACACTTCTCCCCACCTTGCTATCATGCCATCTTAATCTTAACCATGTCCATGTCTGTCTACTCTTCACAGCCAATGCCTGTCTGCCTCTCAGTCACTGAGATAGTTGGAGCTCACACCACTGACTCATATGCATCTTAATGCACATGAAAAACCCCAAACCTTTTTTAGATAAACTGCTATCTAGCTGTTAGGGATCTGTAAGGATATAGAGGGCCACAGATGGTTCATGATATCTCACTGAAGGTCTGAGGCCCTTCTCGGGTTTTGGTCCATGAGCAAAGATTGCCTGGCTTGGTGCTCCATTCTATGCATCTCTAACTTCCCTAGTTACTAATTAGTCATTAACAATGTCTTTGTGGTTGGTGGTAGGTAAGTGCATGGACTGTGCATGCACTGTCCTTGAGCACAGCATGGGTTATATGTCATTGTAACATGAGACAGAGTTCTTGTTATTTTACTATATAAATGAGTGCTTTGCTAAAAATAAACGGAGCTGCTGCCATCTTGTCTCCTGCCTCATCACTGCGCGGCTCAGAGGGGGAAATCAAGCTGGTCTTGAATCTTTCAGAAGAGCTTCCAAAGCGAGTTCATAGCCGATTGGGCTGGTTGCAACATCTAGCCAAGCTTTCCTAATCTTCTAGTTGTAAAGGTTTGTTTGTTTGTTTTTTTCAACACAAAGGCAAGACCTTATATATAATCCATTACAATTCCTTTCTTGTTATTTAACATCAAAAAAGCATTTCCATATGCAAACAACAGAGAAGAAAGATTATCTATGAGATTACAACCCTTCTCCACAGCAGAACCCTCCCTACTATTACAAAAGTTGTTGGAATAAATATTTTGGAGAATATGGGAGCTTGTCAGTTCCTACTGGGAAGACTTTACTCAGTTTGGGGTTTACTGATGGGAGAAGAGGTCTCCATGTTGGAAGAAGAGGTCTCCATATTGAATCAGGCAGAGCAATGGCCCCACACCATATCCCAGTCACCTCCATAATTCAGAACCCAAACATGGAACCGCTCTGAATGAAAGACATACACATTCATAGAAAACAACAAACACAGAAACACAAGCACACAGATTCTTTCAGATATACTCACACAAATGCATATACATGACTCTACTCCTAAAATACATCAAGAACACATGATTTTTGTCATTATGGGGACTTCCTCCAATGGCAGAGCCACTCAAAAACTACTCTTTGAGAGTTGATGCAGCTGTCACATGAAAATAATTGAATATTAAAATCCTACATGTAATGATGAACATGATTAATATAGTAAGCATGGGAAAATTATAGATGAAAAAAGTGAAAAGGAACCAGTAAAATAATATTCATAGTGACTATAGCTATATAAGTAGAAAGAACAGCAACAACAAAACCAAATGATTTAAATTATAATGACCAAGCTTAACCCAAAAGAGATATGAGAAGAAATCTACCTTTTCCCCGGCTTCTTTGTAGAGGTTGGGGACTGTGGGTATAGAACATATTGCATATAATAGACTTTTTTTCAATATGTTGGTTAGTTTTGCTCAATTTTCTTTTTATTTTTCCATTTTTTATTTGCTATAAGAGAATGGCCCTCTAGAAGGAAAAGAGATAGATTAGGAAATGTAAGAAAGATAAAAAGGCATCAATACAAATTTGTTAACAAAAAAAAGAAAGGAATCATTGGAGTATCTAGCTAGGACTATGACTTTTGATATAGAAAGTTGTGTAAGATACTTTCCATGCTAGAATACTGAGAAAGAAATACAAGTGGGACAAGTACAAGCTTTCTTTCTTTGAGTGAAAAGAAGACTTGCATTTAAATCCCACCTTGCACTTGCTGGCAATGGGACCATGAACAAATCAATGCATCTTCCAGATCTCAATTTCCATAGCAGTTTAATTAGCGGGGTTGTACTAGGTGACCTATAAGAGCTCTTCTAGCTCTAAATTTATAATCCTTTGATGTCAGAAACAGAAGGACAGGATGATTCTTTTCCCTGAGGCCTGAGGAAGTTTTGGGGGTAGAGCTACTATAAGCTTAACAGTCTTTGCAGGGCCTTTCCTTTAGACCTTCTGACCTTTAAACATCCTGGCACTTGGGAATCAGTACCATCCAAATCAATTGTATTTGTAGGAAGGATTAGTGGTAGACTCACATTGCCAAAAAAAAGTCTTAAGACAGAGAGCTGTGGGGACCATGGTGCCAAAAAAGTCAAAGTGTCCATCACAGTACCAGGAATCAAGAGAGCTAGGTCCTGAGGGAGAAGCAGGTAAGGAAATCAGGAGATGACCTTCATCAAGGCTCTCAATTCCATTTGGTCAGTAAAGTTGCTATCTGGTCTGTGACTCTGTAAGACACAGAACCTCTAGGCTGTTGTTGATGTTAAGTTGTTTTAGTCATACCAGACTCTTCATGACCTTATATTGGGTTTTTCCTTGTTGAAGATACCAGAGTGGTTTGCCATTCACTGCTTTAGCCCATTTTATAGATGAGGAAATTGAGGCAAATGGAGTAAAGTGACTAGCTATTGGCTAGATTATAAGAATCTGAGCACCTTAATGGAGACAAGATGGATGCTATATACAGAAAGACTGGGAGGGATGTAGGAGTGGCCAAGTAGGCTGAGGGGACTTTGAGGTAATAGAAAGGCAGGGACCTGGATCACTGTGGCCAAGGGAGAATGAAGCCTAGCTAGGATTAAGGGTGGGAAGTGGCTGGTGGGCAAGGGGATAGGGGGCTGCATGCCATAGGGAGGTAAAACAATGAAGGGCTAGGCTAGGTTAAGAATGACAAAGAATTGGGAGATTGGGCATAGCCACAATGAAAGGCCAGTTGATAGGATTATAGTCATGTGGTAAAGTCCAGGATTTTTCCTTTCTGGGGTCCAGATCACAATCCCATCAGTTCCACAAGCTCCTGGCCTAATTATCCCCATGAGATTATGAGAAATTAAAGGACCCTGATTTATAGAGAAATATACTAATATAGAAGTCAAGACTGAATGCTTAATTCTAAAATTCTAGGCCAAATAACTCTATCTCATACTTTCATCTTCCTCTAATAACATCAGATGTTCCCACACCAATCTACTATTTAATAGATTTGATATTATGTTTACAACACTTACGATTATAGAAATTTGCCATGAAAGAATATATACATAACTAAAGTAAGGGAACAATGCTTCCCTAGCTTCATGTCAGTTCCAGGCAGAAGTTATATAATAGCCAACTGCAGCCAAAGAAAATGCACAGAGTCAAGAAGTGGAGAGTCTCATTCATGAAATAAGCAGGAGGCCAGTATCATTGGGTGAAAAACTATATGGTAAGGAGTAAGGTATAAGAAAACTAGAAAGGTGGGAGGGAGCTAAGTTCTGAAATGCTTTAAATGACAAAAAGAGCATTTTGTATTTGCTTCTGAAGGCAACAGAAAGCCTCTGGAGTTTATCGGGTAAGGCAATTAAGGAAAATCACTTTAGTGGCTAAATGGAGAATGGTTTGGAAGTGCCTTGAGGTAAGCAAATCAAACAGTAGGATATTGCAGTAATCAGGGTTTGTGATGAGCCACTTTAGAGGGGGAATAATACATTGAAAAGGAAAATATAATAGGATTGCCTAATAGCAGTGAGCTACCAGTCTAGGTTATGTAACATGATTTTCTCCACCTTTGTCCAGAAGTACATGTGTAGGCATGAAGGGCATGAATGGTGGGAGTGATCCAAAGCTGAGGCTTGGCTGGGCATAATTGGTGACATGATGAGGGGCCAAGGGATTCAAGAGAGGAGGACAGTGTAAGAGTTGAATTGGTTCACCAAGAGGTCAAGACAGGGAGAAGAGGAAAGACTGACTAGTATAGGGGAGATAGCGTAGGAAAGGATTGAGGGGTCAATGGATTGGAAGTCAAGGTGCAGATGAAGAATAGAGTCATGGAAGGGAAAACAGAGGGAGAGGTGAAACTCCCCTATGTCAAGCAGTGAGCTGAGGAGAACAAGGGAAGATGCAACCAGTACTGGACAGGGTGGCCAGGGAGATTGTATCATCAAGGAAAAGCCACATTTCAGCAAGAACAAGTGGATGGGAGGAGTGAGAGAGGAATAGATTGAAGATGAAGGAAGTTTGTTACCTTGGGACCAGGCATTCCAGAGAGCACGGTAGAAGGGCTGGGTAGAGTTATGAGAAAACTTTGTGGTGCGAGTGTTCAGGGGAATGGGAGTGAGGAATGAGATGATGGAGGGGGTGTAGAATTTGGATGGTGATCTTCAGGAGTCCAGAATCACTGCGATATAAAGGGTTGTGGTTGTTGTTGTTGTTTGCCCTTTGTTCTCCAAGAGGACCATGACATCGGGAAGGTGACTTGCATGACTTGCAAATGAATTTGGATTTAAGAGAGAGAGGGCTGTGCAAAGTCACCAACTTCACTACTCTGAAGCCATCTGGGTCCAGTGGCAAGACATAAAGCAGCACAACTGGAGATGGCCCCAGATGGTAGAAGACCTCATTTAACCTAAGTTAAGGTCTTTCCCAGGCGCCGGCTTGACTGAGGCAATGCCCATTCAGTGATTAAGGCTAGGTAAGAAACTAAACAAAGAGTGGCTTCTTTTATCAACTCAAAAAAAAATCTATCTGGGAAGGGAAAACCCTCAGGGCTTCTGGCCAAAACACAATTGCTATTTAAACTCATATTAAACCATCAGGGCCCAAATGACGACCAAGTGACATTTTGGCTGGGACCTGTTGTTGGCTAATCAATGAGAGCCAGAGTGATTTGGATTTAAGGCTAGGTCCTTAAGAAAGAAATCTAGCTGGTAAACCCCTAAATATCTTATGTGATTTCAGTGATCAAAATTTATATTTCTTTGAGCAGAGCACCTGCAGGTAAAGGCTACAATTTCCTGTGTGAACATAGGGAGAGAAGGAGACAAGGAAGGAAGGGAAGGAGGAAGGGAGCTGTGTTAACCAATTGGAACTAGCCACTTCAATCCCCTTTAGGGTGCTACTACTACTCACAGGTTGTCCCTTATTAGTGAAGAGGACCACGATATCAGGAAGATGATACCATGACATGCAAGTGAATTGGGTCAAAGGGAGGAAGCGCTGTACAAAGTCAGCAGCCTCACTCTCTCCTCTGGAGGTCTAGTGGCAAGATGTAGATCAGGACAATTGGAGATGGTCCAGGATACAGTGGGGGACCTTGGCTTTGTTAAGCTAGTCTTTCCCAGGTTTGACTGAGTCAACACCCATTCAGTGATTAAGGCTAGGAAATCTATAGTTAGATAACAAGACTTTAAAGGATAATATGAGGGTTGGTTTTTTGTGTGGGGTTTGGTTGTTTTTTGGGGGGTTTTATGTTTTTTGGTGGTATGACTTCAGGGCTTGGTTTAGGGTCTTACACAAAGTAGATTCTTAATATATAATCCTAGAACCAAATATATGAATTTGAGACACGTAGTGGTTCTCCCTTGTGGAAGAGAAGAATGGGTGCTGGGAGGGGAGCAATCTTTCTACCCATAGATCAGCTTCTGAACATGGGCCCTCTGGGTGGAAACTTTGTCTCTTTGACTGTCAACTCAAACTTGACTGCGTCATAGACTTTCACTTTTGGACTTTTGCCTCTGGACTCCCCCAAAGAGGGCCATACATACTAGGGGGTCAGACTCCTTGGAGGTGGGTGTATGAAAGAGTTCCAAGGGCAATGACAGAGCCTCTCTGAGGGGGTTAGGGGCTCCTCATCCCTCAGAAATAATTTTCCGTTACTGTTCACCCAAAAAATTTGGAAGAAAACACAGACACTGAGTACTGAATTGCATGGAATTTATTGTATCATAAGCCCCTGATCCCTGGGGATGACATGATTGGGGTGGAGGCTGAGGGGTCTCTACAGGGCAAAGTAGTGGAATCATGATGGGCTGGTCAGTAACCGAGATCAGTGAAAGAAGTTCAGCAAGTCTGGATAGTGGTCAACAAGCATGGTGTGAAGAGCATAGGTGTCTTGCATGGTGGTCCATTAGCTTGGTTCATAAAGTTCTCTGGCATACATCTTGGGAGAGGTACTCCTGCAGGAAGGGGAGTATATATCATTACATCTATATCTAGCATTTATATAATGCTTGTTTGGGAATGTTTAAAAAACACTTCACAAATATTTCATTTTATTTTCAAAACAACTTTGAGAGGTAGGTGCAGTTATCCTCATTTTATGAATAAAGAAACTAAGGCAAACAGAAGTTCAGAGATTTACATAGTACATTAAAGTTTGCAAAACGCTTCACAAATATTATCTCATTTTATCCTCAAAAGAACTTTGGGAGGTAGTTGCTCTTATTATGCTTATTTTACAGATGAGGAAACTGAGGCAAACAGAAGTTCAGTGACTGGCTCATAGTCCCATAGTCAGGAAGAGGCTGGGTTTGAACTCAGGTCTTCCTAATGGCAGGCCCATTCAGTGCAACATCTACATAAACAATACTGAAGTTGAGGCTTGCCCAGGATGTCTGACCCTGGGCCTCCAGTAGACCCTTGATTATATCTCATCCAGGACCTGGGCCCCTTTCCTGAGAGTCTTTTCTCTATCCTCATCCTTCTTAACCTCTCCCCCCTCTTCTCCATCTACTGGCTTCCCCAACTTCCTTCAAGTTCCAGCTAAAATCACACTACAGTAAATCTTGCCCATCCTTAATTCCAACACCTTCTTTCTGTTAACTATTTCTTTTTTGTCTTGTTTATACCTTGTTTTTTTATATGTGCTTATTTGTTATCTCTTCCATTAGAGTGTAAGCTTCTCAAGAGCAGGAACTACCTTTAGCCTTTCTATTCCAGCACTTAGCAAAATCCTGGCACATAGTAGGTGCTTAATTGTTGCTCGTTGACAGAGGGGACTTTGTTGGTAAAAAAAAAAAAAGAATTGCTGTTTGATCATAAATGCTGTGTTTTTGGAGGGGGGAGTGGGAATGGCCCTGGACTTCTCTGTGTAAATGGAGTTAAGGGAGTGAGTGCCCAATGAGTAGGCTGTGGGGCAGAATATGGAGGGGAGGAGAGGGCAGGAACTCTGAACCATTCTTGTGGAGGTGCCCAGAGAGGTCAGATGTCAGTGCTGGGAAAAAGTTGGGTAAGGGGTTGAGGAGGAAGAAGAAGAAGCAGGGTGTAGGAGGGGAAGGAAGATTCAGGTAGAGAGTAGGCACAGGTCAGGAAAGGTGTGAGGAGGAACCTGTGGGGAGAAGTAGCTTATCACAAAACCATAAGTCACATTTTGCTCTTCAGGTGTCATGGTGGAATCCACACAGTCTTTGAGTTTTGTTGAAGCTTTTATTATACCATAAAGTGGGATGTAACTCTTCACTGAATTAATGTAGTTTTCTTTACTCCCAGTTAAAAACAGTTTCATAACATTCAATAGACTTGGGCAGAGAGGCTTGGAATCTAGAACAGAGATGATAAGGTCTTCATTCTCAGCCATGGGAGAAGCACAGGACAGAGGTCACAGACAAGAGGAGGGATCGGTTAGACATCAGATTGTGAAACATCTGACAGAGGAGAATGTAACTGTCCTCTTTGTTATAGTGCTTTCCTTGTCTTTGGCCATCTGTCCAGACTGCTGAGAAGCATGAGGCTGGATGCCACTCACCACACCCTTTGACTGTTTTGCCCCCTGGGACTGGACTGGCCACATATCTGGACCTGAATACTGTTGTGTTATGTTCCCTCCCTCTGTACTTCCTACCTCAAAGTAGTCATTGTTGGGAATTAACTTTGCATCTCAAGGAAAAAAGCTGCAAAAATAGTCTTGCTCACATTTGGCAATTTTACAAAGTCCTTGTTATCCAATGTCATTCGATTTTCACAACAGCCTTATGAGGTCAGCAAAACATGGATTTCAGGGACCAGGACATAAGTTTTTTTCAGGGAATGGAACTCCTAGCATGCTTCCACCAACTCAGATAGATTAACAAGTCAATTTAGAGTTTGAGAAAATTGCCTGAGGGCCATTGAATGCTAACCCATGGTCGCAAAATTCATTCATGTGTTATAGGACTTGGGCATTGGTCTTTCTGGAACCAAGGCTGGCTCCCTATCCATTCCACTGTTCTACTTACCTACGGTCCTTTCAGAAATGAGGAAACTGAGAGTCAGAGAGATAAAATGGTGCTCAAAGCTTCATAGCTATTTATTGGTGGAATCAACACTCAGATCTTCTAAATCCAAATTCAGCACCTTTTCTCCTAAACTACACTGTGTAGCAGTGGGGTCTAGTTGAGGTTGAGAGTGAGTGATCTTACCTGTTGGAGGGACAGATGGACAGACTTACCTGTGGTGGGGAGTAGGACTAAGCAGATGAGTCCTAATGTTGTCACACTTACCATACTGCATCTTTGTTTTTGGTTCCCACTTGCCATGGTCTTAACTCTGGCAATGAAGCTATTTCCTATAAGACTCTTCAGAGAAAATCGCCCAGATGGCAGTTATGTTGGGGCTTGGCTCCTCCCTGGGAAGAGGAGGGGAAAAAAGGGAGAGGACACTACATGATAGACTGTCTGCAGCAAGTGAACTCTAGACCAGTTCTTTCCTTTTTCCAGTGTTGTATAACTAAGTCTTATACAACTAAGCATGTTGTATAACTGTTATACAATTGAGAGTGTTGTATAACAAAGTGTTATCCAACTAAGAGTGTTGGATACTCTTAGAAGAGGGAAAGATAGCACAATATCCTCTAGAATAAATTCTTTTTCTGACTGGGCTCAGTGCCTGCTGCCCACCTGTGTCTGTCCCTCAGTGTAGAACAACGGTTTTTAACTTTTTTTTTTTGTATCACAAACTGCTTTGGCAGTCTGGTAAAGCCTATGGAGCCCTTGCTCAGAATAATTCAACAAATTCCTAATTGAAGGAAATACTTAAATGTTAGTTAGAGGTTAATGAAAACAAAGATCATTTTTTGTTCCCATCCAAAATCACAGATCTCCTGAAATCCACATGTTAAGAATGTCTGATCTAGAATCATAGAATCATGAGTTAGAATGGCCTCAGCAATCATATAGAGCAATCTGTATTCTAGTGTCACCTTGGCAGCTTGGTGGATGGTGGGTATTGCTTGACCTGGATTCAAGAAGATATGAGATCTGCAGATCTGTAGAATGGGAATAAAAAGAGCACCTACCTGACAGGGTTGTTGTGAGGAAGAAATGGGATAATGTTTATATAACACTTTGCAAAGCTTAAAAGGCTACTTAAGTGCTAGTTAGAAGATCTTCAGAAATATTACTCACTACTTGCTGAGACAGCTTATTCCACCCTTACATGGTTCAAATTTTCAGAAGTTTTTCATTATGTTGATATGAAATGTATTCTTTCAATTTCCACCTCTTGATTCAAGGTCTCCCTGTTTTTGGATTTGTTCAGTCTTTTCAGTTGTGTTGGACTCTTCGTAACTGTATTAGGGGATTTCTCAGGAAAGATTGAGGAGTGATTTACCATTTTCTTCTCCAATTCACTTTTTTAAGGCAATTGGGGTTAAGTGACTTGCCCAGGGTCACACAGTTAGTAAGTGTCAAGTGTTTGGTCTGATGCCAGATTTGAACTCAGGTCCTCCTGACTTCAGGGCCAGTGCTCTATTCATTGTGCCACCTAGCTGCCCCTCCAGTTCATTTTATAGATGCATGTTACAGATGAGGAAACTGAGGTAAACAGGGTAAATGACTTGCCCAGAATCACACAACTAACTAGTAATTTTCTGAACCCCAACTCGGGTCTCCCTGAATCCAGGCCCCCATTGCGTCACCTAGCTACACCAGTCTACCCTCTAGGGTCAAGAAAAACAAGTCTAACATCTTTCTCACAAATTAATTGTTTAAATATTTGAGGATGGTTATGTCCCTGTTAAGTTTCCTTCAGGCTAAATATTCCAGGATTCTTCAGCTTTCCCTCTTTTAATCTGTTTTCTAGCCCTTTCCTCTTCCTGGTAGCATGCCTTTATGAGGGAATATTGAATGCCCTTCCAAAAACTGTTTCCCACAGAAGTAAAGAAAATATTCTACATGTTTATTGACAGTGGTAAAGTACAGACGGACTCTTGCTTGGCTTGTCACCTCCTTCTCTTTATTTCATTTTCTCCAGCTCTTCTATCTCCTTTCTTGCTCCCAATTGGCACGTCCATGTTCCCTTTCACCATTTAAAAAAGCAAACACACCAGAACACCTTCACTGGACCTTACTATAACTTCAAGTTGTTATGGTATATATTTGTTTCCAGCTGTCCTTTTGATTGCTAAGCCTCAGAAAAGGACTGTCTTATCTCACTGCCTTCATTTCCTTGCCACCCACTCACTTCTCAAGCCTTTACAATCAGGCTTCTGATGCAACAACTCTCTGAAAAGTGCTCTCTGCACAGAATAACAAATTGTTAATTCTGTGACCCTTTGTCAGTTGCCATTTTCTCTGTTCTATCTAAACCTCTTGAAATTATTGACCATCCTATCCCCCGTCTCTTTTAGTTTATTGAGCTTATTGTCTGTTATAAAAGACAGTTTTGTAGCTGGGGCATCTACCTGCATCTACACTGTATATGCTGGGTACCTAAAATACTGTATTGACTTGAGCACAGATCATTAAGTCCAGTGAGAGAAAGGTAGCAGGAGCATTAGAAGAATGGGAAGGATGATGGTAATTAAAGATAAGGTGAGAATGAAAGAGGAGGGAGGAGGTTTTTTGGTCTCTCATGATAATTCTATATAAGTAACTCAGATGAACTGAACTCTTTAGGGTTTACTGCTATAAAGAGGTGTCTCCACACAGACCCTCGCATAGAAATGAACCCCGTACCACAGCCCAGATCCTTCCTTCCTTCAAACTCAAATAGGAGCCTGTACTGGGTGAAGGACATCCTTCTATTCATAGATGGTAGAAGGCACAGACATATAAGAACATGGATAATAACAGATATACTCACATAGAGACACAAACATGACTATGCTTTAATGAGCCACAATTTTCTCAGCACTGGGCCTCCCTTCACTGAAACAGATCGCAATCCCTCAAAAATTAAGTAGATGGTTTTTGAAGAGTTGATCTGGATCCAGCAGTGGAGCAAGAACCAGGTCCCTGAGAAAGCATCATTCATGGCATATAACCCAGGAGGAGATTCCCTATCCAACACACAGAGAATTATTATGAGAGAGCTGGAGACACAGTTGAAGGAGCAGAAACAAACTCTCCAAATAGACAATCACCTGAGTTTAGAAGCAGCTTCAACAAGAATGACTTCTGAAAGCAGAAAGAGAACTGGCTTTGGCCTCAAGAGAGAGCTAACCTTGGCAACTAAGAGTAGAGCTGTTTGAATAGGCTTTAAATGAAAGAAAGGAATTTGAGGTCCTGCAGTTTCAGAATTGTGAACTGTCTTGAGCTATATGTTCCCTACTATTATATTTTAAGTATGTTCCTAACATTGTCATGGATACTACATGTAATAAAAGTTAACGGGGGTGATGTTTTGTGGCTATTGTTCTTACTGTGCCATCTTAGCAAATATCTTTGCTCAATGCGAATTGTGTCTCACTATTTTTCCCCCTTTAACATGTACACTTTTATATTTACTGATCTTAAGACAGTGTACAGGCAAAGCACCTCCCATCCCCCAAGGACTGAAACCTATTTCATTGAATACCTGAGAAGACTGTAACAAGCTTTCATTCGTATCTATATTGGAGACCAGAAAGGGAAAAGAAAGGGTGAGGTAGCTAGGTGGCCAAGTGGATAGAGCACTGGCCCTGGAGTCAGGAGGACCTGAGTTCAAATGTAACCTTTGACACTTGACACTTACTAGCTGTGTGACCCTGGGCAAGTCACTTAACCCCATTGCCTAGCCAAAAACAAAAGAAGGGGCCATTGTGATTCTGACAATCATAAATAAATATTATATTAAAGTGGAAAATGCAAATAGTTTTTTAAAAGATTATATTATCATGTTTTTATCTATCATCATGTTATTATTATATCCCAAAGAGTTATTAAATTGTCTATACCCTTTGACCCAGCAATACCACTGCTAGATCTACTTCCAAAGATGATTAGGGAAAAAGGAAAAGAACCTATAATGTCTAAAATGTTTATAGCAGCTCTTTGTGGCGGCAAAGAATAGGACATTGCAGGGATGCCCATCAACTGAGGAATGGCTGAACAAGCTGTGGTATATGATTGTGATGAAATATTACTGTGCTATAAGAAATAATGGGCTCAATTGACCTAGAAAAACATGAAAAGACTTGCAGGAAATAATGAAGAGCAGAACCAAGAGAACCTTGTATACAGCAACAACAATATTGTTTTATTTTTTTGTTTGAGTCTTCCTGACTCCAGGGCCTGTGCTCTTTCCACTGCGTCACCTAGCTGCCCCAGCAATATTGTTTTGAGAATGACTTTGAGCAAATAAATCATTTTGAGTATTATAAATATGTAAATTAACATTAAAGGACATATGAAGAAAGATGCTATTTGCATCCAAAGAAAGAAGTGATTAAATAGAAGTATGTATAGAATAATTTCACATATATATGTATACACACACACATATATATACATATATCTGTGTCTAATAGTAACCATCTTGGAAGGAGGGAAGAAAAAGAGAAGTTTACATGATAATTTCATTATATATTTAAAAGGAATAGCAAGTTTGTGCATAACAAATTTGCAGCTTCATCTTTTATTATTATTATTATACTATGTTATACAAATGCTTCTTTTATTCCAAAAATTAAAAATAGAATAAATTTTAAACAGGATCATGTTAATTTACATGTAAGCAATACTACTACCTCTCACCTCCAGTCTGGATTTTTGTAATGACTTCTATTTTGTAGAGCAGTGCAATATTCACAGAAGCCAGTAACTCCCTATAACAACACATTATAAAACATTTGAAATGACTATTTAAAAACAACTGAAGTGTACAGAGTCCTATAGACACAGTACAAAACTTTTGGGAAGTTCGCCTCCAATATACTTAGAGTACTCATCACTTTTGCCATTCTAGTTTTAATTCTGAGTCAAATACTGAAACAAAAGCAAAGCATAGCTAGTCTCATCTCCTCTTCTCTCATCAGCTCATCTCATCTTTTCTCTCTGTCTTTTCTCCCATGTCATACCCTTTGACAAAAATAAAAACAAATAGTTCACATAGGAGATTTTGTGGTGGACAATGGAACATATGGGAATTGCTGAAATTGAGTGAACCACATTCACTTCATCTTGTGACTCAATTCTGGATCTAGCTCAGTTTCCTTTCTATTCCTTATTAATTATTAATTAATAGTAATTAACTAATTAATCCAATTTTTGTCTTTAAGAAATCTTTGTTCAATTATACAAATTGTGAGGAGACTTTATTGCATTGCTTGAACTTAGACTCGTGTGCCTGGGAAGCTGGACCACCCCTACCTCTTCCTTAAAGAACCTTAACTAAAGACCTACATTATGCTGACCAGAAACTAAGTCAGATTTGAAGACAGATGTGAAGAGTTTTCTCCTAATTATACACCACAAACAACCCATGTGACTTATCTGAAAACTCCTCCTGAGCTAGTCAGTTACTGTGGCCTTGTTCCTTTGATTAAATAGGGGTTCTTGTGGGAGGGTTATGAGACACCTCTTTTATCTGATTGAAGGGAATTGTGCCTGTTTGCTCTTCCCCTCCCAACTTAGAAAGCCCCTGATCTTTCTTCCAATTAGAAATCAGATTTCCTAATCTTGTATCCTGTTCATTATTTTCTTTTAATGCATAAAAATCTTTCTCCTTCTTTATTCAGGTTCCAGTGCCAAGCTGAGGAGGCCTGGTCCCAATTTGTAATGCAGTTGGCATGCATTGCTTAATAAATTAATATGCTCAGAACTCAGAACCATTATTTCCTCAGTTAGTTCAGATTTCACCCCTCACATTTCTAAGTTTCTGCCTTCATCTGAATGAAGGTTGTCAATGACTCTATAAACAATACTTCTGCAACACTGTAGCATCTCTGGAAGCTTTCTGGCTCCTGGTGGGTTACTGTGCATACCTTGTGATATGATCATTCACCACCAAAATATGCCTTCTGTTCTTACTGTCTTTCTCTCCTTCCAGAGACAGAAAGTCATTTCAGACAAGTTCCAAAGGTTTAATAGTGCTCGCATTTACCAAACATTCAGAGAAAAACTACTACTTTTGTTGGCACACAAGCACATTTCATGTGTCTTAGTAATGTTTGCAGTCATCTAGAGAAAGTAAAATCTCTTCTCATCATCTGATCTCGTCAGCTTCCATGGATTCAGTTATAATTTCTATGCTGATAATTCTCAAATCTAATTGTGCAGCCCTAATCTCATAGCTGATCTCCTGAATGACATCTCCAACTTACCATTGGACTTCTCAAACAGGATCTTCCATAGACATATTAAACTCCACATGTCCACCACTGAACTCACTCTCTTTCCCCCTCTCCATTTCCTCACTTACTTCCCTATTACTGTCCAGGGCATCATCATTCTTTTAAATACTGAGGCTCAAACCCTAGATGTCATCCTAAAATCATCCTCCTTTTTCTTTCCTCTGACAGATAGTATAGTCTGTATCACTTCACACTTGGACTATTGAAACAGCCTGCTTCAAGACTCTCCTCACTCCAGTCCATTGTCCATCCAGCTGTCAAAGGGATCTTCCTAAATTGTACATCTGACTACATTGCTCCCCTACTTAATAAACTCAAGTGGTTTCATATCACCTCTAGGACTAAAGGAAAATCAGCTTTGGCTTAGTTGCGTTATCAACCAAGGAGTCAAGTATCTTTTTACAGGACTTAAATTTATTCTTCAGGGGGAAAAAAAATCACCAACATGATAAAGAAAATTATTTGTACATAAAATATTCCAAAATTAGCTGGCTACCTATTTGCCTTACTATTCAGATAATTTGATTTTTTTTTTTGCAACAAGAAGGAATCAGAGCAGCTAGATGGCACAGTGGATACAGCACCAGCCCTGGAGTCAGAGGGACCTGAGTTCAAATCTAGCCTCAGATACTTGACACATACTAGCTATGTAACCTTGGGCAAGTCACATAACTCCAATTGCTTCAGAAGGAAATAAATGAAGACAAGGAATCTGTGAATGCCAAAGTTCTTAAGAACGTGAAATTTCTTCTTATTCTGGATGGATATGAATGATGTAAATCAGAACTTCAAAAAAATGGTCTTTCAGTGAAGATTCAAATATCTAGAAGACAAAAGGAAATCAACAAAGACATCTAGCAATAGCAATGGCACATACAAAGAAGTTAGATGTGAACCATTATTGTTTTCCTGATGATATTTACTCTAATAACAGTAACTTATTAATTAATTAATTCCATTAATTTAAAGATTCATTTGTTATTCTTCTGGTCCTACTAGATCCAGACTAAAGAAGCAGGAGGGTGCCAGCTTCATTCTTTCGGTCATCATACAACCACCTACCCACCCATTTCCTTGGTCACCAGAGGTCCCCAATATCAAATCTTTATCCCTGTTTGGCCCTTGTTAGGGCCAGTGACCAGACCCATCCTCAGGATCCAGCAAAAGAATGTGCTATTTGGTTTTTAGACTCTGGGTTAATGAGGCCACACTTCACTTCTTGGCCTTTCAGATTTTTCTCAGGGAATATCATCTAAAATCTAGAGTTCTTCCAAGAGAGCAATTTGGCAGATTCTCTCCCTGCGTCTCCTCCCTCACCTTCAGGGGTTTGTTGTACCACAGAAGAGTTGTGTCACCTTGTACTTGTTCTCCCAGATTAGCCTGACAGCCTAGTGAAAGAACATGGCACACTCACCCAGCCTCTCATTACTACCCCACCCCTGCTTGCTCACATTCCCTAGTCTGGTACATGGAACCAGGTAATAGCTACATCCTGGAACTACATCATCATTTGGCAACAGACTATTTAACCTTAAGATCAGATTAGTAATCGGAGCCATAGACTTTGCTCCACCACCACCACCACTCCATCTCTTCTCCCTTACTCAACTCCACACTACATCCCAAACTTTCAAGCCTTAATGGAACTAAGGCTTGTTTTAAGACTCAGAAAAGTTACAGTGTTTGGGATCCCAGTGAATGAAAGTATCAAGGTTTTGGGTCACAGTATAGGCATCTCACTCAGGAATTTCTCTATTGAAGAGCAATAAAAATTGGTCCCTCTTCATCCCCCAGTCAGTGTGATTTATCTTCCCCCAAAGCCTGTGTACTATTTGTCTACCCCAGTGCCACTTTTTGCAGGGGCTAAAAACCAAATAATACATTTTTTTGATATAAATGCTGAGGGTGCCATTTTACCTAGAGATGGTTTACAGGGGGCAGGAAATGATCAACAGAGGAGGGAGAAGAGTAGAGCCAGGTTGGGGAGGAATTCACTTTGAGATTCTGGAAATCCTTGAGATACAGCCTTTGCTGACCTGTGTACCTTGATCATCAGGGTGACTCTTCCTCAGCCCACAAAGCCAATCAGTTGCCGCAGTATTGCGTCAGGCCCTGCCTCTCCACTTACAAATACACCACCCCTGGTTCAGGCCCTCATCACCTCTCTCCTGAACTATTACCACCCAAATGGTCTTCCTGTCACCAGTGATATTTCTAAAACACAAGTTCCCCTCCTTAGAAATCTCCAGTGGTTTCTTACTGCTCTAGGATCACATACCCATTCTGTGGCTTGGCATATAAAGCCCTTCAAAGTCTGGTTCCAGATTATCTATAGCAGAAGAATAAAGCAGCAAGGCCAAGATGAGAGTATTCCACACCCCTTTACATATTTCAGGCTTATTACATATCACTCTCCCCTCCTACATTCTATTATCTCGGCACAAAGACCTTCTTGCTGTTCTTCATTCCATTTCCAATCTCCCTGCCTTTTTATTCCCTATCCCTAGAATGTCTCGCATTACCTCCCACGCTCTGGATCCCTAGTTTACAACCAGTCTCAGCAAATATCACCTCCTACTTGAAGCCACTTCTGATTTCCACCCCCAACCTCCAGCTGCTAATACCTCCCCACCAAATTATCTTGTATTTACTTTATGTATGTATAATGGTCCATTCAACACCATAGAGAATTTCCAGAAGCACTTTCACACAGCACACGTTCCCATAAAGGGCAATTCTCACTTTGTACATATGTAAGGAGAACTATCCCAAGGAGAACGCTCAGAGTTGCTTTCCCAGGTTCCTGATGACCCCAAGTGGTGAACTGAATAGATGATGAACCCTCTAACATCCTGGATACTTATGGGATGCCATAGATCAGTACTTTGAAAAAAATAACCATCTCCTCCTTGGAGGCTGAATCAGAGGAGCAAGTAACATGAGACCTTTAAAAAAAAAAAGACAGATTTTCGCTCTATCTACTGCTTCTGTTCAGTGGTGTGGCAAATCAATTGTCTCTAAACTTTCAGTGAGAAATGTGGGCAGATGGGCTGTGCTCCCTCCCACCAGTTCCCACAGTTATTCTCGTGGGGGAACATGGGCCTCAACTAGGCAATCTTCTACCTGGGTCCCTGGCTGCCTTTTCCAATTTGAGTTCCTTTTCCTCAGTAGATAATCAAACATCATTCTTGAGGCAGTCTCCACCTCCTTCCAGTTGGATCTCATCGGTGAAGACCCAGGACAAAATTTGGGAGTTGGAAGGAACTACAATGGTCATCTAGTCCAACTCATATCTGATAGACATCCTCCTTACAATAGACACTCCCAAAACAATCAACTTATTATTGAATCGTTCAGTCATATCCGACTCTTTGTGACCCCTTCTGTGGTGTTCTTGGCAAATACATCGGACTGGTTTGTCATTTCCTACTCCATTTCATTTTACTGATGAGGAAACTGAGGCAAACAAGATTAAGTGACTTCCCCAGGGTCACACAGCTAATAAGTATCTGAAACCACATTTGAGCTCACAAAGATGAGCCTTCCTGACTCCAGGCACAGTACTCTATTTACAGCACCACCTAGCGGCCCTAAACAATCTAGCCTTTTTTAAAAGACGAAGCGCTAAGCACAGTGCCTGGCACATAGCAGGCGTTAGATAAATGTATGCTCCCTTCCCCTTCTGTTAAAGGGGAAAAAGAAGTGTCCATGTTTCAAGGACTATGCTAAGCACTTTACAAAGAACTTATTTGATCCTCACAACCACCCTGATAAGTAGGTGCTGCTCTTATGACCCCCTATTTTAGAGGTGAAGGAAATGAAGCAGATCAAGGTTAAGTGACTTGCCCAGGGTCACACAGCTAAGTAAGTGTCTGAGGGCAGATTTGAACTCAGGTCTTCCTGACTGCAGACTCAAGGAATTTGCTGCATCACTGAGCTTCCTCACCCTCAATGATAAAGCACCCCATTGCCCTTTGAGATAGCTTTAACTGTAACAAAGTTTTTCCTATTGTAAAACCTAAAATTTACCTCTTTGTAACTTTGACTCATTGTTTCTAGTTTTTGTGCTCTGGAGCCAAAAAGAACAAACTGAATCTCTCTTCTGGAGCTTTTCAGACACAGGAACACAACTCTCATGTCCCCAGAAATCTTCTCTTCTCCAGACTAAACTTTCCCAGTTCTTTCAACCAATGCTCATGAGAAATGATTTGGAGTTCCTCTATCACTCAGGTAGCCTCTCCTTTGGACATTGTTGATTTTAATCAATGTCCTTCCTAAAATGTAGCATCCATAGCTGTTGCAGTATCCACAATGTGCCCACTTATTCCTTCCCGGAAGAAAGAGCTCTCTTTATGCAACCTGTGACTGTAATAGCTTCCTCAACTGTCTCTCATGCCATTGACTCATATTGATATTAAAGCACATGAAAACCCCCCCAGACCTTTTTTAGATGTACTGCTAACTGTTTGAGAGTTGATGCAGCTAAAAAACAAAACTAATAATAAAATTAAATTTAAATTTAAAAAATTAAATGATTACTCTTTGGCCAACCTATTTATAAGAGTTTCTGAGCACAGCTAGTCTGGTCCTCAGATAAAAGACATTCAATTGCCAGGGAGCCCTGTTGACCACTTGCCCCATCCTGCCAGGACTAAGTACTGTCAGTCCCATCCACAAGAGGATGTATATGCTCTGGGATGCCAAGCTATCTCCAGCTCTCAGAGAGCTGTCTACCTCTCTCCTCTAGCTCTTCCTCTCTGTGGGTGACAATGCTCATTTGGTTAGTCTCAGAATTTAAGGAGTGTGCCTGCATCTAATCAGAAACTCAACTGGAAATACCCACCTACTTAAGGATAAATTCTGCCCTAGGCCTGTTTCTGCTACATTTTGGCGAAGTTTACTTAGTAATGCACAGCATTTATCCCCAGCATGAAGGAACCACGTCTGACAGCACATGAGACTGGAGACCTAATTGGTTTCCTGTCTATTCTGTACCCAGAAATTCATTTTGACCAGATTCAATACTAAGAGAATCTATCTCTACTACAAAGGTGGATTTGGCTCCCCATTATTGTACTTGTTGACGTAATAACAAAGGCCACCTTAGCATTCCAGGAATCACGCAAATTTGTGTAACAGTTATGCTTTGCAAGTCTAAAGGACTCCCAAAAAGGTGAGTTGAAAGGTACTCAAGGTACAAATATGAATGGAGTGTGGGACAGGTAGTTTGTTACTAGAATGAATTACTAAATATAGAAAGAATGAATGCATTCATTAAAAAAATTATTTTGTTAGGATTCAGTAACTTAATTTGTAACTACTATTATAATCTACAAGAAGACTAATAGTTAAGCCTTGTCAGGATTTACATCTACCTGAAATGCTGATTATTAACTATTTTACATTTCACTTGTATTGTCACTATGCATATCGGCAACCTATGAGGCGATCAATCTAGTCCAGTACTCTTTCCAGGGGCCTCTCTCTCTCTCTCTCTCTCTCTCTCTCTTTTTCTCTCTCCCCCTCTTGCTTCTTCTTTCTCTCTTCTCTCTCTCATCTGTCTCTGTCTGTCTGTCTGTCTGTCTCTCTCTCTCTCTCTCTTCCTTACTCATCTACTCAAGGAAAGGAAACAAAAGAAACAAGGGTTGCCAAGGACCCAGGCACGAGCTCACCTAATTGTGGACCCTAGCACCAGCTGTCACATGAAAATAATTGAATATTACTGTCTTACAAGTAAGGATGAATATGATTAATATGATAAGCATGGGAAAATTATAGATGAAAAAAAGTGAAAAGGATCCAGGAAAACAATATTCATAACGACTATAGCTATATAAATAGAAAGAACAGCAGCACAAAACCAAATTATTTAAATTATAATGACCAAGCTTAACCCAAAAGAGATATGAGAAGAAATCTACCTATTCCCTGGCTTCTTTGTAGAGGCTGGGGACTGTGGGTATAGAACATATTGCATATGATAGACTTTTTTTCAATGTTAGTTAGTTTTACTCAATTCTTTTTATTTTTCCATTTTTTATTTGCTGTAAGAGAATGGCCCTCTAGAAGGAAAGGTATACATTAGGAAATGTAAGAAAGATAAAAAGGCATTAATACAAATTTGTTAACCAAAAAAAAAAAAGGAATCATTGGAGTTATCTAGCTAGGACTATGACTTTTGATATAGAAAGTTGTGTGAGATACTTTCCAGGTTGGAATACTAGGAAAGAAATACAAGTGGGACAGGTACAAGCTTTCTTTCTTTGAGTCAAAAGAAGACTTGGATTTAAATCCCACCTTGGACTTGCTGGCAGTGGGACCATGAACAAATCAATTAATCTTCCAGACCTCAATTTCCATGGCAGTATACTTAGGAGGGGTTGTACTAGATGACTTATAAGAGCTCTTCTAGCTCTAAATTTATAATCCTATGATCTCAAACATAAGGACAGGATGATTCTTTTCTATGAGGCCTGAGGAAACTTTGGGGGTAGAGCCAATATAGGCTTAACAGTCTTGGCAGGGCTTCCCTTTAGAACTTCTGACCAAACTTCCTGGTACTTGGGGATCAATACCATCCAAATCAGTTTTGTTTGTAGGAAGGATTAGTGGTAGACTCACATTGCCGAAAGAAAAAAAAAAAAAGAAGTCTTAAGACAGGATGGTAATTAAAGAGCTGTGGTTGACCATGATGCCAAAAAAGAGTCACAGTGTCCATCACGGCATCAGGAATCAAGAGAGCTGGGTTCTGAGGGAGAAGCAGGTAAGGGAATCAGGAGACCACCTTCAGCAAGGGGCTGAGAGGTGACTTTTTTATTGAGGGGACAAAAGATAAAGCCCAGTCCATTAGAGCTTAGATTCTAACCAGTGATTGCCTTGGAAAGAGCAGTTTCAGTAGAGTGGTAGGATCAGAACCTTGCATGGAAAGACTGAGAAGTGAAAGGGCGGTGAGGAAGAGGAAGCATCAAAAGTAGACAATCGATAACAGGAAATGCAAGGTGAAAAGAGAAGAGGCTAGAGAATGTCATCCTGAGAGTGTCTTAAGGTCAATTTAAGGGTTTTTTGTTTTTTTTTCAAAGAATGTAAATCACTTGGGCATTTTAAGGAGGAAAGCCAATTCATAGAGAGATTGTAGAGAAAAGAGGTGGAAGGAGGGAAGGATGCTGTTTTCCCACTCGAACAAGGTATGTACTATTGTGCTCAGTTCTGGATGCTACATTTAAGGAAGAACAATAATAAGCAGAATTGTGTGCAGAAGATGATTATGCAGAGAATGGGAAGACTGCATACCAAGACATAGCAGAATTCAGGGATTAAAGGAACAGAGGTGTTTACCTCAAAAAGAGACTTGGTAGGAACATAATGCTGTCCTCAAATATTTGAGGGGGGAGGGGATTAGACTTGCTTTACTTGGCTCAAAACCAGGTTCCACCTGATAGCTGCCTGCTGATGTAGACATCTTCTTGGTCTTCTCCTCCCCTCTTCCTAGCAGGAGTTGGCCTCAGGATATTTGCCCTCTGAGCTATTTCCTCCACAAAAGCAAAGTAGAGAAAAGTTTGCAATAATTAAGGACTAGAGACCAAGACCCAGCAAGGCATCTCTGTCTGCACTAGTGCTCATTTGCCTAGCAGTGTTCTCCACTGTGGGCAAGGTTATCCATCTGTGTTCACCTCAGGGGTAAATTCCCTCCCTCCTAACCTCCCTAGGTACTACCAGCCCAACAGTGTACAGTGGAAAGGTCGCTGAATTTGAACTAAGAAGACTACTGTTTGGACCTTGGTTCTGCCAACAATAGTCAATTCCTACAAGGTCTTGGGCATCACTTTAATTCTTACAGACTCAGTTTCCACATCTGTAATATGGACTGCCCTGCTGACCTCATGAATCTCTTTTGGGAATCAAAGGAAATTATACATTTAAACACCTTTGTTAACCTTTATAAATGTGAGATATTGCTAGTGTTGCTCCACTTCTCCTTCATATATGCAGTTCATTTACAGAAAAGGGAACTGTGAGGTTGTGTTGAGAGATCTGAGGCACAGTGTCCCAGTGTGTGGCCACCAGAGGCCATTAAGACAAAAGTCAGCTGATGTGAAGGGCAGTATCATGTTCCTCATGCTCCCTCTCAGCGCTGAGGACAGATGGCCAAACCGAGAGGAAGCACTGCCATAAAAGGGATGGAAAAAATCTCCAATATGTTCGTGACATTTCTAGTTCTGTGATATCTGACCACAGCCCTCTTCTACAGAGGACCTTTGACCTCTGCCACTTTCCCTACTGGTGGCTTTTGGACTGTCCCATTTCCTTTATCTGTGACTCTAATCTCTCCCACCTACCTTGCCTGTCCCTCTGATCACTGTCCTGTGCTTCTCTCATGACTAAGACTGAAAATCTTGCCATCTGTGCTCCAGACTCCAAGTCTCTCTGTCCAAAGTTATTAAATTCAATGGAAGGAATTTTTACCCAGAAAAAAACGAAACAGACATGGCTATAAAGTAGGAAGAGATGAAGAATAATCTCATTTTACAGAATAACATGATACAGACTGCCAGGCAACTCAAGAGCTGTGTGGACACCAACATGCAGTGCATGGAGAATCTGAAGGTCTCCAATTTGGTGGTGAAGTCAGCTACCTGTTCTAGATTTCTTTGCTCCTTGACTCCTTCCTAACCTGTGCTCACTCCCATCTGACTCATCTATCCTCCTCCTTCACAATTCCTCTTCACCACCAACACTCAAGCTGTTTCTCAGGAATGGCACCTCCCCTAACAGGGCACCTTCACAAGAACAATTGAGAATTCCTGCCCCCTTCCTCCTCTCATCTCTAATACCTGGTTCACACACACACACACACACACACACACACACACACACACACACAATTCAGGACCACTTTCTGCTAACCTCTTAGGTCTATTTACATAGAAAGATGTCCAAGGCATTTTGTTCCCTGAAAATCTAAAGTTTAGACTCAAACAGCAGTTCTTTTTTTCACCGATAAAGTCCCCTCAGAAGAAGGACTTGGGCTCTGACTGACCTGTGACCAAGAGACCTGTGCCAGGCTCAGGGTCAGACATTCTAGGGAAGCCTCAGCCTCAGCCTCAGCCTTGGCCTCTCCCTCCAGAGGAACACTTCTCAAAAAAAGAGTGTAAAAATAGTGTCCTGAGACTGGGACACTGATAGACCACCTTTATACTCAATAAACACTGACATGATTACTGACCCTAACCCACTGATCACAGCCGCAGAGCTGACCAGCCTCATCCTACTTTTGCAACTTTACCCTCAATCTCCAGTTCAGTCCTATCACCCCCAGAGACCAAGATCTTAGAATCCCTGAAATTCCATGTAATTCAGTTCTCAATGTCTGTGTTTTCTTTCAAAGGGCTGGAGGAACATTGATCAGGGACTGAACTAAGGGGTGTGAGTCCCCTAACCTACTCAGAGAAATTTGATCTCCCACCAGAAACCCTGACAATAATATGCAGAAAAGGACCCCATGGCAGCCTCACTAGAGCCCTGAATTTATTTAGTTCAACAAATCTTTGTTAAGTACCTATTACATGCAATTATTGTACCAGGCACTGAGAATAAGAAGATGAAAACAACACAATCATCATTCTCTAGGAGCTTACAACTTGATATGTATATGATAAGGTCTATAGGAAATGAGTTAGGGAACTTCCTGACCACCTCTCAGTCTGCTTTATTGCTTCATCATCCATTTCATACTCCCTAAATATGAGTGCCCACATTGGCTCTACACTCTCCCTTCATTTCTTTTCTCCCTACACTTCCCTCAGCAATCTCATCTGCTTCCACAGATATGAGTATTATCTGTTTGCAAATGATTCCCAAATCCATATATCCAGCCCAAAAGAATTATCTTTAAAATTGTGGTCCTACATCAACCAATTCATTGGAAACCTTGATTAAACACCTAGAATGTGCCAGGCACTGTGCTGAAGACTGGAGATGAAAAAAGGCAAAAGATAAAATCCCTCAATGACCTTGCCCTCACTACTAACTTCCTACTGGACATCTCTACCTGGACCTCTGCTGTCTTTTCCATTCACCTCTCGAACTAGAAGATGCGTCTGGCAAATAGAAGTGATCAAAATCTATCCTGAGCAGTGAGCCCTGGTCCCCATTAAATTATTCACCCAAATTTACTCTCCAATTACAGTATTTTTTCAAGATGTAGAGCATCACATTGTTAAAAAGGCAGGTATGTATCACAGTGAATAGAGCTTTGGACCTGGAGTTGGGAAGACCTGAGTTCAAATCTGGCATCAGATACTTACTATCTCTCTGACCTTGGGCAAATGAGTAAGCCTCTGCTTACCTCAGTTTCTTCAACTATAAAATGAGTATCCATAACAGCACCTACCTCACAGGATTGTTGTAAAGATCAAATGACTTAATATTTGTAAAGCACCTGGCACATAGAAGATACTATATAAATGCTAGCTGTCATCATCATTATTATGATCATTATTAGTTAAAAGACAAGTTCTTTATTATCTAAAGGCTACAAGTAGTCAGCATATATATTGAGGACTAAAAAGTAGGCAAGAATTCAGTAGCCATTGCTGATCTTCTGATACATTACCCAAAAGGAGAATCTCAGAATCACAGGGTTACACAGAATCTCAAAAAAGAACTAATCCAACCTGAACCCACACAAGAATTCAGGCTACAACACCCCCAGTAAGTGGACATTTGGCCTTTGATTGAAGACTATCTCCCAAGACAGCCCATTCCATCTTGGGATAATTTTAATTGCTAAATAGTCTCAAAAGATAAATAATAACTCAAAAGGTGTTCCTATCTGGCTAGCACAGTTAGAATTAAAATATCTGGTAGTAATAGGTTCACACTTTCAATCTTAGCTTAAGTTGTTGTCAGTGTTATTCCATGTCAAAACCACTCTCTCTGACACTAGCCAGACATCTTTGAAAAACATACTCATTTGTCCCAAGGTGGGGGGGGACACAAAATGTGAATGCAATTACAGCAAAATTGTCACTACTCAAAAAAATAACTCAGAGTGCCCACATTCATGCATTCTTTCACCAAATGCTTACTTACTTTGTCTAAAGCACACTTACTTTATGCTAGCCTTCAAGGAGGATGCAAAAGAAGTATGTTGCTATCACTCTTCTCAACATTAATCAGTCTGGATGCTGTACAAGCCAATGCACACACACCACACTGGGAAACAGGGACATCTACCTCCCAAAACACCAGACTTCCATAAACACATTGTTCCCCTACAAAAGCACGTCTCCCTGGCTCAATCACCCTTTCCCAACTGCAGTATAATGGGCCAGCCTATAAGCCCAGTCATTTCTCTCCCTGATTTTGTCTGTGGCTTACAGGAAGGCTCAGCATGAAAAACATACTCTTGCCCTCCTTGGGCCTTTTGGCTGAAACTACTCTTTACTGGTCCCACAGCTCGGCTGCCTTGGTTTCCTTAATGTGATAACACAGAAAATCAGTTTGCAAGACATCTCTGAAAACCTGTACCGGTGGGGGACTGAGTGAGGAACATTGCATAAACTGTCAGACTTGACTAATATATTGGTTATTTTTATTGAGCTATGCTTTTCTTTCTTTTTATTCTTTCTTAAATGGGATGACTCCTTGGGGAAGGGAGAGAAAGAAGGATATATTTCTAAATGAAGTAATACAAACACAAAAGATATCATTGAATGGTTTTTTCATAGAAAAAAAATTTTTTTAAAACTGTGTGTCAACTTTCCTCTCAAATTGGAGAACTGAGAAATATTCCCAAAGAAGTACCCATTTTGAATCTTAATTTCATTCAACAAATATTCCCTAAAGTAATCCCCTTATGAAGCATATGTAAGAATAGTCCCTTGAAGACAAACTCTGATGTTTCCCTAACCTCCCCTCATGCTAACAATCTCGGGCCCATTGACTATTAGACAATCAATCAAATCAGAAATGTGTGCTCATCTCAATGTTCACACACAAACATAGAATCTCAGAGTGATAAAGGACCTCAGAAATCATCTAGTCCACTTCCAATTTCAAAGAATCTCTTCTACCACAGCCCTGTTATCCAACCTTCGACTGAATACTTCCAAAGATGGGTAACAAATTTCCTCTTAGAAAATCTTCCTTTTCTTAAGCCAAAATGTGCCGCTCTGAACTTCCAGTGTCTAGCTTTTACTATAGCTCCAGTTTCTTCAATTATCTTCATACAACATGATTTCCAGGCCTTTCATCATCCTAATTGCCCAGAGAGGGCCCTCATCCTACCCATAAGACTTAATTATGGGATTCTCAGTAGCAAAGCCAGGATTAGGAATAGGCAAGGTAGGCAGCTACCCAGAGTGCAACAAAGAAGACTTTTTTAAATAGTCTTTAGGGGCACCGAGGTGGTGCAGTGGCTAGAGCACCAGCCCTGAAGTCAGGAGGATCTGAGTTCAAATCCAGCCTCAGACCAAACACTTGACATTTACTAGCTGTGTGATTCTGGGCAAGTCACTTAACCCCAATTGCCAAAAAAAAATTAAAAATAGACTTTGGAACTTTTTAAAAATCTGTGGTTTCTGTGGTATGAGTGCTAATTGTATCAACCCATATCCACTGTTCACCCTTCATTATACCTTTTTGCAAATTGCTATAGACAAAAAAAATCACCAGTTGGACAATCTTCCTCTTGCTTTAATGTGTCATATTAATGCCATAACTTATGTCATATTACTACAATAGGGTATTCTTGCAAAATAAGAAAAGACAAATGTGAAGAATTCAGCAACTTAAGTTCTATGAGCTGTGGCCAAGTGAAATAAGCAGACACAAGAGAACAATGGGTACAATGATTGCAAGAAGGGAAATGAAAAGATCACCAAAGGAAACTCAGCTGAGTAATTGAAAGACATGATGAAAGTTAAAGAGAACATTATATAGAAAGATTGGGGACTGCTCAGACAGGGGATTGCTTGCCTTGTCAGCTATAGTCACCATCCAGGATGTTTTTGCTTAATTATTTGCTTGGAACAATGAAGGGCTTAATAGGGGAGAGAGTTGAAATAACAAAAGGAATCCAAAAAATAATTTTAATACATTAACTTGGTACCTATGTGGAAGGTATATTACAAAGGAAGAACGATTAGGAGGCTTTTACCATAGTTCAGGTCTCTCCCGATGAACCCTGAATTAGACCAGTTAACTGTGTAAGTAGAAAGAAGGGGATGAATATTGGAGAGAGGGAGAATTGACAAGATTTGTGCAACTGATTAGATATAGAGAATGAGGGCAAGGGAAGACATTAGTATGATATTAAGATTGCAAAACTGGGTGATCAAATAAGATATAGACATATAGATATACATAAATATGTGTTGTGTGTATATATATGTATATACACAGTGCTTTTAAACCTAAAAACATTATATAAACGCTAGCTAGTATGAATCAGAATTAAAGAGAAGACTGCCAGTACAGCCAAAATTATGATCTCTAATAGGTAAGGGAGTTGCAGCTCAGGGTGCCAAACAACAATGAGTGCTGCGGTGCTCAAGAAGGATGTTGGGCACAGGGTTCCTATAGAGTACCAGGGCAGAGGGAGAGGGGTACAATTCTTGGAACAGGCCAGCTGCAGGTGAGGGACATTTCACAGTTTTACAAGGTAAATTATTTTACATAACAAAGGAAAGGCCAGAGAGAATGCTTGGGAATCTCTTGGGGAGACTTGAGGGTTTTTTTGTTTGTTTGTTTTTTATCTTTTTTTCCCTTACTTTTTGGTGAGGCAATCAAGGTTAAGTGACTTGCTCAGGGTCACACAGCTAGTAAGTGTCAAGTATCTGAGGCCAGATTTAAACTCAGGTTCTCCTGACTCCAAGGCCCGAGATCTATCCACTGTGCCACCTAGCTGCTCTGAGAGTTGAGTTTTTACAAAATAGTGAGTGGGTTGGTGGGCAGGTGGTAACATCTGGTCAGCCTCAGGCAATTAATGTGTCCTGAGCAGGAGCACAAGGTCTGCTTCAGTCAGCCCACGATCCTAAGGTCAGCAGCAGTTGGTTCATAATCAGCTGAGTTCAACACTAGTTATCATCATTATTATGAGAAGGATGGTGGTGGCCACAGCAGAAGTAGGAACAGAGAAGCATCTTTGGCATAGTGGATAGAGCGCTGGACTTCAAGTCAGGAAGACCTTGATTCAAATCTCATCTTAGACAACTACTAACTGTGCAATGCTAAGCAAGTGACTTAACCTCACTGAATCTGTTTCCTCATTTATGAAATGAAGACAACATGTTCCTCAAAGAATTTTTGTTAGAATCAAATGAGATAATGTATATATGGTGCTTTGCAAAAGAAAAAAAAATGGTGTTAGGTATGAGGAGGGAGAGACCCTCTCTATATAGACAATTTCATTTCTTAAATGAATTATCAATTCCATGGGCCCATGTGAGACATACTGATTTATTATTTATCATAATGTGAATTAAAGTAAATATAAGAAATCTAACAAGTTTAATATATTTCAAAAGT
Source organism: Phascolarctos cinereus (assembly GCF_003287225.1). Classification (NCBI taxonomy): domain Eukaryota; kingdom Metazoa; phylum Chordata; class Mammalia; order Diprotodontia; family Phascolarctidae; genus Phascolarctos; species Phascolarctos cinereus. Next base: position 294,217,977 of record NW_027555625.1, on the reverse strand, counting down.
GTTGTCTCTCCTAAAGTATTCAAATTTTCACTCACATCTTTGAGTGATGTCACCACATAAGGTCCAGGATATTTTAAAAGGCCTGAAGATAACTGTATATTTGGTTAATATCAATATTTTTCTTTTTATTATCTATAACAACAAACAAAGCATTCTACTTCAAAACCTCATCTAAAGCACATTCATACACACTTGTATGTATGGTACTTTGGTACTTTTAGCATCTTTATCATCTCAGTAACATTAGCACAGCAAAGTGTACAGCAGAAGTAAGAACAGGAAAATCCATAAGGCATTTCAATACTATACAGGCTAAGTTACATTACCATGCAACTGATAACTAGTATGTTGATGGAATTTCTCTTCAAGGTTCTACAAAAATCCTCTTGAAGCATTATAAAAATCACTGGATCACTGGTCTCATTTGTGTATTAAACGTACACCTTTAAAATATGGGACAATTTGAATTCTCAAGACAAATTTTTTCGGGACATCACTATACAATCTTGGAAAAGGGGATATTTTGTAAAATACAGGATACATTTTAACCCTAACATCCTTTTTGTAATCATAAGAATAGCTATTGAAATACAGGCTCCTTTAAGTCATTGCTGTAAAGAAAATTTAAGAAAATTTGGCAAGAACTTCATGGTATCTTTCCTAGAAATTCTCCCTTACACAAAAATCTTTGAATCAATATCAATGAATATCAGCTGCTCTGCTAAGTGCTCAAACCTCTGTATGGTAATAACCCACAAGACTACTCAGATTACAATCTACAATTCTGCATGGTGTCCAACTACTGACCATTAAAGAGTGAATACCCTCATTCTCTCTCTCTCTCTTTTCTCTCTCTTCTCTCCTTTATCTCCTCTCTCCTCTCTCTCTCTCACACGTGTGTGTGTGTGTGTGTGTGTGTGTGTGTGTGTGTAAAATAAACTGGGACTAAAACCAAGATTTTCTGATATACTAACTCAACCCAGACCTGTTTCCACTATACCAGGCTTTTTCCATTTTTGCCCTTGGTTGTATTTCAACTTTTCTTGCTTATTACTACTGTGACATTCAGCAGGTCATTCAACCTTCTAGGACTCAGTTTCTTCACCAGTAAAATGAGAGGTTAGAGTCAATGACCTCCAAATTCCCTTCCAGCTCAATGTAGCATAATATATATATAAAATACTTAGCATATTGTTTGGCACATAGTAGGTGCTTAATAAGTGCTTGCTCTCTTCCTTACAGCTCTAAATCTTATTATTCAAAGGACATTAAGGAATGTGCCATGAGGGAATGATGAACAGTAAAAAAGGGCTTTGAATTTGAAGTGAGAAGATCTCAGTACAAACCTTAGATCTGTCGCTTAATACCTGTGTGATCCTGGGGAAGTCATTTGTCCTGTCTGGGCCTCACTAACCTCACCCGTAACATGAGCAGAGTTGGACTTAATAGCTTCTAAGAAACTTTCCATATGAACTATTAAAAATGAAATAAGCAGAACTGAAAAAATATTATGCAGAATGACTACAATAATGTAAATGGGGAAAAAATAAGAACAGAACAATCAAAACTGAATGCTTCCAAATTGTAACGACCAAGCTTGGCCCCAAAGAAGTGATGGGAGAAAAAATCTCCCCCCATTTCTCTGCAAGGCTGGGGAATTAAAGGGATGGAGCACTGCATGTAACATCAAGCTGCCTTTCAACAGTCCCTTAACATTGAATGGAAATCTGGCTCCTGCATATCCCACTCCTAGTCCTACCACACTTCCTTTGAAGCAACAGAGAATTTAAAAAAAAAAAAGTATGTTTCCAAATCCAAATTTACTATTTGTGAGATTTCAAAGTAGTGACTGAGATGCCTTTACTAGCAGGTGCAGTAGACTTGAGGCAAAGAAGATCTAACTTCAACTCTTCCTTCAGCCACTTAGTGACTGGCTGTGGGACACTGGGCTAGCCATTTAACCTTTCTCATCCACAGCTTTCTCACCATTAAAATGGAGATGATAACCTCGTAGTCGTAGGATTGAATGAAATAACACTTGAAAAGCACTTTATAAACCTTAGATGACTATGTAAATGCTAGCTGTTGCTGATGGGGTGGTGTGACCTGGACCCCAAAAGGCAAAGACCATGTCTTTGGAATCCTAGCAGTCCCCAGGGAGACAATTTTTTTTCTTGTTACAGGCACATACAGAGCTAACCCTGTAATTCCTCAGACAAAGGCTATCAATTCAGGCCCAGGTGTGCCTGCCCCAAGGACTTTCTCCGGAGCCTGGAATAGAACTACCTTGTCCCTTGAGCAGAGCTATTTGTGTTGACTCCCTGAATTTTCCCATACATTCTAGAAGTCAAGACCACTTGTACCTTCTCCCAAAGACATCTGGACTTCTTGCATATTCCTCTGAAGACCCCAGATTACTTAATTAGCATACTTGGCATTTTTTCCTTGTCCCTTTTGCATATAAGCCTTAGCATCATCCTGTCAGGTTTCAGGTTCCCTAGGAACTTTGCCCACTTTGCTAAAGCGTTACAATAGACTTTGCCACTTGCCTGGCACACTGAGTGCATGAATTCATTCCAGGCAAAACCATCCTGTATCCTGACATTTTGGGGGTCCCAGTACCCCTAAACCATGTCAACAGCCCTAAAAAGCATCATTGCTATCATTATTACTATTATTATTATTTATTATTATTAATGCCTCTAGTCCAGCCCTCCCCCCAGGATTTCAGAATAAGGGTTTACTCTCCTACCCCACACCTAGACCTCCAGCTATAGCAGAGGCAGAAGGGATCAAATTAAATTTCTTTGGACCTCCAACTGCTCATTCTGGCTACCTTTCCACAGATTTGACACCACTTTCACATTATATCATTCTGGACCATTGACTGGCTTAATTTAGGTATATTCAAATGTTCCCATGTTCCTATTCAATAAACTCGAGGGGCTCCTGGACCAAATACAAAATCCTCTGTTTGGAATTCAAAGTCCTTCATAACCTAGCCCCCTTCTACTTTTCCATTTTTCTTACACCTTACTTCTGGACAAATACTCTTCAATCTAGTGACATCAGCCTCTTACACATTCTACAAACAAGACACTATCTCTTGGCCCCTTACTCCTCAGCTCTGACAACTGACTTTCCTGGCTTCCTTTAAGTGCCAACTAAAATCTCTTTTTTTTTTACTGGAAGCCTTCTCCAAATCCTATTAATTCCTTTTTTAACTATTTTCTGTTTATCCTGTACATAGCTTGTTTTGTATATATTTGCTTGCTTGCTGCCTCTCCCATAGATTGTAAGCTTCTTGAGGGCAGGGACTATTTTTTGCCTCTTTTTATATCCCCAGTGCTTACTTAGTACAGGGCCTGGCACATAGTAGGCATTTAATAAATACTTATTGATTGATTGATACAATGTATCACATACAAATAATATAACATTCACTTGGTTGTGCAGGTCATTCATAGTTATTTTGCTATGTTCTTCATGCTTCATTTTTATATTAAAAATTTTTGTGTGCTTGTGACGAATGGGAATTTTCCAAAGTGCAGAGCTCCCTGGAGGCATAGGACTAAGACAAGGCTTGCCTTCCTACGAACAGTACTGCCGGGGAGCACAGCTTATCAAACAGAATCAATACTAGTTCAATTGAATTCCCTTTGTCTTATCTGTGACATCTGTGTAAGTTACAAATTGTGTGTATTATGAATGTGTGACTTTGTTGCAGGTGTTGAGAAACATATCTTTGGACATGCGGCCTCTCAGTGTACCTATGCTCTTGGGTATATTCCCTGTTTAGTCCTAGGGGTAATCTAGTAGGCTTCCTTTTGTCAGTGAAATTTCATTTTAAAATTTGTGGCTCCAGGCATATGTGTCAGGGGAATGCTTCTGCATCATTTCCATGGGGCACAGCTCCACCTTGTGGTGATGCAGCAGATGGTCAGAGATTGGTATGGAAGAAAATATTTGGCTATAGCTGTTCAGGTTGGGGCTGGATCAACGAGGTGCATTCTACCCATGTTCTCAGGGCTACATATGGGAACTCAGAGGGCAGAGTATCTAAGAACACACATGCGCACACACACAGAGTGAGTGAGTGATGTCCTTAAGAGGCAGGAGACACAGCAGATACATAATATTCAAATCCATTGAAAAATATTTATGTAACACCTACTAGATGGCAGCAGTGGATAGAGTGCCAGGCCTGGAGTCAGGAGGACTCCTCTTCTGGAGTCCAAATGTGGCCTCAGACACTTACTTAGCTGTGTGACCCTGGGCAAGGCACTTAAACCATCTTTGCCTCAGTTTCCTCATCTGTAAAATGAGCTAAAAAAGGACATGGTGAATCGCCCCAGTGTCTTTACCAAGAAAACCCCAACTAGGGTTACAAAGAGTTGAACACAACTGAAATGACTAAATAAACAATGTACTGTGCTAAGCATTAGGGGTACTCAAGGACTCAAAATAACATACCTTCTTCCCAGAGACTCACCTACTCCTCTTACCCAGGCACTTAACTAGTTATATGCCAACTTATCAGCCACTCTTTGCAAGAAAAAGGAGCTCAGAAGTGAGGCATATGAATAGAGTCCAAGAGCGTATACAAGTTCCAGGGATCCCTAGACTTGCAGATCATGCTGTAAATATAACTCACATAACTTTTATCAAAGTTTGACAATTCTGTCATCCTATTTTTGTGGATAAGATGGAGGTATATTGATGAGTATGGTATGGTACAATATAGTACAGTATAATACAGTAAAGGAGAGGATAGAGACAGAACAGGATAGGATAGGTTAGGATAATGCAGTACAGGATGAGTAGCAAAGGAGAGGAGGGGAGAATTAGAAAGACTAGAAAATGGTTGAATTATGAAACTCAAAGGATATTGGTTAATAATTTAATGTAATTTTGCCAGAAGGTCTCCAGTAGAGTGCCCTAGAGAGCTATGTTTGGCCTTCTGATGTTTAATATTTTTATCAATGACTTTTATAAATGTAGGTTGTGCACTTATTAAATTTGCAACTGACACAAAGCTGGGAGGAATAGCTAATAAACTGGATGACAGAGTCAGGATTCAAAAACATCTTGACAGTATAGAACATTGGGTTAGATTCCATAATTTAAAATTTAATAGTGATAAATGTAAAATATTACATGGGTTCAAGGAAATCAACCTTCATAGGTAAAAATTGGGAGAGGAAAAATAACAATAATAACAACTGGTATTTATATTTTATATATGTATGCATATAGTACAGCTCCAATGGGGTAGCCACATTTTTCAAATGCCAAAGGTATGCTTGTCTAAAAGACTATTTTATGGAAAATTTACACAGGCAAGCACTTACATGGTAGTCAGAAGAAGCAGTACAATAATACACTCAAGGTCTCTCTTAAGTACTTTGGAACTGATCATGTGACATGGGAAACACTGGCATAGGACCATCTAGCATGGCATGCCCTCATCAGAGAAGGGGCTGTGTTCTATGAGCAAAGCAGAATTGAAGTAGCTCAAAAGAAATGTGAGATGTGCAAATTTAGAGAATCCACCCCAAATGTCCACGTGGACTATTGATGCATGACCTGTGGTAGAGCATTCTGAACTCATGTTGTTCTGATCAGCCATAGCTGGAGGCATTATAACCTGACTCTAACATAGTGATGTCATTTTGGCCCTCTTCAAGAATGAAGGACAACGTATGCATGTAGACATACTGCTTTAACATTTACAAAGTGCTTTACAAATATCACCACATTTGATCTTCACAATAATCCCTGGAGGTAGTTATTGTTAACCCCATTATATCCCCATTATACAGATAATGGAGCAACTAGGGACCACAGTGAATAGAGTGCTGGCCTGGAGTCAGAAAGACTTCAATTCCAACCTGGCATCAGCTACTTACTAGCTGTCTGACCCTGGGCAAGCCACTTAACCCTAATTGTCTCAGTTCCCTCATCCGTAAAACGAGCTGTAGAAGGAAATGGAAAACCATTCTAGTCAGACACAACTGAAATGACTTAACAACAACAACATACAGATGATGAAACCGAGGCTGAGAAAGTTTAAGTGTCTTACCCAGAACTACACAATGTCTGAGGAATGGCTAAATAGCATTTTTAAAAAAAAAGGATGAGGTTTTAGTAGGCTCAATATGAGTCAACACTGAGATATCACAGCAAAGAAAATTAACACCATCACAACCATCTTAATAGAGGCATAAAACTGAGGCTGAGGAGAAGCTGATTGTACCATTACACTCTGCCCTGGTCAGACCATATGAGTACTGTGTTCATTTCTGAAAACCACATTTCAGGAAAGTCACTGATGGGCCCAACAGCATCCTCAAAAATGGGCAAACAGGGTGGTGAAGGACTTTAAGATTGTGCCATATGGGAGGTCAAGCCAAGATGGCAGAGTAAAGGCAAAGCCTCGCCTTAGTTCTCCCCAAACCTTTCCAAATACCTTTTAAAAATGACTAAAATTATAGAGCAGCACAATGCACAAAAAGATGGAATGAAACAAGTTTCCAGCCCAAGACAACTTGGGAGGTGGGCAGGGAAGGTCTGTTACACCTGGGTGAGAGTAGAGCGCAGCTGAGCGCAGGTCAAACTGGCACAGCCCGCACCCTGATTGAATAAGCAGCAGCAGCAGTGGCAGCTACTTCTAGAGCTCTCAGCCCATAGACGGTAAGGGGGTTGAACAAATGGTCCAAAGGAGATTACAAGGGTCTTTTTGCCAGCACTGAGGCAAAACTTTGTTGATTTGCCCATATTTGGATCCAGGTTACAGTCCTGGGTGGCTGTCCCAGGTCAAGGAGAAGCACTAAAATAGCAGAGCTTACAGCCATAGTGAAAGTGAGACCCTCTTCACAGCTCCTGGACAGAAAAGAGTACTTGTGGTCACTCACAGACCAGAGCACAGGCCAGGAGAGTAGAAAACACCTCTCCTTAGATCATACCACCTTGAAAGAACTGAAAACTTACAGGTCCTTAGAAGTAACTCTGAAAACAGCTACACAGGGACAGCTAAGTGGTACAGTGGATAGAGCACCAGCCCTGGGATCAGGAGGATCTGAGTTCAAATCTGGCCTCAGACACTTAACGCTTAACTACCTGTGTGACCCTGGGCATTGCCTAGCCAAAAAAAAAAAAAGAAAGAAAGAAAACAGCTATACAAAACCCCTGAAGCTTGAGCCAGTGCACCCTCCACCCTGGAAGCAGAGCCCTCCTTTAACAAAGACTTTAAAGCTAACTAATAGGCTGGGAAACTGAACAAAAAAAAGGGAAAAAAAAAACTCTGACTATAGAAAGTGATTATGATGACAAGGAAGACCAAAACACACACTCAAAAGAAGACAGTAAAGTCAAAGCTCCTACACCCAAAGCCTCCAAGAAAAATATGAATTTATCTCAGGCCATGGAAGAGCTCAAAAAGGATTTCAAAAATCAAGTAAGAGAGGTAGAGGAAAAATTGGGAAGAGAAATGAGAGTGATGCAAGAAAATCATGAGAAGAGTCAATAGCTTAATCAAGGAGACACAAAATAATACTGAAGAAATAACACCTTAAAAACAGAAGTAGGCCAACAACTGAATGTGAACTCAGGTCTTCCTGACTCCAGAGCTGGTGCTGCCTAGCTGCCCCGAAAAAGGCTCAATTTGAAGAAAGGGGAGGACCAAGGAAGAAAAGAAGTAGGGGAAGACAGGGGGGTGGGGATTGGTAAGACAAGCTAGTAAGACAAGGTAAAAGATGGTAAAACAGAGTAGTTAGGTGGCACAGTGAATAGAGCACCAGCCCTGGAGACAAGAAGACCTGAGTTGAAATTCAGTCTTAGATACTTACTAGCTATGTGACCCTGGGCAAGTCACTTAACCCCAACCACTTCCAAAAAAAAATTTTTTTAAGGAGTAATAAGACCAGAAAGGAAGCTGCATGTCCTATCAAAATGTTAACAAAGTTAGAAGGTGCTAATGCAGTGGGGATAGTAATAACTCCAGACCTGAAGCCCCACAAAGCAGTTTGCCAGAGCAGCTCTATAAGGGAGCAACTTACACTGTGCTTAGCACAGTGCCTGGCACATAGTAGCACTTAAAGAATACAGAATCAAGGAATCTCAGGATCTCAGATATGGAGGGCATCACAGAAAACCATCATATAATCTACATTAGATTGCATTTTTATTTTGTTAAACGTTTCCCAATTTCATTTTAATTCTCTCCCCCCATCACTCAACACCTCTAGTCTAGAATAGTCCTTGTATTCTGTGGGCACTTGAAACGCTTCAACATGAAAATAAAGAAGACTGTGACATAGCAGAGGAGAATCCTGAACTATTTCAGGAAGCTCAAGAGTAAAAAAACATATGACAGGAAAAAAAAGACCACTGAACATTTGGAGTATTAATAAATGATTGTGATTGATTAAGTGACAAGTACAAGTTTCTTCCCAAAAAGAAGGGAGTTGAACCCTGCTCCTCCCTAGGAGGAAGCACCTGTTTTTCTACCATACCTTGATGATATGGATCTAGAGGTACCATTAGGTGAGAGATCATACAGTAGGGGTCAGGAGGGAAAGCAAAGTGACAGTGGAAGGCTGCTGCTAAAGGTAACAGAGACAGCTATCTGTTAAACTTATAACAAGAAAGAGATATACTCTTTTCCAGGGTCATGTTTTCAGGACCTTTTGTTGTTCAAATGTTTTGGTCACTCTTTGTGACCCCATTTGGGTTTTTCTTGGCAAAAATATTGAAGTGGTTTTCCATTTCCTTCTCCAGCTCATTTTATAGATTAGGAAACTGAGGCAAATAGGGTTAAATAACTCATCCAAGGTCATACAACTAGTAAGTGTCTGAGGCCAGATATGAACTCATGAAGATGAGTCTTCCTAACTCCAGGCCTGGCACTTTACTGCACCAGCTAACTGTTCCTTTTCAGGGCCTAATTCAGAACATTCCAAAATTTGTCAAACCAGATGAATACTACCCATTCTGTTTATTTATATGGGCACAAGTGATACCACCAGAAAGCATCTAGAAAGAATTGTAAAGATTACAGTCATGGGTTAAAAACTGAAAGTCTTAGGAGCTCAAGCATTATCTTACATCAGTGCTGTCAAGCTCAAATAGAAAAGGTCACTAAACCGAACATAAAGATCCCTGTTGGTCACATATTGACTTAGAGGGCCACATATTAACATTATCTATCACACTGCATACCAACACAAGATCAAAATGAGTATACAGTTTAAACATAAAGGGTGACATCAGAAGCAAATTAAAGAAGCCTGGAAAAATTTTACCTGTAAGATCTGTGGATAAGGGAAGAATTTATGACTAAACATGAGATAGGATCATGGAAATAAAATGGATAATTTTGCTTATGTAAATTAAAAGTTTTTGCACAAACAAAACCAATGCAGCCAAAATTAGAAGGAAAATGGGAAAGAGGTGAAAATTTTTACTGCAAGTTTGTTTAATAAAGGATTCGTTTCTCAAATGTATAGGGAACTGAGCCAAATTTATGCAAATAAAAGCCATTCCTCTAGTGATAAATGTTCAACAGATATGTACAGACAGTTTTCAGGGGGAAAAAATCAAAGTTATCAATAGCCAAATTAAAAAATGCTCTAAATCATTATTGATGAAAGAAATGCAAATTAAAACAACTTTGAATTACCATCTCACACCTATTAGTTTGCTAACATGACAGGAAAGGAAAATGACAGATGCAGAATGGGAAATGGAAAAACAGGTAGTAATAAACAATTGGTAGAGTTGTAAAATGGTTCAATCATTCTAGAGAACGATTTGGAATTATGTCCAAAGGGCTATAAAACTATGCATACCCTTTCACACAGCAATAACACTACTAGGTCTGCTTCCCAAAGAGATGGAAGAAAAAGGAAAATAACTGTATTTACAAAACTATATATAGTAGCTCTTTTTGTAGTGGCAAAGAATTGGAAATGGAGGGGATGTTCACCAATAGAGGAATGGCTGAACAAATTATGGTATATGATTATGATGGAATAATATTGTGCTATAAAAAATTATGAGGAAAGGGAGAGGGATAGGTAGGTAGCACAAAGGGTAGACGACCATGTTCTGTTGTCAGGAGGACCTGAGTTCAAATTCAGCCTCAGGCTCTTGACAATTACTAGCTGTGTGACCCTGGGCAAGTCACTTGACATTGGTTTCCTCACTCCCACCAAAAATTATGAGGGTGATGATTTCAGGAAAATCTTGGAAGAGTTACACGAACTGGTGCAAAGTGAAGTGAACAGAACCTGAAGAGCATTGTACACAGTAATAGTAATATTGTACGATGATCAATTGTGAAAGACAGCTACTCCAGTGAAGACAATGATGAAAGACAGTTCCAAAGGACTCATGATAAAAAAAAAAAATGCTATCCACCTCCAGAGAGAAAACAGATTAACTCTTAGTGCAGATTGAATCATATTTTTTCCATTTTTAAAATTTTTCTTGATTTTTTTTTGCAAAATGACCAATATGGAAATATGTTTTACGTGACTACACATGTGTAACATATCATATTGCTTGTCTTCTCAATGGGTGGGGGAAGTGCTGGAGGAAGGGAGAGAATTTGGAACTTGAAATTTTTTAAATGAATGTTAAAAATTAAATAAATAATGAAATAAAATTTTAAAGAAGAAAGTTACATGTTTAATTTATCTTATGCTTACAAGGAAAAAACCAAAGCTATACATAATACCTGTTCAAAGTTTCATATATAAGCATTTTCTGATTTTTTTTTGCATATGAAAATTACTATTGTATTCATCCTCTGTTCCTTAAAAAGAAGGAAATTAGAGAAAAGAAAAAGAGAAAGCTTTCTATACCTAGAATTTCCACTAACTCTATCCCCAAGTTCTACCCAGAGCATTACAGTTGGCTTTTGATTCCCCACCATTCTGCTGAAGCTGTTATCTCAATCACCAGCAAATTCTTAATCAACAAATTCAATGGTATTTTCTCACCTCTGATAGTTTAATTTTTTCTGCAGCAATTGACATTGTTGGCCATTTTTTCCTATTGAATACTCTCTCCCACCCATTTCAAACTGGATGTTCCCATAAACATTTCAAATTTAACATGAGAATGTATTATCTTTTCCCCTAATCAATCAATCAATAAACATTGACTAACCACCTACTATGTGCTAGAAACTATGCTAAGCACTAAGGATAAAAAAAGAGGAAAAAGTGTCTCTGCCCTTGAGGAATTTACAGTCTAGTGGGTGAGACCGGGGAAATCTGGAATAACAGAGGAAACAAAGGCTCAAGCTTCTGATTCTAGCAATTTATTAAGCAATGCATGTTAATTGCATAACATATTAGGACCTCCTTAGCTTGGCACTAGACCACAAACATAAGGGCAAATAGATTATTATGTGTGAAAGGCAAACAATTAACAGGATGCAAACCAGGATGAGAGATTAGGTAATCTGATTTCTCATTGGAAGAAAAATTAGGGACTTTCCAAATTGGGAGGAGAATGAGCAAGTTTCAGGAGTTGAAAGGGGGGAGAGTGAGCAGGTGAACACTTCCCTATGTGAAACAAGATGTCACTCAATAGACATGATCAGCAAGGAGATAGAATTTACAGGAAAATGAAACTTGGGTCTCAAAATGGAGTCAGTTGTTCAAGATGGACTCAGTTTCGTTCACACAATTCCCACAATTCTCTCATGGGGGAGACAACATGCCAACAAGTGTATAGAAAGTAAGCTAGAGAACAGAATAAATTTGGTTCTGTTACTATTGTTCAGTTGTTTTTAGTCACATCTGACTCTTGCTGACCCCATTTGGGGTTTTCTTGGCAAAGATGCTGGCATAGTTTGCCATTTCCTTCTCTAGCTCATTTTACAGATGAGGAAACTGAAGCAAACAAGGTTAAGTGACTTGCCCAGGGTCACACAGCTACCAAGTGTCTGAGGCCAGATTTGAACTGAAGATTTTCTTCCTGACACCAAGCTGAACACTTGATCCACTACGCCACCTAGCGACAGGATAAATAGAAAAAGCACTGAAAATAAGAGTATTAAAGAAAGCTTCCTTTAGAAGGTGGGATCTTAGCTGGAACTTAAAGGAAGCCAGGGAGGTCAGTAGTTGTAGCAGAGTATTCCAGGAGTGGGCAGCAGTCAAAGAAAGTGCACAAAGTCAAAAAATGGAGTGTCTTATTTGTGAAACCGGCAGGAGGCCAGTGTCACTGGATGAAAAAGTATATGGTAGGGAGTAAGGTGTAAGAAAACTAGAAAGGTAGGAAGGAGCTAAATTCTGAAATTCTTTAAATGCCAAAAAGAGCATTTTGTATTTATTTCTGGAGGCAATAGAAAACCCCTGGGGTATATTGGGTAGGACAACTTAGGAAAATCACTTTAGGGGCTGAATGGAGAACAGTTTGGAGTGGGTAGAGACTTGAGGCAGGCAAATCTACCAACAGACTATTGCAGTCACCAGGGTCTGAAGTGATGAGGGCCTTCACTAGAATGGTGGCAGTGTTAGAGAAAAGAAGGGATCATATTCGAGAGAAGTTGCAAAGGTGAAATTGGCAGGCCTTGGTAAACAGCTTGGATATGGGGGGAGAAGCAGAAGTGAGGGATCTAGGATGATTACTAGGTTGCAAACCTGAAAAAACCATTGGATGATGTTACCCACCACTGTAATAGATAAGATTGGTGGGGGGGGGGGACAGTTTAAAAGGAAATACAATGAGTTCTGTTTTGGACCTTCAGAGATGTCTACTGGACATTCAGCTCAAATTGTCTGAAAGGCAGTTGGATATGGAGGTGAGCAGAGAAATTGGGGCAGGAAATGTAAATCTGAGAATCATCAGCATAGTAATGATAATTACATCCATGGGAGCTAATGGGATCACCAAGTGAAGTAGGGGAGAAGAGAAGAGGACTCAGGACAGAACCCTGAGGGACAATTACAATTACAAGGCATGATCCAGAGGAGGATCTAGCAAAGGAGGTAGAGAAGGAGCGATCAGAAGGATAGGATAGAAACCAGGAGAACTTGGTGTCTCAAAAATCTAGGGAGAAGAGAATATCAAGGAAGAAAGAGGAATCAGCAGTGCCAAAGATTGTGGACAGATCAAGGAGGAAGAGCATTGAGTAAAGGCCATTGGATTAGGCAACTAAAAGTTCATCAGTAACCTGAGAGAGAGCAGTTATGCTAGAATAGAAAGGTCAGAAGACAGATTTGTAAGGGATTAAAAAGAGAAAAAGTGGAGGCACCTTTTGTAGGTGGCCTTGCAGAAAAGAAATAGCACAACAATGAGCAGGGATGGAAGGATCAAGTGAAGGGAAGAGACATGGGCATGTTTATAGTTATAAAAAGTGAAACAGAGGGAGAGATTGAAAACAAGTGAAAAAGTGGGGATGACAGAGGGGGGAATCTGTTGGAGGGGATAGGATGCAATGGGATCATATGAACAAATAAAGGAGTTAGAGGGGTTAGCCTTGGTAAGAAATAAGGCACTTTCATCATGTGAAACAGGTGAAGGAGGTAAAAGTGGCAGAAAACATATGAGTGATGGAAGATGAGAAAGAGGGAGAGAAAAGGGAGTTCACAATGAATGGCCTCAGTTTGGTTTCATATTTTTCTATAAAATGGGAGGTAATGATCTCAACTGAGGAGCAGGGGGAGCCATGAGAAGTTTGAGGAGACACGAAAAGGTGTCAAAGAGCCACTGTGGATGGTAGAATAGTGAGTTGAAAAGGAATATATAGGATTACCTAGCAGCAGTGAAGGGCCAGTTGAGGTTATATAACATAAATTTCTAGTAGGGTCAGTCAGAACAGTTGCATGATTTTCTCCACCCCTATTCAGCAGCACACATGTAGGCATGAAGGGGATGAATGGTAGAAGTGATTTAAGGCTGAGGGTTGGCTGGGCATAATTGGTGATATGATAAGGGGTCAAGGGATTCAAAAGAGGAGGACAGTAGAAGAGTTGAATTGGTTCACCAAGAGGTCAAGATGGAGGGAAGAGGAAAGAGTGGTTAGTGCAAGAAAGATGGTCTGGGAAAGAATTGAGGGCTCAAGGGATTGGAAGTCAAGGTGTAGATGAAGAATAGAGTCATGTAAGGGAAGACAGAAGGAGAAGTGAAAACCAAGCGGATTTCAGAATTCTTGAACATGGAGGTGAAATAGTTGTGGGTGAGAACAAGGTCAAGGGTCTGACTACCTTTGTGTGTGGCTGAGATGGGGTGGAGGAGTAACTCATGAGAGGTGAACAGGTTGAGGAGCTGAGTGGTTAGGGTGTTTGAGGGAGAATCAATTTGTATGTTGAAGTCCCCTACTATAAGGATAGGAGTTGGGGAGGAGAGAAAAAATATAAGGCAGTTATCAAACTTACTGAGGAAGGAAGGGGAATGACTGGGGAGTCTGTAGATCACAGCTACCACAATTTTCACTGGCTGGTATATATGAAGAGCATAAACCTCAAAGGAAAATAGGTTACTGAATGATAGAGGAAGGGGGAGTGTCAGGAAGTGGCCATGGGGAGCAAGGAATATTCTAACTTCCTTCTGTCAACCCGTGAGCCAAGGACAATGAGGGAAGATGCAACCAGGCCTGGACAGCGGCCAGGGAGGCTGCATCATCAGGGACAAGCCAGATTTCAGAAAGAGCTAGTAGATGGAAGGAGGGAGAGAGGCATAGATTGAAGATGAAGGAATTTTGTTGCCTTCAGACCAGGCATTCCAGAGGGCACAGTGGAAGGACTGGGTAGAGTTATGAGGAAACTTTGTGGTGCGAGTGTTCAGGGGAGTGGGAGTGAGGAATGAGGTAGTATGGGGTGTAGGGTGGGCTGTGGAATTTGGATGATGTTCTTCAGTAGCTCAGAATCGTTGGGGTGTAAAGGGCTATTGTTGTTTGTTCTTTGTTCTCCAAGAGGACTGTGATGTCAGGAAGGTAACGCCACGACTTGCAAGTAAATTGAATTTAAGAGAGGGGGAGCTGTGTAAAGTCACCAGCCTCACTCTTTTCCCCGAAGCCGTCTGGCAAGATATAGATCGGGAGGACTCAAGATAGCCTGGATGCAGTAAAAGACCTTGGTCTTTTTAAGTTAAGTTTGATTAAGCAAAGCCCATTCAATGATTAAGGCTAGGTAAGAAATGGGGCAAAGAATGACCTCTTTTACCTAGTGGAAAAAAAAATCAGTCTTGGGAGAAGACTCTCAGAATTTCTGGACAAAATAGAAACAATTGCTATTCAAATTCACTCTGAGCCAATCAGGGCCCAAACAATGATCAAGTAGACTGTGGCCTGGGACCTATTGTTGGCCAATCTAAGAGAGCCTTGCTTGCATAGAGAGGAGAGAGAAGGAGAAAAGGAGGGAAAGAAATGAAAGGAGAAAGAAAATAGAAGTTTCTTAACAAAACAGAAGTTCAGTGACTTGCCCATGGTCCCATACTTAGGAAGAGGTTGGATTTGAACTCAGGTCTTCCTAACCATAGGCATAGTATTCTATTCATTGCAACACCTACATATACAAGATTGAAGCTAAGGCTTGCCCAGGATGACTGACCCCGGGCTTGCTAGTGAACCCTTGATCATAGCTCAGCAAGGACCTGGGTCTCTTTCCTAAGAGTCTTTTCTCAATCTTCATTCTTCTCAACCTCTTTGTAGCCTTTGACACAGTCAATCACTCTCTTCTCCTTGATATTATCTTCATTCTAGATTTTCAGACAAGAATCTTTCTACCTCTCTCCTGACTTTCATACTACCTGTCTAGCTACTGCCTCCCTCCCTGTCTCCTTTCCTGAATCTTCATATAGATCATGTTTGCAAACTATGGGTATCCCACGGGTTTCCCTCTTGGGCCCTTTAATCTTCTCTCCTAGTCTATACTGCTTCACTTAATGATCTCATCAGCTCTCATGAATTTAGTTAGCATCTCTCTGCTGATAATTCTCAAATCTACTTATCCAGCTCCTAACTCTCTGTTGACCTTCAGTCTTGTATCTCCAACTGTCTTTCAGACATCTCAAACTGCATATCCAGTATATATCATAAACTCCGCGTATCCAAAACTTAATTCATTCTCTTTTCCCCAAAACCATCCCCCCCTAACAAACTTCCCTAATATTGTCAAAGGCACCACCATCTTCCCAGTACCCAAGGCTCACAACATAAGTGTAGTCCTCAATTTCTCACTCCCTCCTGGCTAGTCTATGTGCTACAAGTCCATCTTCCACTCAGCTGTCAAAGCAATCTTCCTGTTGCAGTTTCATGGTGTGTTGTGGGGATGGTCTCAAAGAATTCAGAGTCAGACCACTTCTAATCCAAATATAGGCTTTCGTTAAGTATTGACATCCCTCAGAAATGGGCTAGGCTGCAAGAGGAACCAGCAACTTAGACAAGACAGGCAATTTTATAGTGTAATGATGTTGATTATACAATAGAAATTATGAATATTAAAAATGCAGGAGGGGTTTGTTAAGGGATTAGGTTATGGGAAGGGTTCTATGATTCCATGGTTAAATATCCTGGTCGTACTACCTTCTGGTTGCCTAGCTATTGTGGTCCTGTCTGGTCAAGATGGATAGTTAGGTATTGTGGTCCCAGCTTGGGATAAATGGATGATGTGATTGTGGTTGAGTACATGGACACACCTGTTCAAATATGTGAATTGGATCAGGGGCAGGGGCTATATTAAGTCTGGGTGCATGTGATGTGGTTAAAGCCAGATTGTGTGGATATGTCCGCTGTTCAATGGGACTGATAAAAAAGTTAGAATATTGGAGGTGGGAGTAGCTTTATTAGGATTCCATTATTCCTAAACCGCAGGTCTAAGTAGGTCATTATCTTATTCAATCAACTCTAGTGGTTCCCTATCACCTCCAGGACCAAGCAAAATCCTTTGTTTGGTGTTTAAAGCCCTTCAAAACCCAGCTTCCTTCTACCTTTCAAGTTTTCTTATATCTACTGAAGGGGTTATGGGACCTGGGCCCCTAAAAGGAAAAGGCCATGTCTCTAAACAATCCAATTCCTGAATTTCCCCATATATTCCAGCAGCCCATATCACTAGCACCTCCATCCAAGACAATTGGCCCACCCCAAGCCACCTAGATTACCCAATAGCTTACTTGACATTCCTTTCATGGTCCCTCTTAGCCCACCCCAGACTACTTGCAAATACCCACCACTCCTTAATCCCATCTAGATCACCTAATTAGTCAACTGGATATTCCAATCACTTTTTGCACCAGGCACATCCCTAGATTGCTTACTACTCTTTCTTAAGACATCCAGATTCTTTCCTAGTCCTTTTTTTTATATAAGCATCAGCCTCACCTAAATTCAACAGCAGGTTCCTTCAGAATCTCAGCCTGCCCTATCAGTGCTACAATAAACCTTGTCACGTGACTGGAAGTAGGTTTTAGTGCATGAATTCATTCCAGGAAAATGCCACCATGTACTCTGCCATTTTGGGGCTCCAGCAACCCAAACTGTATTACTACCACATACACTTCCATCCATAATACTGGCCTCCCTACATTCCCAAACAAAATGCTTCATTTCTTGGCTTTGGGCATTCTCTGGCTTTCCCTCATGCCTGGAATGCTTTTCCCCCCTCTTCCCCATCTACCAACTTCTCTGACTTCCTAGTAGTTCCACCTAAAATCTCACCTCCATCAGGAAGCTTGACAGTCTTTCTTAATTCCAATGCCTTGCATCTGTTAACTATTTCTTTTTGTCTTGTATATAGCTTGTTTTTATATATATTTGTTTATTTGTTATCTCTCCCATTAGATCGTGAGCTCCTCAAGGACAAGAACTGCTTTTTTCCTTTCTATTCCAGCACTTAGCAAAATGTCTGGCACACAGTAGGTGCTTAATTATTGCTCATTGACTGACGGAGGGGACTTTCTGTTTTTTAAAAAAAGATTTCTGTTTGATCATAAATTCTGTGTTTTTGAGGTGGGGAGATGGGAGGTGGGCACACTTCTCTGACTTAAGGGAGTGAGTACCCAATGAGGGGGCTTTGGGGCAGAATATGGGGGGGAGGGGTGGGCAGGAACTCTGAACTATTCTTGTGGAGGTGCTGAGAGAGGGGAAATGTCAACGCTGGGAAAAAGTTGGGCGAGGAGTTGAGGAAGAAGAAGAATAGGCAGGGTGTGGGAAGGGAAAGGAAATTCGGGTAGGGAGTAGGCATAGGTGAGGAAAGGTGTGGGGAGGAACCTGTGAGGAGAGGTACCTTACCACCAAACCATAAGTCAAATTTTGCTCTTCAGGCATCATGGTGGAGTCCACAGTGTCTTTGACTTTCAGTGTCTATTGCTTCATCATTTGTGGTGTAACTCTTCACTGCCTTCATGCAGTCTCCTTTATTCTCAGTTAAAAACAGTTCTATAACATTCAATAGTTTGGGGCAAAGAAGTTTGGAATCTGGAACAGAGATGATAAGGTCTTCATTCTCAGCCATGAGAGAAGCACAAGAGAGTTAACAGAGGTTACAGGCAGGGGGGTGAGGGAGCTCACAGAGGAGAGAAGGGAATGGTTAGACAGCAGAGATTCTGAAAGATCTGACAGAGGAGAATGCAACTGTCCTCCTTATTACAGCACTTTCCCTGGATTTGGCCATCTGTCCAGACTGCTGAGAAGCATGAGGTTGGATGACATCCACCACACCCTTTGACTGTTTTGCCCCCTGGGTCTGGACTGGCCACATATCTAGACCTGAATAAGCTTTTGCAGTGGAGGGGGAGGGGGCAATGAGGAAGACTGAGTGAAATTTACTGTCATCACAATTGGCCCAAAGAAGGAATAACATACACACTTAATTGGGAATAGTGATCTATCTTTCCCTACAGGAAAGTAGGAAGGGAAGGGAATAAGAGAAGGAGGTTATTTAGGAAGGGCATATTGGGGGAGGGAGGTAATGAGAAGCAAAATACTTTTGAGGAGGGACAGGTTAAAAGGAGAAAGAGAATACACTAAACAGGAGGGGGGAATAGGATGGAGCAACAGTAACTGTGAAAAAATTTTGAAGCAAGTTTCTCTGATAAAGGCCTCATTTCTCAAACATATAGAAACTGAGTCAAATTTATAAAAATAAGAGCCATTCCCCAATTTATAAATGATTAAAAGATATGATCACTTTTCAGATAAAGCAATCAAAGCTACCTATAACCATATAAAAAAATACTCCAACTTACTATTGATTAGAGAAATGCAAATTAAAACAATTCTGAGGTACTACCTCATACCTATTAGACAGACAAATAGGGCAGAATAGGTAAGTGACAAATGTTGGAGGGATTGTGGGGAAAATGAAACATTAATGCATTGTTGGTGGAGTTGTGAACTGATTTAACCATTCTGTAGAGCAATTCAGAACTATGTCCAAAGGGCTATGAAACTTTGCATATCCTTTGACCTATTAATACCACTCCTTAGATTTGTATCCCAAAAGAGATAAAAAACAAAAAGGAAAAGGATCTATATGTACAAAAATATTTATAGAAGCTCTTTTTGGGAGGTAAAGAAGTAGAAGTTGAGGAGTTGACCATCAATAGGGGAATGGCTGAAAAAGTTGTGGTATGTGATTATGATAGAATACTATTCTCCTGTAAGAAATGATGAGCAGGGTGCTCTCAGAAAAACCAGGGAAAACTTGGATGGGCTTGATGCCAAGTGAAATGTACTGGGTAAAAAATAACAGTAATATTGTAAGATGATCAGCCAGGAATGACTTAGCTGTTCTCAGCAATACAATGATCCAAGACGACTTTGAAGGACTTATGATGAATCCATCCCCAGAGAAAAAACTAATAGTGTTTGAATACAGATTGAAGCATGCTTTTTTTTAACTTTCTTTATTGTTCTTGAGGTTTTTTTCATGTTTTCTGTTTTCTTTTTCACAACATGACTAATATGAATATGTTCTGCATGTCTATACTTGTATAACCTATATCGAATCGCTTGCCTTTTCATCAGGGAGGGTGGAGGAAAGGAGAGAATTTGGAACTCAAAATTTTAAAAACTATTGTTAAAAAAAATTTATGTGTAATTGGGGGAAAATAAAATACTAAATAAAAGCTTAAAATTAAAAAAATATATGTCCTTGGACATGGGGCACCTCAGTGTAACTATGCTCTTGGATATGTTCCCTGTTCAGTCCTAGGGGTGAGCTAGTCGGCTTCCTTTTGTCGGTGAAACTTCCTTTTTAAACATGGGGCTCCAGGCATGTGTGGCAGGGCAATGCTTCTGCATCATTTCCATGGGGCACAGCAACACCTAGTAGTGATTCAGCAGAAGGTCAGAGATTGGTATGGAAGAAAATATCTGACCATAGCTGTTCAGGTTGGGGATAGATCAATGAGGCGCATTCTACCCATGTTCCCAGGGCTACAGATGGGAACTTAAGAGGGCTGAGCATCTACCAACACACACACACACACACACACACACACACACACACACACACACAGAGTGAGTGAGTGATCTCCTTAAGGGGCAGGAGACTGCTGGAAGAGACAGTAGATACATAACATTTGATTCCATTGAAAAATATTTATTTGGCATCTACTAGATGGCAGTTAACTAGCACAGTGCATAGAGTGCCAGGCCCTGGAGTCAGGAGGACTCATCTTCCAGAGTTCAGATCTGGTGCTAGACATTTACTTTGCTCTGTGACCTTGGGCAAGTCACTTAACCCTGTTTGCCTGATCCAGTATCTTTACCAAGAAAACCCAAAATGGAATTACAAAGAGTTGAACACAACTGAAATGACTAAACAACCAATATACTCTAAGCATTATAGGGATACTCAAAGACTCAAAATAACATACCCTCTCCTTCCCAGAGACTTACCTACTTGTCTCACCCAGACTCTTAACCAGTTATATGTCACCATATCAACCACTCTCTGCAGGACAAAATAGCTTCTATGAGGCATATAAAGTCCAAGAGAGTATACAAGTCCCAAGGAGCCCTAGACTTGTAGATCATGCTATAAATATAACTTACATGATTTTTATCAAAGTTTGACATGTCTTTCATCCTATTTTTGTGGATAGTTGAACAAGTTGTGGGATATGGCTATGATGAAATAATATTGTGCCACAAGAAATTATGGGCTCAGATTCTTATAATCTAGCCATGGGCTCAGATTCTTAAAATCTAGCCACTGCTTAGATTCTTAAAATCTAGCCATTGGTCAGATTTTTACAATCTAGCCAATAGCTCACTAACATGCAGACTCCTTCAGAGACTGCCCAATATGAGAGATGTTCTAATAAACCTTGTCTTTGGCTGAAAGACAGCTTGGGTCAAATTCTTCCAGGTAGGATCTGTGTGTTGTGATATAGGGGTCCCAGCACCCCTAAACTCCTAAACCTCAACATTTTGGTGGCCTATAGGGAGAAACTGCCTAACCCCAAGTTCTTCTCCAGCCAAGAACGGAAGGTATGCAAGCCTCCCCTCACCACTTTTTCTTGCCCCGCAGTTGGGGTTACTCTCCAAGCACCAAGGCTTGGAGGTGCTTTTCAGGCAGACAGTTACAAGGTTGTCTCATGCTCGGCCTGATGCTCTCAGGCTCTAGGTCCACTGGGTCAGTTCAAGGCCATGGACCTGCGTACACCTTCGGCAGCATAGAGAACAAGGACAGAGGCCCTATCTGGAAGTGCATGTCAATTCTGTCAATTCTCTTGGTGCTAGGGAATTGGGGAAAACCGTAGTTATTTTTGGTTCCCTGAGGCTTACTTACTCCCTTCCCTCTATACCTCTGAATCCTCCTTCATGGAGGTTACAGGGAAAGTTAGAACAGCTAAAACAGAATCTTGGCAGATTCTGGAGGTTTTGTGATTGGTCATTAAGGAGTTTTGAAACATGTCCTTACAACCCTGGTCACTCCTTTCCCTTGATCAAGAGGGCATCTGTTAACTCTTCTCATAGGAACAGAGAGTTTTCACCCTTTCCCCCTCACCTTTGATTTCACCCTCCCCACCCTGGGGAAAAGGGGGGGAGGGGCAGCAGCTACAGCATGGGCCCCACTGGCAATTGCCTTGGACCCTGGGGCAACCTTTGCCTGGAAGCATCACCCAGGTTCAGTACATCCTGTTCAAGGTAAAGCAGCTAGCCTCTGAACTTGGGTAAGCATGCTCTTTTAAATTTGTAGTTTTAACTGTTAATGATGAAATGTTGATTCTCTGTGCAAAAGTAATTTGGAAATGAATTTAACAAAATTGAAGTTACCCGATTGGTAATGGGTTCATTTCAAGTTTCAAATTGATGAACTTTTTGTATCAGTTACATCAAGCAACTTTTCATAATTTGGTTACTGCTAAAATTATTTTGGCTATTGTTGGTTATTGTTTTAATGTGTAAACTTGCCAAAAAGCTTGTTTGGGTTTTGTCTTGCTGAGAATTTGCAAGTATATAGAAATGATCTCTAATATTGGCTTTTTACACCAGAACAAATTTAAGTTTGAGATGTAAATCCTGGAAAAGTTTTTCCTAAGCTGTGATTAGTGAAACTTGCTGTTTGAGGTAAAAACTCATGGGATTTTATTTTGAGTTGTCCAATGGATAATAATAAATGAATAATCCACCATCTGAGAAATGCTACAAGCTACTCTGAGAGAATGTGATACTAGTGGGAAGTCAGCATTGGGGGGAAAAGCTAAGAGGACATTTTAGCCTCAGTGTAAGATGAGATCTTCCTGGCTCAGTTTCCCCATTACGTTCCTTTGAAAAGAAATGTAACCCATTTGACTATGAGGTGGATATGATACAGCATGGTTGGAAAACTGAATTATCTGAATCCAAATAGAGCTAAGGATGTTTTATCTTGTCATATCTGGGCACCTGCAGTCTTTTCTGTCAGATTTGTGTCTTCCAGACTACAGGCCATTCACCTACAGTTGGTAACAAACAGTGGGTGCCAGCCAATGTACCCCCATTGCTCCCTGGATGCAGCCTGTGCTTGGTTCCAGTCAGCCTCCTCTTTGGGACCCCCTGAGGCAGGGACAGCTCTATGCCCTTTGCCAGCAGGAATCAGTTTCAGAAGCCAAGACCTTCACCCCTTATCCCAAAAGAATTTGGGTCCCATTTGTTTGAGGGGGGAAATGACAAGGATGGGATCTAGACCCCCCAAAAGGAAAAACCATGGACTTTCCCACATGGCCAAATCTCTGGCATTTGCCTGAGGCTATAATCCCATCAACTGACCTTTCATTGCGGCTACACCCAATCTCTGTTACCCTTAACCTAGCCTGACCCTCCATTGTCTTACCTCCCCATACCCCCCCCAACCCCCACCACTTCCCACCCTTAGTGCTAGTTAGGCTCCAATCTCCCTTGGCCACTTGGTCCAGGTCCCTGGAGTTCTATTATCTCATAGACTACTTGGCCACTCCTAGATCCCTCCCATAGTCTTTCTGTATATAAGGTCCATCTTGTCTCCATTAAGATGCTTAGATTCTTAAAATCTAGCCACTGCTCAGATTTTTACAATCTAGCCAATAGCTCACAGATGCTCAGATTCCTTAAGAGTCTGGCTAATATGGCAGGTCTTTAATAAACTTGTTTTTGGGTGGAAAAAAAAAAGAAATTATGAAGAAAAGGTGGGGTAGATAGGTGGCACAAAGGATAGACCACCAACCCTATAGTCAGAAGGAGCTGACTTCAAATCCAGCTTCAGACACTTGACACTTACTAGCTGTGTGATCTTGGTCAAGTCACTTGACCTTGTCACCCTGACCCTTACCCCCAAAAAAAAAATAATGAGGGGGATGGTTTTAGAAAAACCTTGGAAAACTTGCATGATCTGGTTCAAAGTGAAGTGAACAGAAGCAAAAGAACATTGTACGCAGTAATAGCAATGTTATATGATGATCAGTTGTAAATGACTTTGCTATTCTAGTCAAGACAAAGATCCAAGATAATTCCAAAAGATGAATCATAAAAAATTCTATCCACCTCGAGAGAGAAAATGGATGAACTCAGCACGGATTGAAGCATACTTTTTCCACTTTAAAAATTTTTCTTGACTTGTGTTTTGCAACATGACTAATATAGAAATACGTTTTACATGATTTCACATGTGTAACATATCATATTACTTGCCTTCTCAATAGGTCGGGGAAGTGCTGGAGGAAGAGAGAGGAATTTGGAACGTGAAATTTTTTAAATGAATGTTAAAAATTAAATAAAGAAATAAAATTTTAAAGAAGAAAGTTATGTTTAATTTATCTTATGCTTACAAGGAAAAAAAGCAAAGCTATACATAATACCTATTCAGAGTTTTGTATTTTCTTTTCTAGTTTTTTATATGAAAATTACAATTTTATTTGTCCTCTGTTTCTTAAAAAGAAGAACATTAGAGAAAAGAAAAAGTTTTCTATACCCAGAATTTCCATTGACTTCACCCCAAGTTCTACTCAGATCATTACAATTGGCTTTTGATCCCCACCATTCTGCTGAAGCTGTCATCTCAGTCACCAGTAAATTCTTAATCAACAAATTCAATGGTATTTTCTCACTCCTGATAGTTTTAATTTTTTCTGCAGCAATTGACATTGTTGGCCATTTTTTCTTATTGAATACTCTCTCCCCACCCATTTCAAATTGGATGTCCCCATAAATATCTCAAATTCAACATGAGAATGCATGATCTTTTCCCCAATTAATCAATCAATAAACATTGACTAACCACCTACAATGTGCCAGGAACTGTGCTAAACACTGGGGACACAAAAAGAGGAAAAAGAGTCCCTGCCCTTGAGGAATTTATAGTCTAATGGGTGTGGCTGGGGAAATCTGGAATAACTGAGGAGAATAAAGGCTCAAGCTTCTGATTCTAGCAATTTATTAAGCAATGCACACTAATTGCATAACATATTAGGACCAGGCCTCCTCAGCTTGGCACTAGACCTCAAACATGAGGGCAAATAGATTATTATGTGTTATAGGCAAATAATTAACAGGATACAAACCAGGATGAGAGATTAGGTAATCTGATTTCTCATTGGAAAAAAGATTAGGGACTCTCCAAATTGGGAGGAGAATGAGCAAGTTTCAGGAGTTGGGAGGGGGGAGAGTGAGCAGGTGAACACTTCCCTATGTGAAACAAGATGTTACTCAATAGACGTGATCAGCAAGGAGATAGAATTTAGAGGGAAATGAGACTTGGGTCTCAAAATGGAGTCAGTTGTACAAGATGGCTATTGCAGTAACCAGAGTCTGAAGTGATGAGCCACTGTGGAGGGTGGAATACTGAGTTGAAAAAGAAAGTACAGTAGGATTGCCTAGCAGCAGTGAGGGGCCAGCTGAGATTATGTAATACGAATTTGTAGTGGCCCAGTCAGAATAGTTGCATGATTTTCTCCGCCTTTATTCAGTAGTACATGTGTAGGCACGAAGGGGATGAATGGTGGGAGTGATCAAAGTCTGAGGCTTGGCTGGGCATAATTGGTGATATGATAAGGGATCAAGGGATTCAAGAGGGGAGGACAGGTAAGATTTGAATTGGTTCACCCAAGAGGTCAAGATGGGGAGAAGAGGGAAGAGTGACAAGTGTAGGGGAGATGGCCTGGGAGAGAACAGAGGGGTCAAGGGATTAGAAGTCAAAGTTCAAATGAAGAATAGAGTCATGTAAGGGAAGACAGAGGGAAAGGTGAAAACCAAGGGGATTTCACAATTCTTGAACATTGAAGTGATACAATTGTGGGTGATAACAAGGTCAAGGGTATGACTATTTTTGTGTGTGGCTGAGATGTGTGAGGTGAAGGAGTAACTCATGAGAGGTGAGCAGGTTGAGGAACTGAGTGGTTAGGATGCTTGAGGGAGAATCAATTTGTATGTTGAAGTCCCCTACTATAAGGATAGAAGTTGGGGAGGAGAGAAAAATTATATGCCATTTATCAAATTCACTGAGGAAGGAAAGGGAGTGACTGGGGAGTCTGTAGACAACAGCTACCATGATTTTCCACTGGCTGGTAGATATGAAGAGCATAAACCTCAAAGGAAGATAGGTTACTGAATGATAGAGGAAGGGGGAGTACCTAGAAGTGGCCATGGGGAGCAAGGAATATTCTAACTCCCCAGTGTCAACCAGTAAGCTGAGGAGAATGAGGGAAGCAGCAACCAGTACTGGACAGGGCGGCCAGGGAGGTTGTGTCATCAGGGAAAAGATAAAATTCAGTCAGAGCTAAGAGATGAAAGGAGTGAGAGAGGAATAGATTGAAGATGAAGGAAGTTTGTTGAAGGAAGTTTGTTGCCTTTGGACCAGGCATTCCAGAGGGCACAGTGGAAGGGCTGGGTAGAGTTATGACAAAACTTTGTGGTGGAAGGGTTCAGGGGAATGGGAGTGAAGAATGAGGTGATAGAGGGGGTGCGGAATTTGGATGGTGATCTTCAGGAGTCAGAATCACTGAGATGTAAAGGATCGTTGTTGCTTGTCCTTTGTTCTCCAACAGGACCATGACATCAAAAAGGTGATGCCATGACTTGCTAGTGAATTTGGATTTAAGAGGAGGGCTGTGCAAAGTCACCAACCTTACTCTTCTGGAGCCATCTGGGTCCAGTGGCAAGATATAGATCAGGACAACTGGAGATGGCCCCAGATGCGGTGGGAGACCTCAGACTTTTTAAATTGAGGTCTTTGCCAGGTCCCAGTCTGACTGAGGCAATGCCCATTCAGTGATTAAGGCTGGGTAAGAAATGAAACAAAGAATGGCCTCTTTTACCCAGTCCAAAAAAATCCATCTGGGAAGGGACGACCCTTAGGATCTCTGGTCAAAAAAACGCAGTTGCTAGTTTCACTCACTCTGAGCCATGTGGGCCCAAACAATGACCAAGAGAGTCTTGGACTGAGACCAATTGTTGGCCAATAAGTGAGACCCAGAGTGATTTGGGTTTAAGGAAGGGTTCTTAAGAAAGAAATCTAGCTGGTAAACAACAAGATATCTTGTTAGGTTTCAGTGATCAGAATTTATATTCCTTTGGGCAGAGCACCTGCAGGTAAGGATACAATTTCCCATGGGTACCATCTGGATGATGGTCAGCAAACACAGTGTGAGGAGCGTAGAGGTGTTGCATGGTGGTCCATCAGGCTGACTCATAAAGCTTTCTGGCATTCATCTTGGGAGAGATGTTTCTGCAGGAAGGGGAGCAGATATATATATAAATATATATGTAGATATATATAGAGATAGATAGATATCTGGTATTTATATAGTACATTAAAGTTTGCAAAACGCTTCACAAATATTATCTCATTTTATCCTCAAAACAACTTTGGGAGGTAGTTGCTCTTACTATGCTTATTTTACAGATGAGGAAACTGAGGCAAACAGAAGTTCAGTGACTGGCTCATAGTCCCATAGTCAGGAAGAGGCTGGATTTGAACTCAGGTCTTCCTAATGGCAGGCCCATTCAGTACAACATCTACATATACAAGAGTGAAGTTGAGGCTTGCCCAGGATGTCTGACCCTAGGCCTCTAGTAGACCCTTGATCATAGCTCAGCCAGGACCTGGGTCCCTTTCCTGAGAGTCTTTTCTCTATCCTCATCCTTCTTAACCTCTCTGCAGCCTTTGACACAGTCAGTCATCCTCTTCTCCTTGATAATTCTCTTCTTTCTAGGTCTCCATTGCTGAATCTTCATACAGATCATGTCTCCAAATTATGGGTGTCCCAAAGGTTTCACTTCTAGGCCCTCTTCTCTTCTTTTCTACTCTGTATCATTTCACTTAGTGATCTCATCAGCTCTCATGAATTCAATTAGCATCTCTCTGCTGATAATTCTCAAATCTACTCATCCAGCTCCAACCTCTCTGTTGACCTTCAGTCTTGTATCTCCAACTGCCTTTCTGACATCTCAAACTGCATATCCAGTACATATCATAAACTCAGCGCATCTAAAACTTAATTCATTATCTTTCCCCCAAATTATCCCCCCAACAAACTTCCCTAATATTGGCTAGGGTACCACCATCCTCCCAGTCCGCCAGACTCACAAAGTAGGTGTTCTGCTCAACTCCTCACTCTCTCCTGGCTAGTCTGAGTGCCACAAGTCTCTCCTCATTCCAGTACATCTTCCATTCAGCTATCAAAGTGATGTTCCTAAACTGCAAGTCTGAACAGGTCATTCTCATACTCAATCAACTCTAGTAGCCCCCTATCACCTCCAGGGCCAAGCAAAAGTCTTTGTTTGGAGTTCAAAGCCCTTCAAAAGCATCCTCCTACCTTTCAAGGTTTCTTACCACCTGCCACGTGCTCTTCAATCCTGTAACACTGGCCTCCTTGCATTCCCAAACAAAACACTCCATCTCTTGACTCTGGGCATTCTCTCTGGCTGACCCCCATGCCTGGAATGCTCTCCCCCCTCTTCTCCATCTACTGGCTTCCCTGACTTCCTTCAAGTTCCAGCTAAAATCTCACCTCCACAATCCTTAATTCCAACACCTTTTTTCTGTTAAATATTTCCTTTTTGTTTTGTATATACCTTGTTTTTATATATTTGTTCATTTGTTATCTCCCCATTGGATTGTAAGCTCCTGAAGGGCAGGAGCTGCCTTCTGCCTTTCTATTCCAGCATTTAGCAAAATGCCTGGCACACAGTAGGTGCTTAATTGTTGCTCATTGACTGACAGAGGGGACTTTCTTGGTTTAAAAAAAAATTGCTGTTTGCTCATAAATTCAGTGTTTCCAGAGAGGGTGGGGGAAATGGCCCTGGACTTCTCTATGTAAATAGACTTAAGTACCCAATGAGGAGGCTGTGGGACAGAATATGAAGGGGAGGAGAGGGCAGGAACTCTGAACCATTCTTGTGGAGGTGCCCAGAGAGGCGAGATGTCAGTGCTGAGAAACAGAGGGGGGAGGTATTGAGGAGGAAGAAGAATAGGCAGAGTATGGGAAAGAAAGGGAGATTCAGGTAGAGAGTAGGCACAGGTGAGGAAAGGTGTGGGGAGGAACCCGTTGGGAGAGGTACCTTACCACAAAACCGTAAGTTGTATTTTGCTCTTCAGGCATCATGGTGGAGTTCACATTGTCTTTGATTTTACCTCAGTGTCTATTGTTTCAACATCTGAGGCATAACTCTTCACTCCACTATGTAGCCTTCTTTATTCCTACTTAAAAATAGCTCCATAATATTTGATAGTTTGGGGCAGATAGGCTTGGAATCTGGAACAGAAATGATAAGGTCTTCATTTTCAGCTATGAGAAGCATAAGACAGTGAACAGAGGTTAAAACAGGGTGTTGAGGGAGGACACAGACAAGAGAAGGGAGTGGTTAGACATCAGAGATTCTGAAATATGCGACACAGGAGAATGCAACTGTCCTCCTTATTACAATGGGTTTCCCTGGGTTTGGCCATCTGTCCAGACGGGCTAGATGCCACTCACCACACCCTTTGACTGTTTTGCCCCCTAGGTCTGGACTGGCCACATATCTGGACCTGAATACTGTGTGTTATGTTCCTCCCCCTGTACTTCCTACCTCAAAGTAGTCATTCTTGGGAATTAATTCTGCATCTCAAGGAAGAAAGCAGCAAAAATAGTCAAAACTCACACTTGTCAATTTTTACAAAGTCCTTGCTATCCAACATCTTATTTGATTTTCATAAAAACCTTATGAGGTCAGCAGAACAGGAGTTTCAGGGTCCAGGACTGGGGTTTTTTCCGGGAATGGAACTCCTAGTATTCTTCCACCAATTTAGATTAACAAGTCAATTTAGAGTTTGAGAAAATTGCCTGAGGACCATTGAATGTGGCCCATGGTCACAAAACTCATATATATGTTATAGGACTTGAACCTAGTCTTTCTGACACCAAGTCTGCCTCCCTGTCCATTCCACTCTTCTGATCACCTAGGGGCCTTTCAGAAATGAGGAAACTGAGTCAGAGAAGTAAAATGGTGTTCAAGGCTTTACAGCTAGTTATTGGTGGAGCCAACACTCAGGTCTTCTGAATCCAAATTCAGCACCTTTTCTGCTAAACTGCACTGTGTAGTGGTGAGGTCTAGCTGAGGTTGAGAGCGAGCGATCTTACCTATTAAAGGGACAGATAGACAGACTTACCTGTGGTGGGGAGTAGGGCAGATGAGTCCTAATGCTGTGACAGTTACCATACTGAGTCTTTGTCTTTGGTTCCCACTTGCCATGGTTTTCTTCTGGCAATGAAGCTATTTTGCATATAATTCTTCAGAGAAAACAGCTCAGATGGCAGTTATGTTGGGACTTGGCTCCTCCCTGGGAAGAGGAGTGGAAAGAAGGAAAGGGGAGACGATATGACAGGCTCTCTGCAACAAATGAACCCTAGACCAGTCCCTTCCTTTTCCCAGTGTTGTATAACTAAGTGTTATGCAACTAAGCTTGTTGTATAACTGTTATATGACTAAGAGTGTTGGATACTCTTAGAAGAGTGAGAGATAGCACAATATCCTCTGGAATAAATTCTTTTTCTGACATGGCTCAGTGCCTGCTGCCCACCTATCTGTCCCTCCATCTAGAACAAGGTCCTTAACTTTTTTTTTTTATATCATGGACTGTTTTGACAGTCTGGTCAAAGCCTATGGATCCCTTGCTCAGAATAATTATTTTTTAAAACTCCTAATTGAAGGAAATGCTAAATGTTAGTTAAGGTTAGTGAAAACAAAGATGAACTTTTTTCCCATCCAAGGTCACAGATCTCCTGAAATTCCCATGTTAAGAATGTCTGGTCTAGAATCATAGAATCATGAGTTAGAATGACCTCAGCAATCATACAGAGCAATCTGTATTTGAGTGTCAACTTAGTAGCTTGATGTATGGTGGGTATTGCTTGACCAGGATGCAAGAAGACCTAAGATCTGTAGAATGGGAATAAACAGAGCACCTACCTGACAGGACTGTTGTGAGGATAAAATGAAATAATATTCATATAACACCTTGCAAAGCTTAAAAGGCTACTTAAACACTAGTTAGAAGTTCTTCAGATATATTACTCACTATTTTCTGAGACAGCTCATTCCACTCTTGCATTGTTCAAATTTTAAATTTTCATTATGTTGAGATGAAATGAGTATCCTTCCAACTTCCACTTCTTTATTCAAGGTCTCCCTGTTTTGGTTTTGTTCAGCCATTTCAGTTCTGTCCAGCTCTTCGTGACTCCATTTGTGGTTTTCTTGGTAAAGATACTGGAATGCTTTGCCATTTTCTTCTCTATCTGATTTTACAGATGAAGAAACTGAGGCAAACAGGGTAAATGACTTGCCCAGGATCACACAGCTAGCTAGTAATTGTCTGAAGCCCAACTCAGGTCTTCCCAATTCCAGGCCCCTTGCTTATCAACAACACCACCTAGCTACCCCAGTCCACCCTTTAAGGTCAAAAAAAAAAAAGTCTAACATCTTTTTCACAAATTAATTGTTAAAATATTTGAAAATGGTCATTTTGTCCTTATTAAGTTTCCTTGAGGCCAAATATCCCCAGATCCTTCAGCTTTTCCTGTTTTAATCTGTTTTCTAGCTCTTTCATCTTCATGGTAGCATTCTTTTATATTTTATGTATATGTCTAACACTGCCATGGATACTGGGTGTAATAACAGTTCATGGGGCCAACATTTTATGGCTATTGTTCTTACCATGCTATCTTAGTAAATGTCTTTGCTCAATGCTAATGGTGTCTCACTATTTTTAACATGTACACTTTTATATTTACTGGTCTTAAGATAGTGTACAGGTAAAGCACCTCCTACTCCTCAAGTACTCGAACCCATTTCATTGAACTCCCGAAGAGATTGTAACAAGCTTTCATTTACATCTATGTTGGGAGACAAGGAAGGGAAAAGAAGGAGCCATTATGATTCTGATAATTATAAACAAAGAACAGATATTAAAGTGGAAAATGCAAAGAGTTTTTAAAGGATTATGTTATATTATCACATTTTTATATATCATTGTTATTATTATATCCCAAAGAGTTATTGAACTGCCTATACTCTTTGACCCAGCAATACCACTACTAAGTCAATTTCAAAAAATGAATAAGGAAAAAGGAAAGGAATCCATATGTTCTAAAATATTTACAGCAACTTTCTTTGTGGTGGGAAAGAACTGCACATTTTAGGGATGCCCATCAGTTGGGGAATGGCTGAACAAGTTGTGGTATATGATTGTGATGGAATATTACTGTGCTATAAGAAATGATAAGGTCAATAGTCTTAGAAAAATATGGAAAGACTTGAAGGAAATAATGAAGAGCAAAATGAGCAGAACCAAGAGAACATTGTACACAGTAACAGCAATGTTGTTTTTAACAATGTCTTTGAGCAAATAAATCATTTTGAGTATTATAAATACTCAAATTAGCACTAAAGGACATAAGAAGAAAGATGCTATATGCATTCAGAGAAAGAACTGATAAACAGAAGTACATATAGAATAATTTTACATATAAATACTTATTTGTGTCTAATGGTAGCTATCTGGGGATGGGAGGGAAGGAAAAAAGAAATTTACAGGGAAGAATCAGAATAAAGGCAAAACTTGTTTGATTTCTGCCCACTTATACACTGCCAGAGGGCCAAAGTCATGACTTTGGTCTCCCATATACAATCTTTATTCATGAAGCTGGATGCAAACTGTGTATTCAATACAGTGTAAGTCATCATTATAGCATGTATACATGCATGTAGGTCCATGTTTGTGCACATATAGGTACAGATATATATACACGTATATATATATGTGTGTGTGTATGTGTGTGTGTATATGTGTGTGTGTGTGTATGTGTGTGTGTGTGTGTGTATACATATATATATGGGGCCAAGGTGTCTGCTAAAACATATAAGAGCAAATTAGAATCCTGATACCCTGTGGGAATTTATCAATGGGCATGGAAGAAGCATAGATGGCACAGTGCATAGAGCACTGGGCTTGGAATCAGGAAGACCTGAGTTCAAAACTGGCCTGAATCCCTTAGTAGTTGGATGACCCTGGACAAGTCACTTAACCCCTATTTGCCTCAGTTCCTCAACTTTAAGATGGGGACACACTGGAGAAGTAAATGGAAATGGAGTAATCTCTAATATCTTTGCCAAGAAAATCCCAGGGACAAATTCATAGGGTCATGAAGAGTCAAATAGAAATGAATGACTTAACAAGAAGAAGTGAAAGAAGCAATGCTTATTCTTTGACTACCTGGTTACAAGCAACTCATCCCAATAGACCTAACAATTTAGTGGTTAGGGAGATCCCGAGTTCCCCTGCTAAGGCAGAGAGATGAGAAAATGAGACGGTAATTCAGGTTAAACCCACTGATATGAGGGAACCAATGGGCATAAAGGTAAGCTCAGGCAGACTGAAGTTTGGAGTCAGTAGGGGTCAGCTTGTGGTAGACATCCCAAACTCATGTCTTCTACACCTCTCTCTCTCTGTATTTTTCTTTCACTCTTTCTGTCTGTGTCTCTTTCTCTGTCTCTCTCTGTGTTTCTCTCTCTGTCTCTCTCTGTCTGTCTGTCTCTCTGTCTCTGTCTCTGTCTCTCTGTCTCTGTATCTCTGTCTCTGTCTCTGTCTCTCAATCTCTCTCTCTCTCTCCCTTTCTCTCTCTCTTTCTCTCTCTCTCTCTCTCTCTCTCTCTCTCTCTCTCTCTCTCTCTCTCTCTCTCTCTTTTCCTCTCTCTAGTAATTGATCTTCTCATTCACATAATTCATGGCTCAGAACTTAAGGCACTGGTGTACATGGACCAGGTTCACATTAGGAGCATTCCTAAAATCCTTGGCTTATGCTCCCGAACATCAGAAGGTTGAGGTTCTCCCATAATGGGAAAAGACTCCAGCCTTTAGAAAGTCAATCCATTTTCCTGG
Organism: Phascolarctos cinereus; assembly: GCF_003287225.1. Taxonomy (NCBI): domain Eukaryota; kingdom Metazoa; phylum Chordata; class Mammalia; order Diprotodontia; family Phascolarctidae; genus Phascolarctos; species Phascolarctos cinereus. Next base: position 294,184,145 of record NW_027555625.1, on the reverse strand, counting down.
ATATGCATTGTCAACTTAAAGGTAGGATGTTGCAGTGAAAAGAGTATCTGTTTTGGCATCAGAGAACCTGGGTTCAAATCTCAGATCCTCCACTTAGCACCTATGTGAACTGAGCAAGTTACTTCTCTTTGTGCCTCAGTTTCTGCAGAATGAAAAAAATAAAGAGTGACTAAATAAGCATAGGAGTCATGAACCAAAGAAGGAATATGCAGAGTAGACAGAAAGAGAGAACAGATCATGAAAAGAGTGAGTGAGAGAAATCCTCCCTGGGCAAGTCACTTAACCCCAATTGCCTAAAAAAAAGAAAAAAGAAAAGAAAAGAAAAAAGAAAAAAAAAGAAAATAGTAGAAATAGAGGGCAGCTTGGTAGCGCACTGGATAGAGCACCAGCCCTGAAGTCAGGAGGACCTGAGTTCAAATCCAGCCTTAGACGAAACACTTGACACTTACTAGCTGTGTGACTCTGGGCAAGTCACTTAACCCCAATTGCCTAAGAAAAAGAAAAGAAAAGAAAAGAAAATAGCAGGAGATTTCAGAATGTGAAGAGTGGTAACTATAGCCATGGACACCCCAGTAGGGAAATTCCTTCTGATCTCAAGTGGTGACTCCCTGACCAGTTTATCCTCTCTTTCTCAGGGCAAAATCATTACTTCCCAGAATTATGTATATATGTATGTATCTATATGCATGTATGCACACACATACATATATACATATATGTGCATTGTGTGATCAATGTCCATTATACCTTATATAATTGCAGTCTCATTCAGCCAATGAGCCTCATTGTCACTGATTGATTTGGGAGTGAGAGAGATGGTGACCATGGCCAGAGATGTCCCCACAGAAAAGTTCTCCAGAGTCTGAGTGGGTTGGGTCACTCCCTGACCCCCTGACCACTTGTGTCTGCTTTGTTTCTCAGGCTAAAATCCTTAACTAACAGCCTAGAATGTACAAACGTATAGGATAATGGAAGCTGGACCAACTGAGGCAATGAATCACCAACCCCTCCATTACAGCTGACTGTTCATCCCATCCCTATTCTACCCCTGCCTGCTACAGACCAAACTATGGAGCTCAAAAGACCCTGCCTTTGCTGTTCACCTTCCTTATTCTATATATGTGTCACTGTTTTATCACCAATTATGTGATTGCTACAATGTATAAGGTTGTGTATGCCACTGAGTATCAATATGTGCTAAAGTACAAGCCCATATATATGGCTGTATCACTCTACTCGTGTACAAGTGACTGACAAGTAAGCAAACTAGAATGAATGATGATACCATCTTTATGCTCATAAATCCACCCACTCACTCATCCAGTACTGGGAAGGTGTCCACTATCCAAACAGGTGGTCAGTCACACAATGAATTCTCCTATAGTCAGACATTGAAGCTGAAGATACAACTCTCCACCCCCAGTGCTTGGGGCACACACAGCTCATTGCATCTCCCTCTAATTCCCCAAGCCTATTTAATGCCTCAGATAAGTAGCCTCAGGACTGAACATGGTCATCTTATAGGTTAGAAACTGACCTGGATATGGTTAAGGAAGAAGAGCTAGCTTTTGTGTTCAGTGTTTGGCAATAGATGAGCTGGTGTAGAATAGAGGGACTGAATGTGTGGAACTTAGAAAGAGTAGGTAGTGAGGGATTGAGTAGAGGAGAGAATTCACTGCATGGTACAGGAGGGAGAGGCAGAAAGAAGAGTGATAGAGACAGAGACAGGAAGAGATAAACACAGAGATACAGAGAGCGTGAATTGTAGGGCTGGGTCCTAGTTTCCTTTTCCTTCCCTTTTCCCCATACAGCATTTACAGTAGCAATAAAAAGCTATAATGAAGGCTATGAATCAAATCTGATCTCTCACTGCTTATTCAAATTGTGCATTTTCTGAGCTTCTGAGGAAAAGGGGACTTACAGCATGGTCATCAGTATATTGCAGGCCCATAGCACTTGGCACAAAAGGAAGACTAAAGACCACTTGAGGTAGAGATTTCATAATAGTTAACTATTTAAGGGCATTCAACATAAGCATAGACATATATTTTAAAGAGGAAGAGAGTTGACACGTACACTCTAAGCAAAAAGACAAGGAACCTGAAGGTAGAGACAAAGGTCATGTGTGTGATGGGGGAAAGGAGGGGGGAGAGAAGTAAGGGGGGGAGAGAGAGAGAACAGAGACAGAGAGGAGAGAGGAAGAGAAAGGGAGGAAGGGAGGGAGAGGAGAGAGAGAGAGAGAGAGAGAGAGAGAGACAGACAGACAGACAGACAGACAGACAGACAGACAGACAGACAGACAGACAGACAAAGACAGAGACAGACAAGGAAAAGTAGAGAGGGTCAGGAGCCCAGTAATGCAGACAGTCTAAAGGTCTGGTCTCCTGTGTAAACAGAATAAAGAGGAGACAGTCAGCTTTGTCTCTCCCTCTGAGTCCTCATTTAAAATTCTTGATGAATCAGGATGTGACTTCAGGATCACGGCCTGAAAGGTAAGGACAGACTGCTGCAACTAGAAGAAGGTAGGTCCCAATGTCCAACCTACTCTCTCTGATGTTACCTCACTGGTTATCAGTGTGCCCAAACCTCCAGAACTCCTCTTTCATTCTGTCCAGTGTTTATTTTACTCTTCCCAACCTGTACCACTCTCAGGGAAGCAAGATTCCTATGGTCACTTGTTGCTAGATGACACTGGATAACCTAGGAATTTTCTTCAAATTATTTCTCTTCAGGTGCCCATTAACTGGCAAACAGCTGAACCACTTGTGGTAATGAAAGTGATGGAAAGTTGTTGTGCTATAACAGATGATGAAGAGGGTGGTCTCAGAAAAACCTTGAAAGACTCATATGAAATGATGCAAACTGAAAGTGAGCAGAACCAAGAGGACAATTTATACAATAACAACAATATTTTAAAGAGAAACAACTTTGAAAGACTTAGGAATTCTGATCAATGCAATGGCCAATCACAATTCCAAAGAACTGATGATGAAACATGCTATCCACCTTGACATAGAAAGCTAATGGACTCAGAGTGCAGATTGAAACATATTTTCCTTTCTTTTCTTTTTTCCATTTTTTTTGACATGGCTAATGAGGAATTTGTTTGTATTTATTTGAAATGGCTTTTGTTTTTCTTGCACTGTCATTGGGTGGGAGAGGGGAAGTGGGAGAGATAATATCGAAATTAAGATTAAATAAAATTGAACTTTTAAAAAAATTACTTCCTGAAGCTGTGAAAGAGCTTTTCATCCTAATGTCCAGGACCAGAGAATTAATTCCATGTCCTCCAGTTAACATTTCCATTAATTTAAAGATTCATTTGTTATTCTTCTGGCCCTACTAGATCCAATCTAAAGAAACAAGAGGGTGCCAGCTTCATTCTTTTGGTCATCATACAACCACTTACTTATAGTTTCCTTGGTCACCAAAGGTCCCCAATATCAAATATTTATTCCTATTTTGTATTTCCATATGAAAACTACAAACAGATTAGAAAGATTATATATGAGATCACAAGTCCCCTTACCTGCAGAACCTTCCATTATAAACAGATAGATAGAAGGATAGATGCAAATAGACACATGGGCCATGTCTAAAAATGTATGCCTCATTTCAAACCTGTTATCCACTATTTATTTGCCAAAAGGCAGGAGGCATGTTTCATCACCAATTTCCGTGCAGTCATGATTAGCCAGTACATTAATCAGAGATCCAGAGTCTCTTCAGATACGTTTCCTTTACATAATCGTGGTTATCACATAAATTTTTCTCTTATGAATGCTTACTTTATTCAGCCTCTGGTCTTTAAAGTCTTCTCCAGTTACTCTGAAGTACTTATATTTATCATTTCTTCTAGCAGAATAATGTTCTGTTGCCTTCATATATCACAATTTGTTCAGGATTCCCTAATTAATGGGACTCTGCTATTATAAAAAGTGATGGAATAAATGGTTTAGGAGACACGGGGGCCTCATGGTTCCTACTGGAAAAACTTTACTCAACTTGGGGTTTGTTGATGGGAGAAGAGGTCTCAATATTGAATCTGGGAAAGCAATGTGTCCCACACCATATCATGGTCACCTCCATAATTCAAAACCCAAAAATGGACCTGCTGTGAATGAAAGATATACATGTGTATAGACAACTCCAAACGCAGACACACAAGCACACAGACACTTGAAGACATACTCACATAGACACAGACACACGACTCTACTTCTAAAATACATCAAGAACACATGACTTTTGTCAGTGTGGGGGCTTCCTCCAACGGCACAGCCACTCAAAAACTAGTCTTTGAGAAATGATGCAGCTGAAAAAATGATGACCCTGTGGCCAATCTATTTACAAGAGTTTCTGAACTTAGCTAGCCTGGTCCTCAAAAAAAAGACATTCAATTGCCAGGGAGCCCTGTTGACCACTTGCCCCATCCTGCCAGGACTAAGTACTGTCAGTCCCATCCACAAGAGGATGTATATGCTCTGGGATGCCAAGCTATCTCCAGCTCTCAGAGAGCTGTCTGCCTCTCTCCTGTAGCTCTTCCTTTCTGTGGGTGACAATGCTCATTTGGTTAGTCTGAGGATTTAAGGAGTGTGCCTGTTATCTAATCAGAAACTCAGCTTGAAATACCCACCTACTTAAGGATAAATTCTGCCCTAAGGCTGTTTCTGCTACATTTCTGTAAAGTTTACTTAGTAATGCACAGCATTTATCCCTAGGATGGAGGAACCCACTTCTGACAGTACACAGAACTGCAGACCTAATTGGTTTCCTGTCTGTTCCGTAACCAGAAATTCATTTTGACCAGATTCAGCACTAAAACAATCTATCTCTACTGCAAAGGGGAATTTGGCTCCCCATTATTATACTCATTGACTTACTAACAAAAGGCTACCTTAGCATTCCAGGGACCATGCTAATTAGAATAAAAGTTATACTTACAAGTCCCCAAAAGGGGAGTTAAATGTCACTCTTTGTACAAATATGAATGGAGTGTGGGACAGGTACTTTATTGTCAGAATGAAATGCTAAACACAGAAAAAAATGAAAACATTCATTAATAAAAATTATTTGGTTAGGATTCATAACAATTTATAACTGCTGTTATAATCTACAAGAAGAGTAGCAGTTAAACCTTGTCAGGATTTACAACCTCTCGAAAGGCTTCTAATTAGCTATTTTACATTTCATCTATATTGTCACTATGCATATCAGCAACCTATGAGGCTGCCGAGTTAGTCAAATTCTTTTTCCAGTGGCCTTTCTCTCTCTATCTCTCTGTGTCCTTATGTCTCTCTGTCTCTCTGTCACTCTGTGTGCATGTGTCTTTCTCTCTCTTTCTCTATCTCTGTCTGTCTCTGTCTCTCTCTCTCTGTTCCTTGCTTGTCTAGTCAAGGAAAGGAAATACAAAAGGAAAAAGGATTGCCAAGGACCCAGGCACAAGATGACACATGAATATAATTGAATATTACTATCCTATAAGTAATGATGAACATGATTAACCCAAGAAGCATGGGAAAATTTATGGATTAAACAAGTGAAAAGAAACCAGGAAAACCATGTTCACGATGACTACAGCTATACAGGAAGAAAGAACGGCAGCAACAAAAACAAAATGCTATAAATTAGAATGACCGAGCTTGATTGCAAAGAGGAGATATGAGATGAAATTTATCTTCTCCCTGTCTTCTTTGTAGAGGTTGGAGATTGTGAGTATGGAACATTGCTTAGAATATAAGACTTTTCGCAATATGTTGGAGTTTGGCTCAATTTTATTTTTATTTTTCCTTTTTTTACTGGAAATGGAAGAGGGATAAAAAAGTATCAACACAAATTTGTTGTCCAAAAAAAAAGAAATCATTGGAGTATCTAGCTGGGACTATGACTTTTGATATAAAAAGGTGTGTGAGATGTTCTATAGGCTGGAATACTGGTAAAGAAATACACTTGGGACAGGTACAAGCTTTCTTTCTTTGAGTTAAAAGGAGACTTGAATTTAGATCCTGCCCCTGACTCTTGCTGGCAATGGGACCATGAACAAATCAATTAATCTTCCAGACCTCAATTTCCATGGCAGTATTATTAAGGGATTGACTAGGTGACTTAGAAGTGCCCTTCTAGCTCTAAATTTATAATCGTATGATGTCATAAACAGAATGACAGGATTATTATTTTCTATGAGTTCTGAGGAAGCTTTGGGGGTAAAGCTAACTTTATTGCTACTAGAAGATTAAAGGTCTTGGTAGGGCCTTCCCTTTAGACATTTTGACTAAACATCCTGGGAGTTGGGGATCAGTACCATCCAAATCAATCTTGTTTGGAGGAAAGATTAGTGGTGCACTCACATTGCCAAAAAAAGTCTTAAGACAGAGGGCTCATTCAGGAGCTGTGGGGACCGTGATGCCAAAAAAGAGTCAAAGTATCCATCACAGCATGAGGAGTCAAGTGAGCTGGCTCCTGGCAAGAGAATAAGGAGATTACCTTCAGCAAGGCTCTCAATTCCATTTGGTCAGAGTTGCTCTCTGTTCTATGCCTCTGTAAGGCACAGAACCTCCAGGGTTTTGTTGTTGAGTTGTTTCAGTCATGGCAGACTCTTCATGACCCCATTTTGAGGTTTTCTTCACAAAGATACTAGAGTGGCTTGCCATTTCCTTCCCCAGCTCATTTTACACATGAAGAAAGTGAGGCAAACAGGGTTAAGTGACTTGCCAGGGTCATACAGCTAGTAAGTGTCTGAAGCCAGTTTTGAACTCATGAAGACGAGACCTTCCTGGTTCCAAGCCCAGTGCTCCAACCACTGTGTCACCTAGCTGCCCATTCAGCCTCCTGGTAGGGTGAGGTAAAGGAGACAACTCCTTTTGTTTTTTGCCTCTTATTAACAAACCCATGCTTTCTCCAATTGTTTTTTAAGCCATATTGTTTGCAAAGGGAGCAGATGAACAGAAACCAGTGCCCTTAGAGAGGCATTTAATAATAATCATATATGTAATGCTTTAAGTTTTGCAAAGCACTCTACATGTTATCTCATTTGATCCTCATGACAACCCAATGAGGTAGATATTATTATCTTTTTTCTACAGATGAGAAAATCGAGGATAAGAGAGGTTAAATTACTCCCCCAGGATCACACAGATAGTATGAGACTGGATTTGAACTCAGGTTTTCCTGACTCCAAGTCCAACACTATCTATACACCACCTAGATCCCTATAAGTTGAAATCAGATATTCCCAAGGGTTAAACTCTCAGTAGGGGCTGAGATGTTATTTTATTATTGAGGGGACAAAAGTTAAAGCCTAGTCCATTAGAGCTTAGATTCTAACCATGGATTGCCTCGGAAAGGGCATTTTTAGTAGAGTAGCGGGATCAGAACCTTGCATGGAAAGGCTCAGAAGTGAAAGGGAGCTGAGGAAAGGGAAGCATCAAAAGTAGACACTCCATAACAGGAAATGCAGGGTGAAAGGAGAAGAGCTAGAGAATGTCATCCTGAGAGTGTCTTAAGGTCAATTTAAGGATTTTTTGTTTTGTTTTTTCAAAGAATGGAAAACACCTGGGCATTTTAAGGAGGAAAGCCAGTATATAGAGAGATTTAAGAGAAAAGAGGTGGAAGGAGGGAAGGATGCTGTTTTCCCACTCAAACAAGGCATGTACTATTGTGCTCAGTTCTGGATGCTACATTTTAGGAAGAACAATAATAAGCAGGAGTGTGTGTAGAAGATGATTACACAGAGAATGAGAAGACTGCATACCGAGACATAATAGAATTCAGGGATTAAAGGAACGGAGGGTGTTTGCCTCAAGAAGAGACTTGGTAGGAACATAATGCTGTCCTCAAATATTTGAGGGGGAAGAGGATTAAATTTGTTTAACTTGCCTCAAACCCAGAACCAGTGGATGGTTGTTGCGGAGAAAATTTTCAGTTCCACAGAAGGAAAAACTTAAAATGAGAAGAATTGCTCACAAATGGAATTGGCTGCCTCAGAAAGCAGTGAGTGACCTAACTTTGGAGGTCTTCAGACCCAGGCTGAGTGATCCCTTGTCAGGGAAATTGGGAAGGACATTGGTACTCAGTTACTTCCAGACAATAAATGACTGGAAAAATCCCTTCTAACTCAAGTATCTATGATTCTAGATGGAGGGAGACAGGTGAGCAGAAGACAGTGCTACAAGACAAAAAAGAAAAGATTTCTCTAAGAATATCACTCGAGGAGATGTGCTGTTATCCATTTTGTTTGTTAGTTTCTGTTGGTCAGACCGTCTACCCTGTGGGACCCTGGGATGAAAGGTAAGAACCAACCCAGAGGTTCCACCTGAAAGCCGCTTCGGTGTAGACATCTTCCTGGCCTTCTTCCCCCTTCCTAGGGAGGAGTCAGGACTCAGGATATTTGCCCTCTGAGCTGTTTCCTCCAGAGAAGCAAAGTCAGGGTCAGAGAAGAGTCTACAGTAATTGAGGACTAGAGATCAAGACCCAGCAAGGCATCTCTTTCTACAAGAGTGCTCATGTGCTTAGCATTGTTCTCCACCATGGGTGAGGCTATCCATCTCTTTATCCCAGGGGTAAATTCCCTCCCTTGTAATCTTCCTAGATACTACTAAGCCCCAACAATGTGCAGAGTTAAGGTCACTGAACTTGAACTAAGAAGACCACTGTTTGGATCTTGGTTCTGCCAATAATAGTTAATTCCTACAAGGTATTGGGCATCACTTTGCCTCTTGTGGACTCAGTTTCCACATCTGTAATATGGGGATAAATATCCCTGCCCTGCTGACCTCATGGGCCTCTTATGAGAATCAAAAGAAATTTTGCATTTAAACACCTTTGTCAACCTTTATAAATGTGAGATATTGCTATCCTCAGGATATAGAGGTTGGGTTGGGTTGAGGGATCTGAGGTACAGGGTCCCAGCGTGTGGTCACCAGAGGCCATTAAGACAAAAGTCAGCTGATATGAAGAGCAGTGTCCAGGTCCTCATGCTCCCTCACAGCATTGAGGAGAGATGGCCAAACCGAGAGGAAGCACTGCCATAAAAGGGATGGAAAAATGTTTGTGACATTTCTAGTTCTGTGATATCTGACCATTGCTATCTTCTACAGAGGACCTTTGACCTCTGCCACTTACCCTACTGGCAGCTTTTGGACTCTCCCATCTCTTTTATCTGTGGCTTCTAACCTCTCTCACCTCCCCTGTCTGTGACCTCTGATCACTGTCCTGTGCTTCTCTCATGACTAAGACTGAACACCCTGCCATGTGTGTTCCAGACTCCAAGTCTCTCTGTCCAAAGTTATTAAATGCAATGGAAGCAATTTTTACTCAGAAAAAAAATGACACAGACATGACTATAGTGTAGGAAGAGATGCAGAATAATCTCATGTTAAAGAATAAAATAATGCCAAACAATACAGACACCAACATGCAGTGCATGGAGAATCTGAAGGTCTCCAATTTGGTGGTGAAGTCAGCTGCCTGTTCTAGATTTCTTTGCTCCCTGCCTCCTTCCTGACCGGTGCTCACTCCCAACCTGACTCATCCTTCCTCCTCCTTCACAATTCTTCGCCACCAACACTTAAGCTGTTTCTCCATAATGATACCTCCTCATCAGGGCACCTTCACAAGAACAATTCAGAGTTCCTGCCCCCTTCCTCCTCCCACCTCCAATCACTGGTTCTCATACACACACATACCCAATTCAGGATCACTTTCTGCTAACCCTTAGGTCTATTTACACAGAAACATGTCCAAGTCATTTTGTTCCCTGAAAATCTAAAGTTTAGACTCAAACAGCAGCTCTTTTTTTCACCAACAAAGTCCCCTCAGAAGATGGACTTGGGCTCTGACTGACCTGTGACCAAGAGACCTCTGCCAAGCCCAGGGTCAGACATCCTAGGGAAGCCTCAGTCTCAGCATTGGCCTCTTCCTCCAGAGGAACACCTCTCTGAAAGAGAGTGTAAAAATAGTGTCCTAAGCCATCACTACACTCAATGAACACTGACATGATTACTGACCCAGGCCCAGAGATGACCAGCCTCATCCTACTTTTGCTCCTTTACCCTCAATCTCCAGTTCAGTCCTATCACCCCCAGAGATCAAGATCTTGGGAACCATGAAATTCCATGTAATTCAGCTCTCAGCATCTGTGTTTTCTTTCAAAAGGCTGGAGGAACATTGATCAGGAACTGAACCCAGGGGTGTGTCTCCTAAGCTGCTCAGAGAAATTTGACCTCCCACCGGAAAACCTGACAATAATATGCAGAAAAAAGACCCCATGGCAGCCTTACTAAAGCCCTGAATTTATTTAGTTCAACAAATCTTTGTTAGGTACCTATTACATGCAATCACTGTGCCAGGTGCTGATGATAAGACAATGAAGACAACACAGTACTCAATCTCTAGGGCTTACAACCTGATATGTATATGATAAGGTCTACAGTAAGTGAGTAAGGGAATTTCCTGACCACCCCTCAGTCTCCTTTGTTGCCTCATCATCCATTTCATATTCCCTAAATATGAATGCCACATTGGCTCTACACTCTCCCTTCATTTCTTCTCTCTTTACACTTCCCTCAGCAATCTCACCTTCTTCCACAGATTTAAGAATCATCTCTTTGCAAATGATTCCCAAATCCGTATATCCAGCTCTAAAGAATTATCTCAAATATTGCAGTTCTACTTCAACCAATTCATTGGAAACCTTGATCAAACACCTAGAATGTGCCAGGCACTGTGCTAAGGACTGGGGATGCAAAAGGGCAAAAGATAAAATCCTTCAAGGAACTTGTCCTCACCCCTAATTTCCTGTTGGACATCTCTACCTGGACATCTACTGTCTCTTCCATTCACCTCTCAAACTACAGAAGGGATCTGGCAAATAGAATTGATCAATATCTATCCTGAGCAGTGGGCCCTGGTCACCATTAAACTATTCAACCAATTTTACTCTCCAGTCATAGCTGTTTTCAGGATGATCACTAGGTGTGGACCATCACATTGTTAAAAAGGCAGATAGGGTATCACAGCAAATAGAGCTTTGGACCTGGAGTTGGGAAGACCTGAGTTCAAATCTACCATCAGATATTTAATATCTCTGTGACCTTGAGCAAGTCAATTAGTCTCTGTTTATCTCAGTTTCTTCAATTGCAAAATAGGAGTCCAAAATAGCACTTACACCATAGGACTGTTGTAAAGATGAAATAAGTTAATATTTGTAAAGCATCTGGCACACAGAAGGTACTACATAATTGTTAGCTATCATTATTATTACTATTATCATTCTTAGTTAAAAGACAAGTTCTTTATTATCTAAAGGCTACAAGTAGTCAGTATATACATCCAGGACTAAGTAAATAAACAAAAACTCACTAGCCATTGTTGGTTTCCTGATATATTACCCAAAAGGAGAAGCTCAGAATCACAGGGTTACACAGGACCTCAAAAAGGAACTAATCCGACCTGAACCCACACAAGAATCCAGGCTACAGCACTCCTAATAAGTGGACATTTAGCCTTTGATGGAAGACTATCTCCCAAGACAGCCCATTCCATTTTGTGATGATTTTAAGTGCTAAATAGTCTCAAAAGATAAATGATAACTCACAAGGTGTTCCTATCTGGCTAGCACAGTTGGAGTTAAACTATCTGTTACTAATAGGGTCACACTTTCAGTCTTAGCTTAAATTGTTGTCAGTGTCATTCCATGCCAAAACCACTCTCTCTGACATCAGTCACACATCTTTGAAAAGCATAACCAATTATCCCAAGGGGTAAAAAGAAAAAGAAAATGTGAATGTAATTACAGCAAAACTGTCACTACTCTAAAAAAAAAACCTCAAAGTGCATGCATTCACGCATTCATTTAGCAAATGCTTACTTGCTTTGTCTAAAGCACACTTACTTTATGCTAGCCTTCAAGGAGGATGCAAAAGAAGTATGTTGCTAGTTCTCAACACTAATCAGTTTGGATGCAGTACAAACCAATACACACACACCACACTGGGAAACAGAGACATCTACCTCCCAAAATACTAGACTTCCATAAACACATTGTTCCCCTACAAAAGCACGTCTCCCTGGCTCAGTCACCCTTCCCCAACTGCAGTATAATGGGCCAGCCTATAAGCCCAGTCATTTCTTTCCCTGATTTTGTCTGTGGCTTACAGGAAGGCTCAGAATGAAGAACATACTCTTGCCCTCCTTGGGCCTTTTAACTGAAACTGCTTTTCACTAGCCCCACAGCTCAGCTGCCCTGGTATCCTTAATGTGATAACACAGAAAATCAGTTTGCAAGACAACTCTGAAAGCCTGCAACACCTCCCTCCCTTCCTTCTATGTCAAGATAGGGGACTGAGTGTGGAAAATTGCACAGCACCACACTTGATCAAGGTATTGGTTAGTCTCACTGAACTACGCTTTTCTTTCTTTTTATTTTTCCTTAAATGGGACGACTCCTTGGGGAAGGGAGAGAAGGAGGGATATGTTCGGAAATGAAGTAATACAAACACAAAAGATATCACTGAATGGTTTTTTTCAGAGAAAAAAATGTTTAAATTACGTGCCAACTTTCTCCTCAAACTGGGGAACTGAGAAATATTCCCAAAGAAGTACCCTTTTTGAATCTTAGTTACTAATAACTAATTTCTTCAAGGAAAACCTTCCTAATCTTAAACCAAAATCTGTCTGTCTGAACTTCCAAGGCTTTTACTATATATAGCTCCCGGTCCTTCAACTATTTTCATACAACATGTTTTCCAGGTCTTTCACCATCCTAACTGCCCAGAGAGGGCCCTCATCCTACCCTTAAGACTTAAGTATGGGGCTCTCAGCAGCAAAGCCAGGATTAGGAATAGGCAAGGTAGGCAGCTACCTGGACTGCAACAAAGAAGACTTTTTGAAATAGTCTTTAGAACTTCAAAATCTGTGATTTCTGCACTGTGAGTGCTAATTGCATCAACTCAGATCCATCCTCCACATTTCATTATACCTTTTTGCAAATTGCTATAGATTAAAAAAAAAAAACACCTCTTGGACAATCATCCCCTTGCTTTAACATGATATGATTCTTTAGTTTATTGTAGTGAATAGAGTGCTAGATTTGAAATTAGAAAGACCCAGATTCAAACCCCACTGACAAATACTGGCTACATATCCATGGTTAGTCCATGTAATTTATCTAATTCTCAGTTTCCTTATCAATAAAATAGGAATAGTAATACCTGAGGCATCTACTACACAGAGTTGTAGTGGAGCTCAAGTGAGATAATGTATATGGATGAACGAATCAATGGATGAATGAATGAATGAATCAGTGAATGAATAAATGAAAAAGCATTTACTGAGTGCTGTCTTATCTATCTTCTAAGCACTATAAGAAGCACTTGAGGATATAAAAAGAAAAAATAAGACAGTCTCTGTTCTCAAGAAGCTTACACTATCACTGGGGGAGATAAGACATAAAAGAAATCTCAGCTGCAGGAAAGGCCTAAAGTTCCCAATAATTGCAGTGGTGAGATGGATAGAGAGGGCCGTAGATCCTTAGGTTCCATCATTAGGTCAGACAACAATACCAGTAATGGTCTGGAGGGCATAGTACATAGTATGTGGGACAAATGAAAAGACTGAAGGCCTTTAGGACACAGTGACAGGACAGATGATGGTTGACCTTGATACTCCCTCCCTGCTATCACTGCCACATCAGTCAGGTTGGTCTGGGCTGAGGCCAGCATCCAGGCAAATATAACATCAGAAAGGTGATGCCAACCAAGAAAATGTGGAAGTGTTTTCTCTCCAATAAGCCTTTGAACACCTACAACTTCTTAGGCAGCTAGGTGGAGTGGATAGAACACTGAGCTTGGAATGAGGAAGACTCATCTTCATGAGTTCAAATGTGGCCTCAGACATTTATGAGCTCTGTGATCTGGGCAAGTCACTTAACCCTGTTTGCCCCATTTTCTCTTCTGTAAACCACTCCAGTATCTTTGCCAAGAAATGGGGTCACAAAGAGTCAGATACAAATGAAACAACTGAACACACATGCACACATACACACACACACACACACACACACACCCCCTAGTAGGCTGGTGAACTCTGAATTGAATCAGAGAGGAGGGAATCAGAAAGTGAGCAATAGGGGAATCTAAGGATGAGGGGAGGCTGAAATTACCAAAGATTTCAGGAAGAAGAAAACTCAGAAACCATGAGCATAAGGGGATAAATCAACAGGCAACAACAGAAGAATATATGATCTCCAGATAAGTAAACAAGTTCAGGAATCTATGACAAAACATAGCAAAATGAAGGAAAACCACCCAGTAAGTGATGAGATAGAGGATCCTTTGGAATTTGAGGAAGCGCATTGTTCCAGAGTGGTTGGAAAAAGAACTGAGAATCATGAGAGAAGAATGTATGTCCTGCACAGCAAAAATAGTGATCAGAATAGAAAAAACTTGAATCTGCAATGGTAACTCTAACTGAAGACGGTAAGGGGAGAAAAAGAACAATAGATTGGGAATAAATGCACAGAAGTGAAGGGCAACCTAGGAGAAGCAAAAAAAAAACCATTAAAAGAAAATATGCTTACTATGCAGGCAAAACACTAATCTAAAACAGGTGCTGTTTGTCTTTCATACAGAAAGATGACCAATAACATCAGGATGTTGAAATCAAGGTGTAATGTGTTCAAGTATGGCTGATCAGTCCAATAAAATCTAAGAAAACTCTAGCACAGTTTGAGAACAAATAGTCCATTTGAACATTTGGAATGGAGATGTCTCTAGATTTGTACATCTCACTTTTCCTTTGTGCTACTGTGATTCTGCTTTGCTCATAGAACACAGTGCCTTCTTTGATTTGGGCATGCCATGCTGGGCAAGCACAGGCCTACCAGCATCTCTCATGCCACATAATCATTCTGGTCTCTCCCCTCTAGGTGCTCTCTGCCACTGCCTTGTGGGGATTACTCCAAGAATTCTCCCTTTCCATTGTGCTTTACTCCCAGAACAATGCCAGTTATTACAGGTGTCAAAGAGGACACTGCTCCGTGGTAGGGCCCTTCCACCATATTCCTGACTATTTAGCCCACAACTTCTCTATACCCTCTCTGGTTGACCTTTTTTCTACATTTGTCTCACAATTTCCTCCCTTTAGTATTGAGTTAAAAGACTTATGGCATCTTTTAATGGAACAGCAAAAGAATATTACACATTTCTCTGCACCACAGGGAACTTTCACAAAAATTAACCATGTACTAGGACACATGGACATGGCAAAGAAGGGTAAAAAGGTAGAAGTAATTAATACGCCCCCACCATAATTCAAAATAGAAAAAATAGAAATTGCTTCTGAGACCACAAACAAAGATATAGACACGGATATAAGATTTAATAAAGTAGTCTTAAATAATGAGTGGGTCAAAGAAACACAACAATGTAAAGAATTATAATGATGAAAACCAACATATGAAAATCTTGGGGATGCAGCTAAAACAGTATTCAGGGGGAAATCATATCCTCACAGTCACACATTAACAATATAAAAAAAGAAATGATTGATGAACTGAATATGCATTTTTTTTTTTTGGTGAGGCAATCGGGGTTAAATGACTTGTCCAGAGTCACACAGCTAGTAAGTGTTATGTGTCTGAGGCTGGATTTGAACTCAGGTCCTCCTTACTCCAAGGCCTGTGCTCTATCCACTATGTCACCTAGCTGCCCCATTATGAACTTTTAAAATATAGAAAATTAACAAATAAGCAAATCTGAAATTATCACAGAACAGGAGATATTGAAAGTTAGAGGGGAAACGAACAAATTGAGAACAAAATTATAGAAACTATAAATAACCCTAAAAGCTAGTTCTTCGAAAATACTAACAAAATTGATAAAGTCTTGGCTAATCTAAATTTTAAAAAAGACAGCAGAAAATCAAATCATTAAAATAGCAAATCAGCAAGGTGAACTCACAGCAAAATGCGAAGAAATAAAAATAATAAATTGAAACATATTGTACACAATTATATGCTAGCAAAACTAACACAAAACAAATAGAAGAATAACTTCAAAAATATAAAATACACAAACTATCAGAAAAAGATCTTAAATGATATGATCTTAGAAAGGGATAAGGATCTAGCTGTAAAGGACCTACCAAATCAAAATGTCCTCAACCTGATGGAGTCACAGGAGAATTCTATCAAACTTTTTTTTTTTTTAGTTTTTAGGCAATTGGGATTAAGTGACTTGCCCAGGGTCACACAGCTAGTAAATGACAAGTGTTTGGTCTGAGGCTGGATTTGAACTCAGGTCCTCCTGACTTCAGGGCCGGTGCTCTATCCACTGCACTACCTAGCTGCCCCTCTATCAAACTTTTAAAGAACAATTAATGCCTATACTTCACAAATTCTTCTCAAAAATTGAGTGAGTACCTACCAGAATACTTTTGTGAGACAAATTTAGTTCTACTACTTAAACCAGGGAAAGATAAAACACAAAGAAAACTACAGGCCAACATCATTAATGAACATTATTTCAAAATTTTTTGAAGTCCTATCAAACAGACTAAATCATTATGATCAAGGGGAATTTACACCAGGGATGCAAGAGAGGTTCAATATTAGGAAAACATTGACATAATTAATAACATTAAAAAGTAAAACATCCAAAACTACATGGTCATTTGAATAGAAGAAAAAGCCTTTGATAAAGTACAACACTCTTTTATGCTAAGAAAAAAATCCCTACAAAGTAAAAGCATAAAGGGGCCCTTTTTTAATGTCATAAAAACGTCTCTCTAAAACTAACAGCAAGCATCATATGCGAAAGGGATACACTATAATTTTTTCCAATAAATATAAGAATTAAGCAAAGGTGCTAATTATTATTGATATACTTCTGGAAATGCTAGTAGCAGCAATAAGATAAGAGAAAGGAAATAAAGGAATAAAGATTGGTAAAGAAAAGATAAAACTGTCCCTGCTTGCTGATAATATGATTGCTTACTTGCAAAATCTCAGGAAATGGGCAAAGATAATTAATGAGACAATTAATAACTTCAACAAAGATACAAGCTACAAAATGAGTCCCCCAAAATCAAATGCATTTCTACATAATCATAACAAATACAAGAAAGAACAACAGAAAGGGAAATATCATTCCAAATGATTACAAAATACATAAAACATTGGGGAATTAATCTCCTCAAGCACAGAAAGACTCGAATAGATTCAATTACAACATACTCCTTAAAGAAACAAAGAACAGCGTAAATAGCTAGAGGAATACTTAGCACTTAGAGGTAGGTCATGCCAATATCATAAAAATGACAATACGACCACAATTAATTTATACTTTTAATGTAATACCAATCAAATTACCAAGAGGATAATTTATATAACTTATAAAATAATAACAAAATTTATTTGAAAGGAAAAAAGATTTGTAACGTCAGGGAAATTATTAAAAGTAAGGATGAAGGGGGAATAGCATTCAAGACCCCAAACTGTATTATAAAGCCATGGCCATGAAAAACAACTGGTATTGATGAAAGAATAGAAAGATAGGTCAATGTAACCAATTAGTTGAGATTCAAAAGCAGAAGAATCCAATAACCTCGTATTTGATCAATAGAAACCATAAATTACCTAGGGAAAAACTCCCTATCTGATTAAAAGTGACGAGAAAACCTGGAAAGCAGTCTCAGAGAAATTGTAGGCTTAGAGCAGTATCTTCCATCTTGGATGTGGCAGTTCTGGTCCTGCTGTCTTTCTCTGAGGCTGAGTTTTGATCTTCCCCATCCACATAGTAACTTTCCGTGGTGAGGATCTTTTTGTTGTTCCTATTCACTGATTTCTGTAGCCCAACTCTTGACTTTTAACTCAACAGTAAAGTTGGGCTCTGCTCTCAAATTGGAGGGAGCACTATACCAAGTTTCAGGTTTTTTGTGCTGCTGGGTTTTTTTGTTTTTTGTTTGTTTGTTTTTGGCTAGGCAATGCAGTTAAGTGACTTGCTCAGGGTCACACAGCTAGTGTCAAGTATCTGCGGCTGGATTTGAACTCAGGTCCTCCTGATTCCAGAGCCAGTGCTCTATTTGCTTCACCACCCAGCTGCCCCCTGTGCAGCTATTTTCAGAGCTATTCTGAAGGGTCTGTACATTTTCAGTTATTCCAAGGTGGTCTGATCTAAGGAGAGGTGTGTTTGCTACTCTTCTGGCCTGTGCTGTAATCTGTGAGTAACCACAAGCACTCTTTTCCACTCTGGAACTGTTACCAGGATCCCTGTTTCTCTATGGACACAAGCTCTGATGTGCTAGCACTCCTCTTCACTCTAAAACTGTGACCCAGGACCATGACCCCGATCCAAGTATGGGTAATGCAACAGAGTCCTGTAACCAATGCCAGCAAATGGACCTCTGTCATCTTCTGTTTAGTTGTCCATCTGATCTCCTTACCATCTAGAGCTCTAGAAGCAGCTGCTGGCCATAGCTGATTCAGTCACCCTCAAGGCCTCCTCCTGGTTTTTATTTGCATTATTGTACTTACTATGCATATTATTTTCTGACTGTATTTACTTTACTCTGCATCAGTTCATATAGATCTTTTCATGTATCTGTGTATCTCTCCTTAGATCAGACCTGGTTTCCTGTGGAGTGGCCTTTACTGGTGAAGCCTCTGCTGGAGTGCACTACACTCCCTCTCCAGTGCAAAAGACCTTTCCTGCTGACCTTCTAAGTTGTCTTGGGCTGGGAAATTGCTTATCTCCATTCTTTTACAGACTCTACTACTCCAGAATTTGTTTTATGGCATTATTTAAAGTTTTTTGGAGGTGAATTGGAGGGAGGTCAGAGGAGTCTCAGTTTTTTCTCCACCATCTTGGCTCTGCCCCTGACTAATTCCTAATACATTGTTGGTGGAGATGTGAAATGGTGGAAAACATTTTGGAAAGCAATTTGGAATTATGCAACTAAAGTGACTAAAATGTCCATACCCTTGGAACCAAAAGCCACCCATAAGAAAAAATTCCCCATACACTCCAAAATATTTATAGCAGCACTTTTTGTGAGAGCTAAGAATTAGAAACAAAGTAGATGCCCATCAATTGAGAAATGGCTAAACAATTTGTGGTACATTAATGTAGTGGAATATTACTATGTTGGTAGAAATGGTGTGTCTGATGAATACACAGGTACGTGAAAAGATCTATATGAATTGATGCAGAGTAAATACAGTCAAGAAAATAATATGCATAGTACAATAATGCAAATAGAAAGAATGACACAAATAAAATCAAAAGTAAATGTAACAAATTTATAAAGACTAAACAAGACTTGAATGAAGACATATGAGTAGACTCCCTCCCCTCTCAAACAACCCCTTCATGGAAGTGAGCGCTCCACATGTGTAAAACATTGCACACATTTTCAGACTTTTTCAATGTATTGATCAGTTGTACTGGGTTTTTTTTCTCTCTAAAAAATAGTATTTGTCAATGGGATAGCTCTCTGGGAAGGGCTGAATGAGGGGTACATGAGATACTACAGAGATGTAAAAAACAGAAAATACCAATAAAAAATTATTTTAAAAGAAAGGAAAGAAAGGAAGGAGGGAAGGATAGAGGGAGACAGGGAAGGAGAGCCTTTTGTCCCTGGTTACTTGACCCCTTACTTCTATTCATTGAATTGTGGTATTGGCCATTCTGTGTTCCTCGGTTGAAGGTAAACAGCAGACTCCAGAACTGCGTGTTTCAGCCCCCTGGGCTGAAGACTGCAATAGGGAAGGTGGCCATAGGACATGGAGTCATGATGTCATCTTTCTATCCCTGAGATCTATGTTTGCTTGCTCCCAGAAAGAGGACTGCTTCTCCCCTCATGCTTTCCTTATGAAACTCAGATTGCAAGTAGATGACCTCAAGGTTCCCCAAGCTGGGGTTTTAAAGTCGCCCAGGGCACCCAAGTTTCAAAGTTGAGCTCACACCCTCAGGTGTCAGACCACAACCCTGCCTTTTTTGTAGCCCAAGTAGTAGAGTCTGGTTGTGCACCTCTACTCATTGGATAGAGCTACAAGGCCAAGGAGAAAAGTCTAGAGACAGTTCTTAAGATACTTGGTGGCCCTGGCTAGAAACCTTGAACAATGACCTATGCTCATGGAGTCTCCAAGTAAAGACAGGAACCAAGTTGTTCAGCTTCAGGGAAGAGTATGACTGGGGACTGGCCTAGGAAAAGATGGGGCAGAATTGGGTGACATGGTCTAGGATTTACTTTCTACACCTTTCTAAATGTGAGATATTGCTAGTATTGCTCCCCTCCTCCTCAGGATACAGAGTTTATTTTCTAGAGGGAAAAAGTCTCCTTCACCACCTGACTGAGCTTGAAGGCACTCTACATGGATTTTAGTCACGATTTCCCTAATCAAATGATTAGGGGAAAAGGAAAAGAATGTATATGTTTTTAAATGTTTATAGCAGCTCTCTTTGTGGTGGCAAAGAACAGGAAATTACAGCGATGTCCATCAATTGAGAAATGGCTGAACAAGTTGTGGAATATGATTATGATGGAATACTATTGTGTTATAAGAAATGACGACCACAGTGATCTTAGAAAAACATCTCTTTGCCCCAGGGTCAAATTCCCTCCCTCCCAATCTCCCAAGGTACGACCAGCCCCAACAGTGTACAGTGTTTCACTAAATTTGAACTAAGAAGACCACTGTTTGGATCTTGGTTTTGCCAATAATAGTCAATAGCTATAAGGTCTTGGACATCACTTTACCTCTTAATGGACTCAGTTTCCACATATGTCATTATGGGGATAATGATCCCCGCCCTGCTGACCTCATGGGTCTGCCGTGGGAATCAAAGTAAATCCTGTATTTAAACACCTTTCTAAATGTGAGATATTGCTAGTATTGCTCCCCTCCTCCTCAGGATACAGAGTTTATTTACAGAAAAGGGAACTTTAAGGTTTGGGGTGAGAGCTCTGAGATATAGTGTTCCAGTGTGTGAACACCTGAGGCCATTAAGGCAAAACTGTCAGCAGATGTGAAGAGAAGTGTCCAGGTCCTTGTGCTCCCTCTCAACACTGAGGACAGATGGTCTGAGAGGAAGCACTGTAGTAAGAGGGACAGATGTCATCTCCCATGTGTCAGTGATATTTCCAGTTCTGTGATATCTGACCACAGCCCTCTTCCACTTAAGACCTCTGACCTCTACCACTTTCCCAACTGATAGCTTTTGGTCTCTTCCATTTCCTTTATCTGTGACTTCTAATCTCTCCCACCTCCCCTGTCGGTGACTTTTGATCACTGTCCTGTGCTTCTCTCATGACGAAGACTGAAAATCTTGGCATCTCCTGTTCCGGTCTCTGAGTCTCTGTCCAAAGTCATTAATTGCAATGAAAGAAAAGAAAAGAAACGTGAATATAATTAAAGCAAAACTGTCACTCCTCTAAAAAATAAGTGAGTGCATGCATTCATGTATTCATTTAGCAAATGTTTACTTACTTCGTCTAACTCACATGTACTTTATGCTAGGCTTCAAGGAAGATGCAAAAGAAGTGTGTTGCTATCACTGTTCTCAATGCTAATCAGTTTGGGTGCAGTACAGACCAATGCACACATACCACACCGGGAAACAGGGACATCTACTTTCCAAAACACTAGGCTTCCATAAACACATTCTTCCCTACAAAAGGTTGTCTCTCTGGCTCAATCACCCTTCCCCAACTGCAATGGGCTAGCCTATAAGCCCCATCCTTGCTCTCCCAATTTTGTCTATAGCTTACAGGAAGCCTCAGAGTGAGAAAGAGACAGGTATCCTCCTTGAGTCTTTTATCGGAAACTGCTCTTTACTGGTCCCACAGCTCAGCTGCATTGGTTTCCTTAATGTGATAACACAGAAAATCAGCTTCCAAGACATCTCTGAAACCCTGCAATACCTCCCTTTGCCAAGGCGGGTGTGGAACATTGCATATACTGTCAGACTTGATCAAGATATTGGTTAGTTTTACTGAACTATGCTTTTCTTTCTTTTTATTCTTCCTTAAGTGGGATGACTCCTTGGAAAAGGGCAAGAAGAAGGAAATTTGGATTTCATTTAGAAATAAAGTATTACAAATAGGAAAGATATCACTGAATGGTTTTTTCAGAGAAAAAACAATTTTTTAAACTATGTGCCAATTTTCTTCTCACACTGGAGAACTGAGAAATATTCCCAAAGAAGAACCCATTTTGAATCTTAATTTCATTCAAAAAATTCCCTAAGTAATCCCTCCATGCAGTATATGTAAGAAAAGTCCCTTAAAGAAAAACTCTGAGAATGCTTCTCTGACCTCCCCTCATCTTAACAATCCCAGGCCCACTGACTGTTAGACAATCAATCAAATCAGAAATGTGTGCTCATCTCAATGTCCACACATAAACATAGAATCTCAGAGTAATAAAGGACCTCAAATATCATCTAGTCCACTTCCAACTTCAAAGAATCTCTTCTACCACAGCCCTGGCAAGTGGTTATCCAACCTTTGATTGAATACCTCCAATGAGGGGTAACTAATTTCTTTATAGAAAATCTTCCTTATCTTAAGCCAAAATTTGCCCCCTCCAAACTTCCAGCGTCTAGCTCATACTATAGCTCCAGTTCCTTCAACTATCTTCATACAACATGATTTCCAGACCTTTCACCATCCAATTGCCAAGAGAGGGCCCTCATCCCAACCCATGAGACTTAATTATGGGACTCTCAGCAGCAAAGCCAGGATTAGGAATAGGCAAGGTAGATAGCTACCTGGAATGCAACAAAGAAGACTTTTTAAAATAGTCTTTAGAACTTTTTAAAAATCTGTGGTTTCTGCAGTGTGTGTTAATTGCATCAACCCAGATCCACTCTATACATTTCATTATACCTTTTTGCAAATTGCTATAAACAAAAAAAATCACCTGCTGGACAATCTTCTTCTTGGTTTAACATGATACGATTCTTTAGTTTATTGTAGTGAATAGAGTGCTGGATTTGAAATTAGAAAGACTCAGATTCAAACCCCACTGACATGTGCTAGTTATATGCCCATGGACAATTTACGTAATTTTTCTAATTCTCAGCTTTCTTATTAGTAAAATAAAAGCAGTAATGCCTGAGGCATCTACTACACAGAGCTGTAATGGAGGTCAAATGAGATAATGTATATGAACGAATGAATCAGTGAATGAATGAATGAAAAAGTATTTATTAAGTGCTATCTTACCTAACTTCCAAGCACTACAATAAGCACTTGAGGATACAAAAAGAAAAAGTAAGAGAGTCTCTGTTTTCAAGAAGCTCACACTATAATTGGAGGAGATAAGACATAAAAGAAAGTTCAGCTGCAGGAAAGGCCTAAGGTTCCTGAGATTGCAGTGGTGGGATGGATAGAGAGATCCATAGATCCTTAGGTTCCATCATTAGGTCAAACAACAATGCCAGTAATGGTTTGGTGGGCATAGTAACAGGACAAAGGGTAAGACCTGAAAGCCTTTAGGGACACAGTGACAGAAGAGATGGCAATGCCTGGTGGTTGACCTTGATGTTTCCTCCCTGCTACTACTACCATGTCAGTCAGGTTGGTCTGGGCTGAGACCTGCATCCAGGCAAATATGACATCAAAAAGGTGATAGCAGCCAGCAAGAAAATATGGAAATATTGTTATTCCAGCAAGCCTTTAAATACCTACTACCTCTTAGGCAGCTAGATGATTCACTGGATGGAGCACTGGGTTTGGAATCAGGAAGACTCATCTTCATGAGTTACAATCTGGCCTCAAACACTTACTAGCTGTATGACCCTGAGCAAGTCACTTAAGCATTTGCCCCAGTTTCTCATCTATAAACCACTCCAGTATCTTTGCCAAGAAAACTCCAAAATGGTGTCACAAAGTTTCAGACATAACTGAACACACACCCACAGAGACACACACACACACACACACCACACAGACACACACACACACACACACACCTCTTAGATACCATGCTAAGCAAAAGAGATACAAGGACAAAAACTTGCCCTCAAGTTTGCACTCTTTTGGAATGAACAACATGCAGAGGTGAGTAGCTGTGGGCAACACATTCCTTAGGATATTTTAATGGGTGTCAGTAACCAACAGCAAAAGAAGATAGCAAAGTCAAATAATTCAGCACCCAGAGAACTAATGTCCTTTCTCTCTGATGTCTCTGCCAACTCTTTTCTCCTTCTGGAATTCTAGGATGAGAGGAGTACCTAGAACTCCATGTCTAATGTCTATCAGTTCAAGGTGGACAATAGCACCAACTCAAGCCCTAGATCCCAGCAAAGTGAGTCACTGAGCTCAGTGCACATCTCTGGTTTCCACACAGATGATTCCCTACCACCCACATTAGGCAAGGAAATCCTTGGGGAACGCTCCCTGCCTGCCTTATAAGTGGCTGATGAATCTCTCACCCACACAAAGGAAGCATTAGTCCCACTAGAGACACAGAACGTGGAGTAAGAGGACTCAGGCACCCAACCACTAAAGTGTTTCTGTGGAGAGCAGTTTGCAGTACACAGAGAGCATTAGAAAGCTAACAGGAAACTTCTAAGTCATATTAGCCACAAAATGGAGAACTAGAGATTTTCTCTGATACAAATGACATCTCAAATCTCTCTAAAACAGAAATTATGCACCAAAAATAAAGCAACTTCTGTTTTCTCCATGATCTAGAACACCCAGTACCCAAAAGAAAGTTTAAAAAAACAACAAAAATGACAACCATGAACTGAAGCCTATTGACCCTGAGCTCACTCAGGGTCCAGTATCTTTGCCAAGAAACCCTCTCCCCCACCTTCCACACTACTGGCAGCAAGGCTGCACTAGCAAGCCCACAGGCACATCATAGCTTGTATCACAACCCATTCCATACACCCCAGTCCCTGTCCACCTTTCCAGTGCCATAGAAATCCCAGTTCCTGGCTGCAGAATTTTGCTTAGGTCTCAACAGACAGCTTGGTCACAGCCATTAACTGAGGAGCAAAGAGAGTGGGGAAAGGCACTAACACAGGGCATCAGGTGGAGAGGAGACAGGGCAGGGTAGCACTCCACCAAGCCTAAGTGAAAAAAGCACGGCACCCAGATGGGGTTAGTGCTCACCTTGCAAAAAGTACATGAGGCAGAGACCTACTAGGCTGGTGAACCCTGAATTGCTCAGCATGAGAGGAGACTGAGAAACTTTGAGATCCAGACTCCAAGGAAACCACAATCAGAGAGGAGGGAGTCAGGAAGTGAGCAATAGAGACATCTAAGGGTTAGGGGGAGAATGAATTGACCAAATATTTCAGCAACAAGAAGACTCAGAAACCTTGAACATAAACAGATAAGTGAACAGATAACAAGAGAAAGAAATATGACCTCCAGATCAAATAAACAAGCTCAGGCATCTATGACTAAACACAGCAAAATGAAGTAAAATAATCCAAAACTTGATGAGACAGAGGATCCTTTGAAATCTGAGGAAAACATAGAACCACAGCAGACTGTTCCAGAGTGGTTTGAAAAAGAAATGAGGATTATGAGAGCAGAATGTATGTCCTACACAGCAAAAATAGTGAGCAGAATTTTAAAAACTTGAATCTGCAATGATAACTCTCACCAAGGGAGGGAAAAGAACAACAGATTGGGAATAAATGCATAGAAGGAAAGGGCAACCTAGGAGAAGCAAAATAATAATAATAACAATAATAATAATAATAATAATAATAAAAGAAAATATGCTTACTATACAAGCAAAACTTCTGATCTAGAACAGTTGTTTGTCTTTCATACAAGAATGATATCACAGTGTTGGAGTCAGGGTAAAGTGTGTTATTCAACTGTGACTGATCAGTCCAATAAATGCTCAGAAGGCTCTGCACAGGTTGGGCTCTACATAGGTTGACCAATGACACCAGGATGTTGAAGTCAACGTACAGTGTGTTCAAGTGTGATTGATCAGTTCAATAAAAGCTTGGAAGGCTCTACCACAAGTTGGGGACAAATAGTCCATTTGAACATTTGGGATGAAGACGTCTCTAGATTAATACTTTTCCTTTGTGCTACTGCGATTTTGCTTTGCTCATAGAGCACAGCACCTCTAGATGTTCTCTGCCATGGTCTTTTAGGGCTTGTTCCATAAATTCCCCTTTTCCATTGTGCTTTACTTCCAGAACAATGCCAATTATTGCAGGTGTCAAAAAGGACACTGCTCAATGGTAGGCCCTTTCCCTACCATATCCCTGATTATTCAGCCCACAACTGATCTATACCCTCTCTGGTTGACCTTTTTATTTCTACATTTGCCTCACAATTTCCTCCCTTTAATAATGAGTTAAAAGACTTATGTCATCTTTTAATGGAACAGCAAAAGTATATAAATATTTCTCAGTACCACATGGAATTTTTATTAAAAAAATTGCCCATGTACTAGAGCACAAAGACATTGCAAAGAAATGTAAAAAGGTAGAAATAGTTAATGTGCCCACACCCTAATGCAAAATAGAAAAAAAAATAGAAATTACTTCAGAGACCACAAATAAAAGATATAGACCCAAATGGAGATTTAACAATGTAATCTTAAAGAATGAGTGGATCAAAGAACAAATTATAGAAACAATAACAATGTAAAATATGTAATGATGAAAACCAACATGTGAAAATTTCTGGGATTCAACTAAATCAGTATTCAGGGGAAAATCATATCCTCACAATTATACATGAACAAAATAGGAAAAGAAAGATTAAGGAACTGCATTGCATTTTTAAAATATGGAAAATTAACAGGCAAACAAACCTAAAATTATAACAAAACAGGAAATATTGAAAATTAGAGGAGAACTACATTGGGGACCAAAAATAGAAACTTTGAATAACCCTAAAAGCTAGTTCTTTGAAAAGACTAATAAAATTGATAAAGCCTTAGCTAATCTGAATAAAATGAAGACAGTAGAAAATCAAATCATTAAAATAGCAAATGAGCAAGGTTAATTCACAGGAAAACTAGAAGAAATAAAATAATAATCAGAACGTATTATACACAATTATATGCTAACAAAATTAACACAAAACAAATAGAAGAATACCTTCAACAATAATATTCAAACTATCAAGAAAGAGATCTTAAATAATATATTAGAAAGAGAAAAGCATCTAGTTGTAAAGGACCTACCAAATCAAAGTGTCCTCAACCTGATGGAGTCATAGGAGAATTCTATCAAACTTGTAAAGAACAGCTAGTGCCCATACTTCACAAATTATTCTCAAAAATTGAGCAAGTACCTACCAGAATCCTTTTGTGAGACAAATTAAGTCCTAATACCTAAACCAGAGAAAGATAAAACACAGAAAGAAAACTACAGGCCATTAACTCAGGGGCAGCTAGGTGGCACAGTGGATAGAGCTCTGGCCTTGGAGTCGGGAAGACCTGAGCTCAAATCTGGCCTCGGACACTTGATACTTACTAGTTGCATGACCCTGGGCAAGTCACTTAACCCCAATTGCCTTACCAAAAAGCAAAAAAAAAAAAAACATTAACTCAAAAATTTTAAAACTCCTATCGGATAGACTATTGCTATTTTTCAAAGAAATCATTCATTATGATTAAGTGGGATTTATACCAGGAATGCAAGAGTGGTTCAACTTTAGGAAAACAATCAACATAACTAATGACATTAAAAATCAAAATATCCAAAACCACGTGATCATTTCAATAGAAGAAAAAAGACCTTTGATAAAGTACAACACTCTTTTATGCTAAGAAAAAATAGCCTATAAAGTATAGGTATAGATAGACCTTTTTTATATCATAAAAAGCATCTGTCTAAAACTAAAAGCAAGCATCACATGTGAAGGGGTACACCAGAGAATTAAGCAAAGATGCCGATTATTATTGATATAATCCTGGAAATGATAGTAGTAGCAATAAGACAAGAGAAAGGAAATAAAGGAATAAAGATAGGTCAAGGAAAAATAAGACTATTCCTGTTTGCTGATGATATGATTGTTTACTTGGGAAACCTCAGAAAATTAGCAAAGATAATAAATGAGACAATTAACAGCTTCAGCAAAGCTTCAGCTTCAGCCCTAGAAGGCTAGAAAATAAATTCCCTGAATCAATTGTATTTCTATATAATAATAACAAAACACAAGGAAGAACAATAGAAAGGGAAATCTCATTCCAAACAATTACAAAATACAGAAAATGTTGGGAAATTAATCTCCTAAAGCACAGAAAGACTTGAATAGATTAAATTACAATGTGCTTCTTAAAGAAATAAAGCACAAGGGGCAGCTAGGTGGCACAGTGGATAGAGCACCGGCCCTGAAGTCAGGAGGACCTGAGTTCAAATGTAACCTCAGAACAAACACTTGACACTTACCAGTTGTGTGACCCTGGGCAAGTCACTTAACCCCAATTGACAAAAAAAGAAAAAAAAAGAAATAAAGAACAACCATATAGCTGGAGGAATATTTAGTGCTTACAGGTAGGTCATGCCAATATAATAAAAGTGACAATACTACCAAAATTAATTTATACTTTTAATGCAATGCCAACCAAATTACCAAGGAGATAATATATGTAACTTTATAAAATAATAACAAAATTCATTTAAAAAAACAATATACATATATATAACATCAAGGAAATTATTATAAGTAAGAATTAAGGGGGAATAGCATTCTAAACTCCAAACTATATTATAAAGCATCTGGTATTGTTTAAAGAATAGAGAGATAGGTCAATGTAACAGACTAGTTGAGGGAGATTCAGAAACAATCAAATTCAATAACCTAGCACTTGATAAAATAGAAACCATAAATTATCAAGGGGAAAATTCCCTAGTTGATTAAAAATTGCTGAAAAAACTAGAAAGCAGTCTGGCAGAAACTGTAGGCTTAGACCAACACCTTCCACCTTTGATGAATCCATTTTGGTTTTGTTGTCCTCTTCTGCATTTGTGTTTTGATCTTCCCCATCATCATAGTAACTTTCTATGCACAGTCAGGATCCTTTTGTTGTTGTTTGCTCTTTTCCTCAGCCTAATTCTTGACTTTTAGCTCCATATTAAAGTTGGACTCTGCTCCCAAGGTAGAGGGAGCACCATCTCAAGCTTCAGGTTTTTTGTGCAGATGTTTTCAGAGCTATTCGGGGGGTCTTTAAATTTTCATTTATTCCAAGGAGGTATGATCTTCTGGCCTGTGCTCTAGTCTGTGAGTAACCACAAGCACTCTTTTCCATCTGGGGACTGTTATCAGGGTCCCTGCTCCTCTATGGATGCAAGCGCTGGTATGTCAGTGCTCCTCATCACCCTGGGACTGTGACCTAGGACTACAACTTAGATCAAGTATGCATAATACAACTGAGTCCTGCACCCACTGCCAGCAAACTGTCCTCTGTAATCTTCTGTTTAGTTGTCCATCTAATCTTCTTATCATTTGTGGGCTGAGAGCTCTAGAAGCAGCTACTGGTCACAGCTGATTCAGTCGCCCACAAGGCCTGCTCCTGATTTCCTATGGTGTGACCTTTAACTGGTGCTGCCTGTGCAGGAGTGCACTCCACTCTTACCCCAGTACAACAGACCTTTCCTGCCAACCTTCTAAATTGTCTTGGGCTGTCCTTTTGTGAATTCTACCACTCCAGAATTTAAGGTGTTATTTAAAATTGTTTGGAGGAGAATTTGGGAGAGTTCAAGGGAGTTCATGCCTTTTCTCTGCCATCTTGGTTCTGCCTCTGATTAATTCCTAATACATTGTTGGTGGAGCTGTGAAATGGTGGAAAGCATTTTGGAAAGCAATTTGGAATTATGCAGCTAAAGTGACTAAAATGTCCATACCCTTGGAATCAGAAGCCATCTATAAGGAAAAAAGCCCTGATACACTCCAAAATATTCATAGCAGTACTTTTTGTGAGAGCTAAGAATTGTAAACAATTGTAAAAAAAAACCGTAAACAAACTGCCCAACAGTTTGGAAATGTCTAAATAAATTGTGGTACATGAAGGTAGTGGAATATTACTATGCTGGTAGAAATGATACGTATGATAAAAACAGAGATGCATGAAAAGATCTATATGAACTGATGCAAAGCGAAGCAAGAGAAGACAAGAAAACATTATGCACAGCAACTGCAATAATGTAAATAGAAAGAATGACAAACAAAAAAAATTGAAAGTAAAAGTAACAAAATTATAAAGACCAAACAGGACTTGAGTGAAGACATATGAGAAGACACTCCCAACCTACACCTTCATGGAGGTGTATAGTACACAAGTGTTAAGCATTGCACATGTTTTTGGACTTTTTTAATCTATTGATCAATTGTACCACCTATTTTTCCTCTCTAAAAAAATACTATTTGTCATATGGGATGGCTTTCTAGGAAGAGCTGGGAGAGGGCTACATGGGATATTACAGAAATATAAAAACAGAAAATATCAATAAAAATTTATTTAAAAAGAAAGAAAGGAGGGAGGGATAGAGGGAGGCAGGGAGGGAGAGCCTTTTGTCCCTAGCCACTTGGCCCCTTGCTTCTATTTACTGAATTCTGGTTCTGGCCATGCTGTGTTGCTGCGCTAAAGGCAAACAGTGGGGTCCAGAGTTGTATGTTTCAGCCCCCTGGGCTGAAGACTGCAATAGGGAAGGTGGCCACAGGACCTGGAGTCATGACATCATCTTTCTATCCCTGAGATTTATGTTTGTTTGCTCCTAGAAATAAAACTGCTTCTTCTTTTATGCTTTCCTTTTCTGCTATTGTAGGTGATTTCTATTTTTGTAAATATTCTTCCATTTCACATAAATTGCTAAATTTATTGGCATATTATTTTGTTAAATAACTACTTATAATTGCCTTAATTTCATCTTCATTACTGGTATATGCATTCTTCTCAGTTTTGATACTAGTGATTTGGTTTTCTTTTCTTTTTTTAAATCAAATTAACTAATTATTCATCTATTTTATTTGTCTTTTCACAGAACCAAATCCTAGCTGTATTTATTAATGCAATGGATTTTTACTCTCAATGGATTTCCAATTTAGTGCTCAATTAGGGATTTTTAATTTGCATTTATTTTTAGTTTTTTTAAGTCACATACCCAATTCTTTAGCCTACACTTTCTCTGTTTTGTTGATGTGAGCTTCTAATCACTACTTTTGCTGTATCTCTTAGGTTTTGATATGATGTCTTATGATTTGCTTTCATTAAATTATTGATTGTTTCTATGATTTATTCTTTAAGATTAGGTTGTTTAATCTTCAATTAGTTTTTAATCTATGATTCCTTAGTCCTCTATTAAATATAATTTTATTGCATTATGATATGAGAGGGATGCTTTTAGTATTTCTACTTTTCTGCTTTTAACTGTAAAATTTTTATGTACTAATATATAGTCAATTTTTGTAAAGGTACTATGAACCACTAAGAAAAAAGTGTATTCCTTCCTATTTCCATTCAATTTCTTCAGAAAGCTATCATATCTAGATTATCTAAAATTCTACCCACTTCCTTAACATCTTTCTTATTTATTTTTTAGCTAAAATTTTATCTAGTTCTATGAAAGGAAGATTAAAGTTCCCTACTATTATAGTACTACTATCTCCACCTGTATTTCATTTGACTTTTCTTTTAAAAATCTAGATGCTACAGTAATTGGGGCATTATTGATTCAGGTTCGGTATCGATATTGCTTCAATGTCTAGGGTACCTTTTATTAAAATGTAGTTACTCTGTGTACCTCCTTTAATTAAATCTATTTTAGCCATAACTTTGCCTGAGATCATAATTACTATTCCTGACTTTTTTACATCAGTTGAAACATAAGAAATTCTACTCCAACCCTTCATTTAACTATACATCTCTCATTCTTAAATATATTTCTTGTAAACAAAATATTGTTGTATTCTGATTTTTAATCCATTCTGCTAACCATTTTTGTTTTTATGGG
Organism: Phascolarctos cinereus; assembly: GCF_003287225.1. NCBI lineage: Eukaryota > Metazoa > Chordata > Mammalia > Diprotodontia > Phascolarctidae > Phascolarctos > Phascolarctos cinereus. Next base: position 294,152,202 of record NW_027555625.1, on the reverse strand, counting down.
TGAGTCTTTGCCACTCACATTCAAAGTTATAATTACCACTTGCTATTTCCCTCCATCTTATTTTTACTCACTATTTTCCTTCTCAGCCTCTCTTTTTACCCTATCCCTGTTACCTTATTTTCTCCCTTTACCCTCTTATTCCTTATTTTACTGACTAAGAAATAGAAAGGTAAATCAATGGAATAGAGTAAACATACAATTTACAGCAGCAAATAAGCATAATAACCTTGTATTTGACAAGTGTAAAGACTTAAAATTTTGGGACAAAAAATCATTATTTTGTAAAAATTGTTCAGAAAACTTGAAAGCAGTATGGCAGAAACTGGGCATAGACCCATATCTTATATCATCTACCAAGATAAGGTCAGAATGGATACATGACATAGATACAAAGAGAGATATAGCAAGAAAATTAGAAGAACAAGGAACATACAACTTATCAGATTTATGGACAGGTGAACAATTTATAAATAAACAAGAGATGGAAAGCAAAGTTAGGTATAAAATGGATAATTTCAATTACACTAAATTTAAAAAGGTTTTCTACAAATAAAACAAATGTAGCAAAGATCAGAAGGAAAGCAGATAATTGAGAAAAATTTATAGACAGTTTCTCAGATAAAGGTCTCAAATCAAAAATATATAAAGAACTTTGTCAAATTTATAAAAATACAAGGCATTCCCCAATTGATAAATGGTCACAGAATATTAGCAGGCAATTTTCCAATGAAGAAATCAAAACAATTGAGAGCTATATGAAAAACTGCTTTAAATCATATTGATTAGCAAAATGCAAATTAAAACAACCTTGAGATATCGTTTTACACCTACCAGATTGGCTAAAATGATTAAAGAGGAAAACAACAAATGTTGGAGAGGATGTGGAAAAATTGGGACACTAATTCACTGTTGGGGAAATTGTGAAATTATCCAACCATTTTGGAGAACAATCTGGAATTATGCCCAAAGAGTTATTAAACTACCTTTGACCCAGGAATACCACTATTTGGTCTATTTCCAAAGAAGATTAGATTTAAATGTTTATAGCAGCTCTCTTTGTGGTGGCAAGGAACTAGAAATGATAGGGATGCCTGTCAATTGAGAAATGGCTGAACAAGTTGTGGGATGTGATTATGATGGAATAATAATGTACCATAAGAAATGAGGAGGGGCATCTAGGTGGCACAGTGGATAGAGCACTGGCCCTGAAGTCAGGAGGACCTGAGTTCAATTCCAGCCTCGGACCAAACACTTGACAGTTACTAGCTATGTGACCCTGGACAAGTCACTTAACCCCAATTGCCTAAAAAAAAAGAAAAAAGAAAAAAAATGAGGAACTCAATGACCTTGAAAAACATGGAAAGACTTGTCCAAAATAATGAAGAGTAAAATGAGCAGAACCAAGAGAACAATGTATACAGTAACAGCAATATCATTTTAAGAATGATTTTAAGTGAATAAATTATTTTAACTTATAAATATCCAAATTTACTATAAAGGACATATGAAAAAAGACACAATCTGCATCCAGAGAAAGAACTGATAGAGTATGTATAGTATAGAATAATGTAGAGTATAGAATAATTTTACAAATATGTGTACATATATGTATATATACATATCTGCATCTAATGGTAGCCATCTCTAAGGCAGGGGATGGGTAGGGAAGGAAAAAAGCAGGGGACATTTATATGATAATTCTGTTGTATATTTGAAAGAAATAGCAATTAGTACATATTAGATTTTACCATTTCACGTGCAATCATCTTTTTTATTGTTCTGTTTTATGGAAATGCTTGTATTATTCCATAAATTAGCAAGAAAATAAATTTTTAAAAATATTAAAATAGGGGCAGCTAGGTGGTGCAGTGGATAGAGCACTGGCCCTGGAGTCAGAAGGACCTGAGTTCAAATCTGGCCTCAGAACAAACACTTAACGCTGTGATCCTGGCAAGTCACTTAACCCCAATTGCCTAAAAAAAAAAACTTAAAAAAATATTAAAATAAAAAATGCATCAGCTAGCCATGGCCAAGGAAAGACTCTTTAGGCACTACAGCCATAGCTTATGTGTTTACCCCTAGCTCTCTATGATTTCTTAAGCTGAATAGTAGACAACTAAAAAATTTTTTTAAAAATAATTTCCTTACAAATTTTTATTGTAGCCAAGGTAGCTTTGGGGTTTTATTTTTATTCTTACATTTTCAAAAAATTCTAGGGTTTTTCTTTTTTTTTCCATAATGATATTTATGTTTTTAGTTACTTTTTCTTCAGGTAATATAGCACAAAACACAAAATTATATAATGGTCTAATGTAAAATAATAGTGAACTGTTACTTGCAATTCCAATTTTTTTTGGTCAAGCAATTTTTTAGCATGTTCCTCCACACTTTCGAACATAAGATAAAAATCACTGTTTCACTTGGTCTCATTTGTGTATTAAATGTACACCGTTAAAATATGGGACAATTTGAACTCTCAAAAAAAATTTTTCAGGACATCAGTACACAACCTTGAAAAGGGGGATATGTTATAAAATACAGGATACATTTAACTCTAATATCCCTTTTGTGGTCATAAGAATAACCATTGTAATTCAATCTCCTTTAACTCATTGCTGCAAAGAAAATTTATGAAAATTTGACAAGAACTTTATGGTCCTTTCCTGGAAATTCTCCCTTACACAAAAATCATTGAATCAGTGTCAATGGATGTCAGCTACTCTGCTAAATGCTCAAACCTTTATACAGTAATAACCCACTAGATTATTCAGATTACAATCTACAGTTCTCCACAGTGTCCAACTACTGACTGTTAAAGAATGAATCATCTCATTCTCTCTCTCTCTCTCTCTCTCTCTCTCTCTCTCTCTCTCTCTCTCTCTCTCTCTCTCTGTGTGTGTGTGTGTGTGTGTGTGTGTGTGTGTGTGTGTGTGTGTGTAAAATGAACTGGAATTAGAACCAAAGTTCTCTGATCTTCTGACTCTACCCAGTTTTCACTATACCAGGCTTTTTCTAATTTAGCCCTTGGTTCTATTTCACATTCAGTGAGACAGGAGCTCCTAGGACTCAGTTTCTTCACCAGTAAAATGACAGGTTGGAGTCAATGACCTCCAAGTTCTCTTCCAGCTCAATATAAGATAATATTTACGAAGTACTTAGCATATTTCTCAGCACATAGGAGGTGCTAGGTGCTCAATAAGCGCTTGCTCCCTTTCGCTTTCCTCACCTTCCCTTCCAGCTCTAAATCTTATTATTCAAAGAACATTAAGGCATGTGCCTTAGGGAATGAGATACAGTAAAAAAGAGCATTGAATTTAGAGTCAGAAGACCTGGTTACAAACCTCAGATCTGTTGCTTATTACCCGAGTGATCCTAGGCCTGTTCTGTCTAGGCCTCAGTTACCTCACCTATAAATGGCAGAGTTGGATTTGATAGGTTCTAAGGAAACTTCCATATGAACTGATGCAAAATGAAATAGACAGAATCAGGAAAATATTATGCAGAATGACTATAATAACGTAAATGGGGAGAGGGGTGGAGAACAACAACAGAACAATCAAAACCGAATGCTTCCAAATTATAATGACCAAGCTTGGCTCTGAAGAAGTGATGGGAGAAAAAACCTCTCCCCATTTCTCTGCAGGGGTGGGGAATTATAGAAATGGAGCACTGCATGTCACATTACAACAGCCCCCTACATTGAACAGAAATCTGTCTTCTGCATATCCCATTCCTTCTAGTTCCCACTAGTTCCCTTTGAAGCAACAGAGAATTTCTTTTGACAGTATGCTTCCAAATCCAGATTTGCTATTTATGAGGCTTCAAAGTAGTGACTGAGATATCTGGACTAGGGGGCATAGTGGACATAGTGGGCAAAGAAGATCTAACTTCAAATCTTCCTTCAGTCACTCACTGACTGGCTTGTGACACTGGGCTAGGCATTTAACCTTTCTCATCCACTGTTTCCTCACCATTAAAATGTAGATGATAATCTCACAGTCATAGTATTATATGAAATAATTTATGAAAAGCACTTTGTAATCCTTAGATGACTGTGTAAATGCTAGCTGTTGCTGACCATTACTATTATTATTATGAATGCCTCTGGTCTAACCCTCCCCCCAGTCTTCAAGGACAAGGGTTTCCTCTCCCACATCTCACCCAGATCTCCAGCTCCAGCAGATGCAGAAGGGGTCAAATTAAATTTCCTTGGACAAGCCCCAACTGCTTATTCTGGCTGCCTTTCCACAGAGTTTGCAGCACTTTCACATCACATCATTCTGGACAATTGACTGGTTTAATTTAGGTGTATTCATAGGTATATGTTCCCATATCCCTATCCAATGAACTCCAGCGCCTCCTGGATCAAATACAAAATTCTCTGTTTGGAGTTCAAAGTCCCTCATAACCCAGCCCCTTCCTACTTTTCCACTCTTGTTACACCTTACTCCTGGACAAATACCCTTCAATCCAGTGATAATGGCCTCCTGGCTGTTCCACAAACAAGACACTTAAGTCTCAATTAAAATCTGTTTTTTTACTGGAAGTCTTCTCCAAATCCTCTTAATTCTAGTGCCTTCTCTTTATTAATCATTTCCTACTTATCATAATCTGGGGGGGGGGAGTTGTATTATTCTTTTTTTAGTTTTTCCTTAATCTCTCTCATTTAATTTTTAAAATCTTTTAAAAGTTCTCCTATGAATTCTTTTTGGGCAGATGACCATTTGACATTACTCTTTGGGGTAGAAGAGGGTTTCTTTGCTTCAATGTCCTCCTCTGAAGATGAACCCCAGTCTTCTCTGTTCCCATAGTAGCACTCTATAATTGGATTCTTTCTCCTTTGCCTAAGCATTTTTTAACAGTAGCAGCTTAATTTTCTTAATCCCCTCTGGTCCTGGGGTATACTAGATGGTGCCTCTGGCCTCAGATCTTCAGTTTCCCCTCTATCCTGGACCCTAAATCAAACCTCAAGCCTCTTTTAAGTGCCCATAGCCAGTGGCATCCCTACCCCACTGCTTCCATACTCATCAGGCTTGTGCTCTTGCCCTGGCTGTGTCTCTGCAGCACAGCTGAGCCTGGTGTTCCTTGTCAGCAGAGGCTCCCTCAATCTTCTCCTACTTGGATGCTGAACTCCCCTCACTGTGCCTGGGATAAAAGTTCCTGTAGCTGGGGCGAAGGCAGCCTCCCAACCCAATAAACCCTAGGCTTGATACATGTTTCAGCAGACCCTAACCTGAAAGTTAGTCCAAGTTATTATTATTATCAAAGTTATTATCAAAAAAGAACCTTGATACAATAATACAATAAATAATTAAAGAAAATTGTCCTGAAGCATTAGAACAAGAGGGGAGGTTATCAGTAGGGCGGAGCCAAGATGGCAGAGTAAAAGCAGTGACTTGCTTGAGCTCTCCCCCAAACCCCTCCAAATACCTATAAAACATGACTCTAAATAATTTCTAGAGCAGTAGAACCCACAAAAAGACAGAGTGAAACAAATTTCCAGCCCATGACAACCTGGATGGTTGATTGGAAAGGTCTATTGCGCTAGGCTGGGAGATGAGTGCAGTTCAGCATGGTCACACAGGCAAAGACCAGGCCTCAGCAAACCCAGAGCAGGCTTCAGGGGACTGAATCATGGGCCACTGTGGTGGTTTCCAGACTTCTCAACCCACAAACACCAAAGACAACTTAGAAGGTCAGTAGGAAAAGTCTGTGACCACAGTAAGACAGAAGCTTGGTCCCAGCCCCAGTCCTGGTGTGGCCCCAGGGTGGTGGCTGCTTCCAGAGCTTCTGGATCACAGACTGAGGGGGGAATTGAGTGGCTGATCAGAGGGGGATTGAAGGGATCTACTTGCTGGTGCTGATGTAGAATTCTCTTGCTTTGCCTGTGCTTGGATCTGGGTCACAGTTCTGGGTGGCAATCCTGGAGCAAGGAGGAGTGCTGGCATGGTGGAGCTTGTAGTGGTAGTGCAGAGTGAATCCTCCTCACAGTTCCAAGGCAGAAAAGAGTGCCTGGGGTCACTCATAGACCAGAGCACAGGCCAAGAAAGGCGTAAACATCTCGTCCTTGATCATACCACCTTAGAAGAACTGAAAACTTATAGGTCCCTAGAAGTATCTCTGAAGACAGCTACACAAAACCCCTGAAGCTTGGGACAGTACATTCTCCGCACTGGAAGCAGACCTCTACCTTAACAAAGAGTTTCAAACTCAAGTAATTGGCTGGGAATATAAGCAAACTGTGCAAAAATAAAAAAAGAAAAAAAAACTCAGACCATAGAATCTTTCTTTGGTGACAAAGAAGGTCAAAACACACAACCAGAAGAAGACAACAAAGTCAAAGCTTCTACATCCAAAGCCTCCAAGAAAAATATGAATCAGTCCCAGGCCTTGGAAGAGCTCAAAAGGGATTTTGAGAAGCATGTAAGAGAAGCAGAGGAAAAACTGGGAAGAGAAATGAGTGATGCAAGAAATCATGAAAAACAAATCAACAGCTTGCTAAAGGAGACCCCAAAAAATACTGAAGAAAATAGCACCCTAAAAAAATAGCCTAATCCAAATGGCAAAAGAGGTCCAAAAAGCCAATAAGGAGAAGAATGCCTTAAAAAGCAGAACTGGCCAAATGGAAAAGGAAATCCAAAAGCTCACTGAAGAAAATACTTCCTTAAAAATTAGAATGGAGCAAAATGGAAGCTAGTGACTTTATGAGAAATCAAGACATTGTAAAACAAAACCAAAAGAATGAAAAAATAGAAAACAATGTGAAATATCTCATTGGAAAAACAACTGACCTGGAAAATAGATCCAGGAGAGATAATTTAAAAATTATTGGACTATCTGAAAGCCATGATAAAAAAAAGCCTAGACATCATCTTTCAAGAAATTATCAAGGAAAACTGCCCTGATATTCTAGAACCAGAGGGTAAAATAGAAATGAAAGAATCCACCAATCATCTCCTGAAAGAAATCCCCAAAGGAAAACTCCTAGGAATATTGTAGCCAAATTCCAGAGTTCCCAGGTCAAGGAGAAAATACTGCAAGCAGCCAGAAAGAAACAATTCAAGTATTGTGGAAACACAATCAGGATAAGACAAGATTTAGCAGCTTCTACATTAAGGAACCAGAAGGCTTGGAATATGATATTCCGGAGGGCAAAAGAGATAGAATTAGAGCCAAGAATCACCTGCCCAGCAAAACTGAGTATATTCCTTCAGGGGGGAAAATGAACATTCAGTGAAACAGAGGACTTTCAAACATTCTTGATGAAAAGACCAGAGCTGAATAGAAAATTTGACTTTCAAACACAAGACTTGAGAGAAGCATGAAGAGGTAAACAGGAAAGAGAAATCATAAGGGACTTATTAAGATTGAACTGTTTACTTACATAGAAATATGATATTTGTAACTCATGAGACCTGTCAGTATTAGGGTAGTTGGAAGGGGAAAAAATTATATGTATAGATAGATTGATAGATAGAGGGCACAGGGTAAGTTGAAGATGAATGGGTGATATCTGGAGAATAAAATTAAGGGGTGAGAGGATTATACTGGGAGAAGGAGAAAGAAAGATGTAGAATGGGGTAAATTATCTCACATGAAACAGATAAGAAAAGGCTTTTACAGGAGAGGGGAAATGGGGGAAGGTGAGAGAGAATGAGTGAATCTAATTCTTATTGGATTTGGCTTAAGGAAAGAATAACATACACACTCAATTGGGTATGGAAAGCTATCTTACCCTACAGGAAAATAGGGGGAAAGGAGATAAGAGAGCGGGGGATGATAGAGGGGAGGGCAGATTGTGCGAGGGGTAATCAGAAGCAAACACTTCTGAGGAAGGACAGGGTCAAAAGAGAGAATAGAATAAACGGAAGGAGGGATAGGATGAAGGGAAATATGGTTAGTTTTCCACAATATGACTACTATGGAAGTGTTTTGCATGACTACACAAGTATAAACTGTATTGAGTTGCTTGCCTTCTCAATGAGTGTGGGTGGGGAGGGAGGAAGGGAGAAAATTTGGAACCCAAAGTTTTAAAAACAGATGTTAAAAATTGTTTTCATATGCAACTGGGAAATAAGATATACAGGCAATGGGGTATAGAAATCTATCCTACCCTACAGGAAAATAGAAGAAGAAGGGGATAAGAGAAGGGGGGGAGGGAAGGAGATAGAAGGGAGGGCAGATTAGGGGAAAGCGTATTCAGAATGCATGCTGTCTTGGGGGGGTAGATGAGATGGGGAGAAAATTTGAACTCAAAATCTTGTGGAAGCGAATGTTGGAAACTAAAAATAAATAAATTAATGAATCTTTAAAAAAATTAAAAAACATTTAAAAAAAAGAACAAGAGGGGAAAGTAAAAATAGAAAAAAAAATCCATTGATCACCACCTGAAAGAGATTCTATAAGGAAAACTCATAGGAATATTATAGTCAAATTCCAAAAACCCCAGGTCAAAGATAAAATATTATAAGAGCAATAAGAAAAAAAAATTTTAATATGGTAGTGCCACAATTAAAATCATGCAAGACCTAGCAGTAACAACACTAAAGGATAACAGGTCTTGGAACACTATATATCAAAGAGCCAATGAATTGGGGTCCTGGCCAAAAATATCATACCCAGCAAAGCTAAGTATAATCCTGAATGAAAAAAATGGACATTTAACCAACTGTCAGGCTTTCAGGACGTTAAAAAAAAAAACTACACTTAATAGCAGATTTGACATACAAGAGCCAAGAGAAAGGATTCAATAAGGACACAGTGTCTACCTTTTATGTATGTCAAATGTAAAACATGTCAAAGACTTTTATTAGTAATTGGGTAGTTCATAAGACTGGGGTAGACCTGAGTATGATATGACTTCAAAAAGTAAAATTGCTTAGGAGCAGCTAAAAAGAGTAATTATCTTATACAAATGAGGTGCAAGAAGGAGAATCAACACAGAAGAATTAGATGGAAGAGAAGGACTATTATTCTGCAAACCTACTTTCATTGGGAATGGGTTCAAGAGGGAACAATACATATGTATCTAGAAGAGTATAAAAGTCTTCTAAATCCAGAAAGAAATAAAACATTAAGGGGATAGGGAAAGGGGAGAGGATAAGGGAAGGATCCTGGGAAGTTAAGTAACAGAAGGGCAAGGTAGCAGGTAGAAGAAAAGTTGAGGAGTCAGGAGGGATAGGAAATAAGAGATATGCATAAACATAAAAACAAAGATCAGGAGTAGAATTTGTTAGGGAAAGTATATATCTATATATGTATGTATGCATGTATGTATGTGTATATATGCATATGTGCAGGTATATATCGATATCTATATCTATGTATATATCTATATCTATACAGGCACTTAATTGTAGCCTTTCAGGGGAAGGGGGAAGTGGGAGAAAAGAACAAAGTAAAAAGTGCACACCAGAGAACAAAAGAAAATCTACAAGTAAGAAAAGATGGGCAGCTCTCAACACAGCCATGTACTATTTATAATTTCTTGAAATTGAAATTTATTGCTATATATTTTTAATCCTCTCTTAGGTTCTGCTGTGCACATGACAATCTTTTTTTTCTCTTTTCTTTGTATTTAAGTTAAAAAAAAAAAAGAACTATGTCTTTGGACATGGTGCATCTCAGTGTAACTATGCTCTTGGTTATGTTCCCTGTTTAGTCCTAGGAGTGACTAGTAGCCTTCCTTTTATCAGTGAAATTTCCTTTTAAAACTTGTGGCTCCAGGCATGGGTCAGAGCGATGCTTCTGTATCATTTCCATGGGGTGCAGCGCCACCAAGTGGTGAATGAGCAGAAGGTCATATATTGGTATGGAAGAACATATCTGGCTGCAGCTGTTCAGGTTGGGGCTGGATTTACCCATGTTCCCAGGACTACAGATGGGAACTTAGAAGGCAGAGCATCTACCAACACACACACACACACACACACACACACACACACACACACACACACACATACACAGAGTAAGTGAGTGATGCCCTTAAGAGGCAGGAGACTGCTGGAAGACACAGCAGATACACAATATTCTATTCCACTGAAAAATATTTATTTAGCATCTACTAGATGGTAGCTGGTGGCACCGCACATAGAGTGCCAGTCATGAGGACTCATCTTCCACAGTTCAAATCTGGCTTCAGCTACTTAGCTTGTGATCCTGGGCAAGTCACTTAAGCCTGTTTGCCTCAGTTTCCTCATCTGTAAAATGAACTAGAAAAGGAAATGTCAAATCGCTCCAGTATCTGCCAAGAAAACCTCAAATGGGGTTACAAAAAGTTGGACACAACTGAAATGACTGAAAAACCGATGTACTCTGCTAAGCATTATAGGGATACTCAAGGACTCTAACATACCTTCTCCTTCCCAAAGATCTGCCTATTCCTCTTACTCAGACCCTTAACCAGTTATATGCCACTATATCAGCCACTCTCTGCAGAACAAAGTAGCTTCTGTGAAGCATATGAATAGAGCCCAAGAGCGTATACAAGTCCCAGAGATCCCTAAATTTGTGGATCATGCTGTAAATATAACTTATGTAACTTTTATTAAAATTTGATATGTCTCTCATCCTGCTTTTTGGATAAGATGGAGGTAGATTGATGAGTATGGTATAGGATAGTATGGTATGATACGGTATGGCACAGTATAGTGCAGTATAATATAATAAAGGATAAAATAGAACTGGACAGGATAGGACAGGATAATGCAGTACAAGATGAGTAAGAAAGGAGAGGAGAGGAGAATTAGAAAGACTAGAAACTGGTTGAATTATGGAACTGAAAGGATACTGGTTAATAATTTAATGTGATTTTGCCAGGAGGTCTCCAGTAGAATGCCCTAGAGAGCTATGTTTGGCCTTCTGATGTTTAATATTTTTATCAGTGACTGTGATAAATATACAGGTTATACACTTTTTAAATTTGCAAATGACATAAAGCTGGGAAGAATAGCTAATACACTGGATGACAGAACTCAAAAACATCTTGACAGTATAGAATATTGGGTTAAATTCCATAATTTAAAATCTAATAGCAATAAACATAAAGTTTTACTTGGGTTCAAGAAAATCAACTTCCATAGATAAAAGTTGAGAGAGGAATAACAGTAATAGTAACTAGTATTTATATTTTATGTTATGTATGAATATAGTACAACTCCAATGGGCTGGCCATGTTGCTCAAATACCAAATGCATGCTTGCCTAAAAGACTATTTTATGGAGAACTCACACAGGGCAAGTGTTCATATGGTGGTCAGAAGAAGGGATACAAGGACACTCTCAAGATCTCTCTTAAGAACTTAGGAATTGATTGTGTGATGTGGGAAACACTGGCACAGGACCATCTAGCATGGCATGCCCTCATCAGAGAAGGGGCTGTGCTCTATGCGTAAAGCAGAATTGAAGTAGCTCAAAAGAAATGTGAGATGTGCAAATTTAGAGAATCCACCCCAAATGTCCACATGGACTATTGATGCATGACCTGTGGTAGAGCATTCTGAGCTCATGTTGTTCTGATCAGCCACAGTTGGAGGCATTGTAACTTGACTCTAACATAGTGATGTCATTTTGGCCCTCTTCAAGAATGAAGGACAACAACGTATGCATGTAGACATACTGCTTTAACGTTTACAAAGTGCTTTACAAATATTACCACATTTGATCTTCACAATAATCCTGGGAGGTAGTTATTATTAACCCGTTACATCCCCATTATACAGATAATGGAGCAACTAGGGACCACAGTGAACAAAGTGCTGGCCTGGAGTCAGAAAGACCTGAGTTCAAATCTGGTAACAGCTACTTACTACCTGTCTGACCTTGGAGAAGTCATTTAACCCTATTTGCCTCAGTTCTCTCATCCGTAAAACGAGCTGTATAAGGAAATGGAAAACCATTCTAGTCAGACACAACTGAAATGACTGAACCACAACAACATACAGATGATGAAACTGAGGCTGAGAAAGTTTACGTATCTTGCCCAGAGTCCCACAGTGTCTGAGGAACTGGCTAGATAGAATTTTTCTTTTAAAAAATAATGAGATTTTAATAGGCTCAATATGAGTCAACATTGAGATATCACAGCAAAGAAAATTAACACCATCACAAACCACCTTAAGAGAGGCATGAAACCTAGGCCTAGGAAGCTGATTGTACCATTACACTCTACCTTGGTCAGACCATATCAGTATTGTCTTCATTTCTGAATACCACATTTCAGGAAGGTCACTGATGGGCCCAACAGCATCCCCAAAAATGGGCAAACAGGGTGGTGAAGGACTTTAAGATTGTGCCATATGAGGATGAGTAGAAGAAGCTGTGAATGCTTAGGCTGTAGAAAAGATTTAGTGGGGACATGATGGCTGTTTTCAAGCAAGTGTACGGCGCAAAGTCACACTCAGATTCACAGACACATTGCACACACACACACACACACACACACACAACACACAGAGGATTTAATTCAATAGATTTTTATTAAATAAGCTCAGTGTAAGCAGTAACCTTTATTAGGTTACTGAGGGATAAGAGGGATAAGATTTGTTCCACGTGTCCCCAGAGAATAGAACTAGAAACAATGGGTGGAAGTCCCAGAGACAAATTTAGGTTTGCTGCAAGGAAAAACTTCCTGGCAGAGTGATCCATAAGGAAAAAGGGCTGCCTCTGGGAGGGGATGGCTCTTTCCTCCAAACAGGTCATTAAGCAAAGGCTGGATTACTGTCTCTCAGTTCTACTGTATTGAGGATTCTTTTTCAGGTGTGGCTTGGACTAACTGACTTCTGTGATGCTTATCATCTCTGAGATTCTGGGATTCCTTGATTCTGTGATTCTTTATGCTTGGAAGTTTAGACTCTTGGACTCAGACAAGAAGGTTACCACAGCCCCAGTGGCCAGGTGTCTATCCCTTAGCATTAGTGCCCAGTTTAGGAATATCCAGCAGAGGTAGAGGATGAGGTGTGCTGCCCTCCCCACTGTCCCCTCAGTACCTCCATTCTTACAGGTCCCCCAACCTCCACTCACCACATCCCCATGAGGAGAATTTATACTACTCCAACACTACAGCAAACTAACTCCAGATCTCTTCATGTTTTACAACAAGCTGAGACTCCCTATAATGATGTGGATTTGCTCTTAGCAATTTTCTTGCTGGAGCCAAGTGTACATGTGGGCACATCCTCCAACACTGCGATGTTAGAGACTTCCCCATACAGTCCTTCAACAGGTTCCAAAAACTCCACATAACCATGTGGCAGAAAAGGGAGTGGATACAGGCTTTGTGGTACATGCAATATCTCATTGTTTATGCTTCTGTCACTGACACTGTTATACCATGTGTGTCATAAGCACATATAACGAGAAGACTATATTTCCTATAAGGCTGTGGGCCTTGAAGTTGAGCCTGTCTGAAATTCCTAGGACTTCAATTCCCATGATACCGTATGCCTAAGTGTCAGACGATTTGGATCACAAGGGTGCCAGAAACTCTTGGGAAGATGGAGGTCAAAAGGTTCTCTGCTGGGAATCCAGGGCCACATAGAGAGACAACATGGGTCACTGATACTGAAATGGTAAGGTCTAGCAACCTCAGTTCCAAAGTGTGCCCGAGGACCCTGGAAGTAAGGAGAAGACAAGTGAATTGTAGAGGAGCCACAGAGACTTGCTAACCATATATGCAGAAATCCAAGTGTTGTGTACAAAAGTTAGCCAAACTTCAGTTTGTCCACACCAGGAACTATATCACATAATACATCACCATTTTAAAGGCATGAGTCTTAGCTGTTTTTACAAGTTACTATGGTAGAAATCAGGGATAAAACTGTACTCATTTGGGAATAGATACCGAGATTTTTTGTTCTATTGCTTTATTATGCTAGTCCATCCTATTTTGATTCTTGTCTTTTCTATTAGTAAGCTTCTATTAGTTAGCATTAAAAATTCCCAGGAAATAGAGTGAAGGCAAACAAACCAGATTGAACTGTCATTCATATCAGCCCAGAGTTAAGCTGCAAATGGGTGACATTTGGGGGCTAGGGAGAGCCTTCTGGTGTGGGGGAGTACCTATCGAATGTGATAAGAAAACAAAAAGAACTTTACTCTTGGAGGGCATGTAAAATATTAAGTAAAGTATATTTTTAAAAAATACATAATTTAGTCACTGCACTGTATGAAAACTACCAACCTGGGCAAGGTAGAAAAACCCAGTTCAAAAAACTAAAATAAAAACATGTGTATGTTCCTTGAAAATGCAGCACCCTGGGGGGCAGCTAGGTGGTGCAGTGGATAGAGCACCAGCCTTGAAGTCAGAAGTAAATGAGTTCAAATCCAGCCTCAGACCAAACACTTAACACTTACTAGCTGTGTCACCCTGGGCAAGTCACTTAACCCCAATTGCCTAAAAGAAAATTTTTAATTTTAATTTTTAAAAAATGCAATACCCTGAGCCTACACTAAAATTTGTAGATGATGGATAGTAAGTTTGGTTGCACTGAAAGCTCACTAGGCAGCCATGTGAAATTCCTCAATATCCTACTACTTGCTTCTGACTTTGTATTATAGTGGGAGAGACTGAGTCAGAGAGCAGTAATCAAAGTAGAAGTGCCTGCAGAACACCAGGACTACTCTAGACATGAGGTGATGAGTGCTGGGGGGACCACATTAAAATGTAATTGGGAAATGTTTGACAAAACAAGTAAAAATACAATACAACATGGATTATGTTCATTTGTGGTTTTCTAAGTCAATATGCATCCAACAGGGATCTGTTTCAATTTGAGTTAACATCACTGCTCTAGACTAAGCTCAGGAATCAGAGGATGGGAATGTGAGGAAATGCCATGGTTACACCTGCTGATGCACACTTTTTTGGTGTGAGAAAGTTGTATTGGAGAAGAACTTGAGCTAAAGAAGATGGAATTTTAAGGATTATTTAAAGGGTTTGGGGAGAGAAAATTCGAAAGGATTTAAGGACAATAACTCAAGATGAATGACTAAAACTGAAAAGGGGGACTAGAGGTGAAGAATTCAAGGAGGAGGAGAAATTGAACAGAAGAACCCAAGGAGTAGGAAGAGGGGAAAAAAAGACTCAATTTGTTTGATTGTTTTGGGGAGGAAATTGGAGTTAAGTGACTTGCCTAGAATGACACAGCTAGTAAGTAGTCTGAGACTGAATGTGAACTCAGGTCTTCCTGACTCCAGAGCTGGTGATCTATCCACCTAGATGCCCTGAAAAAGGCTCAGTTTGAAGAGGGGGGAGGGCCAAGAAGGAACAGGAGTTGGAGGGGAGGGGGGGAATTGGTAAGACAAGCAAGACCAGGTAAAACGTAGTAAGACAGAGCAGCTAGGTGGCACAGTGGATAGAGCACCAGCCCTGAAGTCAAAAAGACCTGAGTTCAAATTCAGCCTTAGACACTAGCTGCGTGACCCTGGGCAAGACACTTAACCCTGACTACCTCCAAAAAAATTTTAAAAATAAAAAAGAGGTAGTAAGACCAAAAAGGAAGTTGCATGTGGCTGCCAAAAATGTTAATAAAGTTAGAAAGTGCTAATGCAGTGGGGATAGTAATAACTCCAGAGCTGAAGCCCCACAAAGCAGTTTGCCAGGACACCTCTATAAAGGGACCTACTCACACTGTGTTTAGCACAGTGCCTAGCACATAGTAGCATGTAAAGAATACAGAATCAAGGAATCTCAGGATCTCAGAGATGGAGGACATCACAGAAAACCATCATATAATATACATTAGATTGCATTTTTATCTTGTCAAATGTTTCCCAATTTCATTTTAATTCTCTCCCCCCATCCATCACTCAACACCTCTAGTCTAGAATAGTCCTTGTATTCTGTGGGCACTTGAAACGCTTCAACATGAAAATAAAGAAGACTCTGAAATAGCAGAGGAGAATCCTGAACTATTTCAGGAAGCTCAAGAGTAAAAAAACATATGACAGGAAAAAAAAGACCACTGAACATTTGGAGTATTAATAAATGATTGTGATTGATTAAGCGACAAGTACAAGTTTCTTCCCAAAGAGAAGGGAGTTGAACCCTGCTCCTCCCTAGGAGGAAGCACCTGTTTTTCTACCATACCTTGATGATATGGATCTAGAGGTACCATTAGGTGAGAGATCATACAGTAGGGGTCAGGGAGAAAGAAAAGTGAGAGTGGAAGAGATATACTCTTTTCCTGGGTCATGTTTTCAGGACCTTTTGTTGTTCAAATGTTTCAGTCATTCTTTGTGACCCCATTTGGGTTTTTCTTGGCAAAAATACTGTAGTGGTTTGTCATTTCCTTCTCCAGCTCATTTTACAGATTAGGAAACTGAGGCAAACAAGGTTAAGTGACTTGGTCACACAACTAGTAAGTGTCTGAGGCCAGATTTGAACTCACAAAGGTGAGTCTTCCTAACTCCAGGCCTGGCACTTTATGCACTGCACCAGCTAGCTGTTCCTTTTCAGGGCCTGATTCAGAACATCCCAAAACTTGTCAAACCAGATGAATACTACCCATTCTGTTTATTTATATGGGCACAAGTGATACCACTAGAAAGAATCTAGGAATTGTAAAGATTACAGTCACAGACTAAAAAGTGAAAGTCTTAGGAGCACAAGCATCATCTTACACCAGTGCTATCAAACTCAAATAGAAAAGGTCACTAAACCATACATAAAGATCCCTGTTGGCCATATATTGACTTAGAAGGCCACACATTAACATTATCTATGTTCTGCTGTATTTTTATATATTTTGGTAAATGTTTCTCAATTATTGCTGACAGTATTGCAGCTAAAGTCTACCTTTTTTATGCCTCTGGTCTAGGTCTCTGCTGCAAGGGTTTCAAAATTTAGGAAGTGTTATTTGAATGCAGATGGAAACTTTTTCTTTATATGGTCAGCGCAGGAATTTGTTTTGCTTGACTACACATTTGTAACAGGATTTGTTTTCCTTGCTTTCTCAATTGGAGAGGACAGGTAGGAAGGAGAGAACAAAGACCCGAAAATAAAATAAAATTCCATTTTTTAAATAGGTGTTATCTGAGAAGATTATTTTAATTTCTGACTTAAAATATAGTAATTGTAGGTTCCTGATAAAGTGGAACGCACTTAACAAGAGCTAGAAAGAATATATTTGCCCAGATAATTGAAAAGGTAAAGAGAAAAAAGTGTCTACAACATCAGAAAAAAGCATTAGAGATGGCCAGAAATTCACAAGAGAAAAACTCAGAGAAAAAGTAAACAATAAAACCTACATCTTAAGATACCTGTGCATAAATGCAACAAGTATGGGTAACAAATAAGGTGAACAAGACCTCTACATGCAAGGAAGCACATTTGCACTTACAGCTATCATGGAGACTGGGTAGGATGAGACACATAACTGGGATAGGGAATCTAAAAGTGCAGAGTTTTTTTTAAAAAGAAATGAAAAGAAATAAGTTTGGCAAAAGGGTGCAGGTGAATAGAATTAAATATTAAGTATATTAACTGAAGGAAATCCAGGTACCAGAGAAGGGATGCATGATGGGAAAGCATGTAGGGGAAGATCAAGGAAAGCAAAAATGAAACTGTTATCATCAGTTTATATTACAGTCCACCTGGACAGAAATGGGTAAAAGATCCAAGATTAGGATAGAGATCACAAGTCTGGAAGAAGAATAATGGGGATAGGAGATTTCAAATACCTGAAGATCAGCTAGAGGTCTCTTCCTGCCCACAGCTGAACGCTAATAATTTCTTGATTGGCCTTTGTATGGAAATGGGGAACATGGCAGACAGTTTGTACTGAACTGGCATACAGCTCAAAAGCCAAGTAGTTTTTGTTGTTCACCTATACTTAATAAAGGCAGGAATGTAGACCAGAGAGGTAGAGAAAAATAACCTTGCTTTTTCAGTTTAGCTTTTGTTCTCATTCAACTTCATTTGTAAGCAAATAAGAGAATCCTGGGAGTCAAATGGGCTCAGTAGCCCCAGCCTTCACACAGTACCTCAAAGTTGGTTGCTCTGAGGGACAGTTTTTGGGAGGCATCAAAATGGTTTGGGGCAAACAGGATAAAATGGGAGTAATCAGAAATTTCTAAGCCTAAGTCAAAGAGCTGGCTGGGACCATAGACTTCAATTCAGTACCAGATACCAGCAACAAAAATAAAAACGTGGTTCATGGGAAGGTAGTTCAGGTCTGCATCATCCTGCTTGAGGTATCTTGTTGACTGTGACCATGCTTGGTATTTCCTTTGGTGGTGGGGAGTCAGTTTATCATGAAGGATGTCTGTGCTGAAACGCCTATTCTACGCCCAGGGCTCATTTCTGATATTGAGATCATTCTTGAGACTCACGCTAGAGACATGCTTGCAAACATACCTAAGGTCGTGTTTATAAACCTCAGTCATAAATTAGGTGTAGTAGATGCTTCAACAACCATGTTTCACTGCTTTCAGGAGCAAAGAGAAACCTCAGAGATTTTTATAGGAGAAACCAATAGGTAAGGCACTAAAAAGTGGCAAAATCTATATACAAGCATACAGATTTCCAAGGTTTCCTATTTCCTATTCTTTTGCCCTTCCTGTTCACCATTTCAGGCAGCAAGAAACAGACACAGGGAGTCAGACTAAGGCTCCCTACCTGCCTTGTGGACAGGCAGTAACAGACTTTGGTTGTTGGATTCAGGGGCCCCACATTTCCTCTGAATTCTCTTGAGGCATGTCTACACAACATATATACATACACACACACTCTCTCTCTCTCTCTCTCTCTCTCCTTTTATTCTTTTTTCACAACCTCTGGCCATGGGAGTTTTGAAAAATAGCTCAACAGATGTTCCAAGGAGAAGTATTTTATCTATTTCTTTTCTGCTTCCTCCTTTGTACAATAACCTATATGGTCACATTAAATACTGCTTGTGCTCTGACTGGGTGCAGTGGGGAGGTAGGGTGTTGAAGAAAGTACAGACTGAAACAGGAAATCCTAGGTGTGCAGTGAGTGTTAAGAGTCAGATTTTTGTTTTAAAAAATAATTCTGGGCAATAAGTTTTTCTAAATTACAAACTCAGCCAGTAAGGCTTTTAACTGCCCCAGTCACTCAAAGCTGCATGACTTTGTGGTGAGCAATTTTTTATACATGTACACCAAAGAGAGTCTGGTAAGATTACTTCATTGGTGGTGTGAGTTTAGCAACACATGGTAGGCAACTCAGATATCATACTTTTTAGGTAATTAATAGAGTAATTAGCCTATAGAAGGGCCATGTAAGCAAGGTAGCACAAGAGTCTATGTTAGCTGCTATTCATGTCACATATGTAATTGGGACATGGAGACATATGTTTTGACTACATCTCCAAGAATGTCCCAAGACTTGGGAGTAATTACTCTCTAGGAAAAGCTCCCAGGATTTCATTTTTCCCAAGGAAACTTGTGCCTAAATGGGAGAGGAATTTCTTCAGGAAACCTCAACTCTGATGGCAAAGAGATTTATGGGGAAGGGGGAAAGTCATCTGCAGAAAACACACAGAGCAGCACCCATTACAGAACAGGGAATGAAACACTCAAAACCCTTTCTGCTGGCTATGAAAAATAATTTGAAGGAACTGAAAAACTGAATTTGGCTTTAACAGGATGACTGAATGCAAGCAGGCCAAAAAGAAATGACTGACGCTGCATGTGAAGGAGACTTAAAACTCTGAGATTAGAATGAGGAATGTTTCCACTATTCCACCAGTGATTGTTTTCATCCCAACAAAGTGTTTTAATTTCAAAACATATACTCTTAGGCTACTTTATTAGCTTGGTGCAAATGGAGTTCAGACAATTTTTAGACGTTCTTAGTTGATCTGGAAATTCAAGCTGACTAGGGTATACTTACTTCCAAAATAGCATATAACCCAGAAATTCATGGAAACCACAGGATGGGGAGAAAAGTTAGCTACATATAAAATGACCTCAGTGACCAGAAGCAGACCACATAGAGATGCTGTTTTCTTCTGGCCTCTGATAGCTCTTGATCGAATGCACACTGTCCTTGAGAAACCCAGTTTTCTGTGAGAGGCCTCCTGATTCCCAGGGCATTCTATTCAGAGTTATTAGACTAAAGCTGAAGACAATTCTTCCATTTCTGCCCTCTTTCAAGGGAAATAGAGCCAAATCCCACATCTATACTGAAGACTGGCCAAGGTATAAAACATTAAGCAAACCTAGCCCCTAGGGCCAAATCATCTTGCGTCCCTGTATGTCTTACAGAGAGCAGAAGGTTTGCAAAGAAGACAAAATCCTTCCTGAACCCGAGGCCACTGAGCAAGCTGAGGTCTCAAACCGGAAAGGCTACAGGCTCATATCCCATCGCACAGCATCTCCCACACCCAATACCACAAGAAGCAGCTGTAAAACATGTTTATTGGACAGAACAAAATCCCAGTGATAATTTAAAAAAAGGATGAACAAATCTTTTAGATAAATAAATAAATCTGTTTTTCCCAAAAAATTCCATTTCCTTAAAGACCAAAGGAATTGGGCACAGAAATGAAAGCACCCCACTCCCCCCTCCCCATTCCCCTATGCTCTGAAGCCTCAGAGGAGGCAGAAGCACATTCTGAGGTGACAGAAGAATTCATATAAAAATAGTTAAACTGAATTGTGTGCCCTGCACAAACCAGCTTCATAATATACAAACTGGGCATTTAGAGGATTTCCTACAAAGTTTCAGAAACAATCTTGGTCCAAGTTCTTGGAAGAAAACTATATTCTTTTAAAGAAAATGAAAATATTCTCAAAGGAAAAAAACTTAATTTAAGTCAAATTATGGCCTTTGTCCTGCCATCAGCTATACAATGAAGTTGTAAATACACTTCTTCTGTAGCACAAGGAAACAGGGTCTTCTGTGTGTTCCCTTCCTATACTTCCCTCAAAATCCTTCTTCTTGTGGAGTCTTGATAGCTAAAGTCCCCTCAGGAAGCTGTGCCCTTAGATTCAGCCCCTAGTCAGAGCCACACATACAATCACAATCACTGCCATAACCATATACATGAACCAGGACACACACAGACTCTGCCACTCACACACACCTTAGCCAACCACAATGGCACCTTGGAGTCCAGGAACTTCAGGCTGGGACCAAAAAAGGCCAGGAAAGGTGACAAAGGATGTTGATAAAGCAGTGATAAGGAAGGGACTGCTCCTAGCCTGTAGTGAAGAAGGAATGGACCACTGGACCACCTCCTTTATCACCCCCGAGAAAAGTCTACTTGATCCTCCACATTCACTAGATCAAAGTCTATGTAGGATGCAACCACTCCCTAAGAGTCCCGTCCCCCCCCCATGCCTGAGCTGCTTCTCTCCCTTAACTACCTCCTGCACTGCCTGATTTGAACACTATGTAGTAGTTAACAGGAAACCTAGGAAAAGACATGGGCAAATAACAGCTGGTTTTTCGTTGTTCTGCCAGCACACACAGGCACACTACCCTTCCCAATTATGTACAAGCATGTCATCTGTCCCAACCATACAACATTCACCCTAACCAGGCATGCTTTGAACCACACACTAACACATCACCCTCTCTAGCCACATGCAAACACATTATACTGCAACCGCTACACACAGCACTCATACTCATGAAATATGTTGCCCTCCTTTGGAAGATATACAAACACACCACAATCCCCCAAAACTCTGCAGCACTCCATGCTTCCTAACTCCACCCAGACATACTGTTCCCTGGTCCTGCATACTTCATCTCTCATCTATATCCTGGCTAGAGGTAGGAACAAAGCCAAGAGAGGCCAAGAGGGTGCCTGAAGACAATGCCTCCTGCCTTCCTTGGTCCATCTATAGCACTACTGCCTTGGGCAATGTACCATAACGTGTAAGGGCACGATCCCCAAGAGCACCTCACTCTGGCCTATGGAGCCTGATCCTATCTGGCCATGGCCTAGAGCTCTCTGCCCTTGCAGTCACTAGGCTCAGGGATGGCCTATGAAGAGACATGGGGACAATTACAATTGCAACCTGCTTCAGAGCAGGGGAGAAAAGCTCAGAGACAGTGGGTCTTGAAAGAATAACAATACAGAACCACCACTGGGTAGCAACCAACATGGTCCACTAGACTTCCTGAAAGAAGTGGTCCCAGGAGAGTAATGAAAATTTATACCAAAAAAGGATATTTCCAATACCCAACCTGCCCCCTTTCAGAATCCAGGCATCCTTTCCATCCATCTGTCTGACCTCCACTATCAATGATCCTCTACCAAACCAGGTTGGGTTCTGGAATCCCTGAGACTAGAATGTTTATTTGGGAAGGAAGGTGAAGAGACCACTCAAACTTGAAGACAGAGACAAGCTAAGAGCTCAAAACTCCCACAGGACTGTGGAACACATCCTGGAAGACTGAAGGTGCTCTAACTTGGGCTCCACAGGACCCAGGTCATCCCCACTTTCAGCAATCCCACATGCTTGGAGCCCAGGGTTTGCTGATTCAGGGACCTATGGGGATAGAGCCACAAGGCTGCCACTCTAGAATCAAAAGGAAAAAGTGGCACAAATTAATACATGGCAAGGGCGTATAGGGCCCAGCCCAGCCCTA
Organism: Phascolarctos cinereus; assembly: GCF_003287225.1. Classification (NCBI taxonomy): domain Eukaryota; kingdom Metazoa; phylum Chordata; class Mammalia; order Diprotodontia; family Phascolarctidae; genus Phascolarctos; species Phascolarctos cinereus. The sequence goes on along the minus strand of NW_027555625.1, from coordinate 294,129,639 downwards.
GTATGAAGAAACTTGTAGGAACTGGTTCCATTCCACAGTTATTTCTCAGGATGTAAAAGCCCAGAAAGAAGAGGGCCATATATGTCTGAGGGGAACAGCGGGAAGGCCCCTACTCTGGTCCAGAAACCCTCCTGGGTGGCAGGTAGGGGAGAGACCCTCACCTCATTTCTGCCTAAAGAAGCACCTGGTTTAGGAACTGAAAAAATTCCCCTGAGCCTAGACCTAAGCTCTGATCACTAAGGTGTCCATCAGAGCTCTGTCATATGCATAGTATAGTTGGTCAGGGCCGGGGTGGGGAGGCGTCCCATGTGGCAGCTTCGACACAGCAGGTGGCCCTCCAAGGGATAGCAGCGGCGGCCTTCTTGATCATTCAGACGAAGCCCACAATCCTGTGGAATGAGATGCACCAGTGCAATATAATCAGCACCCACAACCATTCACCTCCTTCACCGTCAGCCTGGTGCTCCACCCCAGGGCCAGCATTCTGCGTACAAGCGAGGGATTCATTGATAGCCTACAGCCCAAAGATCCATTTACATCCCTATCCTGAGACCACTTCCCACAATAAGTTCATTTCCCATTCTGTTCTTGAACCTACTCCCCATCTTGGAACACATTAAGAGAGGGAACTGATAGTAAATTAAAAGGCCCTTCCCCAAACTCCACAGAAATCCCTTGGACATACCTCACAGTGATAGCATTCCACATGATAATCTCTATCCATTGACACCACCGGATGGTCTCTTCACAGCCCTGATGAAAAAGATACAAGATAATGCACATATGTGTGCACACTTACACAGATAAAGCCATACACGTGCTTCAATAACCTTACAGATACAGGCAAACACCAGAGATGGATGAGCAGCCCCAAAAAGGGCTCAGCAAGCCCTCACACCAGAGGTGCTGGTCCTCCCTCAGCAAATGGGCTAAACCAGGTAAAGGGTAACTGGGGATGTCCACCTCAGGCATGCCAAGACTTTCCCTGGAGGAATGGGCAGAGGAGAACAATTTGTTCCAACAGCCACGAAAGAAGCTGAAAAGCAGGTGCTATGGAACACGCAGAACTTGGTCAGGCTTCCAGTCCAACTGGATCCAATCAAATCCAATTCGTGAGGAAATCAAGATATCGCCTGTGATGTCATTGGTCCCCCCAAAAAACAAAGGATGAACAACAACATAAAGTACTTGGCTAGATTGTGTACAAGCACTGGAGTAATATCATTGGTCCTCTTTGAAAAACAAGGATGAATAACAACATACATGTTTATGGCAAGTGTACTTGCATTTGAAAAAGTTTTATGCACGTCCTTGAAATATTTAGGACAGACTCCTAACCCCAGATCTCACTACCCACTCCCCGTCACTGGCTGGCAGAGATCCCAGCCTAAGAGTATCCAGGTAACAAAGCCGGTGGAATCAAAGTATCTGTATCACAAAGCTATACTGTATCCCTACCTTTGCAGGAAGGATAGGTCGGGTACATGAGGCACATCTGGGTGCAAAAACGCTGAAGGGGAAAAAAAAGAGAAAGATACAGGAACAGGAGTCAGAAGCTGAGGAATCATATGCCAGCAATTCAAAGCTGTCTTCCCTAGGGTCTGGAACCTCAAAGGGAGCCACCAGCCTGGCTCCTTCTTCACAGGGCACCCTCCATCAGTCATATGCACAGCCAACCGCCCTGACTTTTTTTTCCCCATCGCTTACTCACTCTTCCTGCCACACTCACTGTTTTCACCACCACCACCACCACCACAAGACACTTGAGCCCTTTTATTCACTCTTTGGTTTCTTGGTTCTATCCCAGTCCCTTCCCAGGTTTTTCACTTCAGTCTTTTACTTCCACTTGTACACTGACCCCTGTTCCTGTTATTTCTAAATTCAATGATTTATACACAACATCCAGAGAAGGCGATCCATGTAAGAGATACACATATATAGAGGATGGGGCACAGATGGAGGAGAGGAAGGAGAGCCCCATCATATTGATAAACATATACAAAAGCACACAGGAGCTGGAGAGAAGCCCCATCATGTAGGTACACACACCATGGAAATATTTGTCAATAGATAACCAAGCACCTATTACATGTTTGACAACATCAGGGATTCCAAGAGTAGTAGCCCTAGCCTTTCAGAAGCCCACAGTCTTGTTGAAAGAGATAAGAAATAAATATGTGCCAAGTTAAACAACAATTCAATATTTAAACAAGATCTTAAAATAACATAAGAGATGGTGTAAGGTCAAACAGGAAAATTACTACTAATAACACAGAAAAGAAATGTTGGTGTCCAGAACAAGAGGAGGAATATAACTACCATACTCTGTCCTGATTAGACCAGACAGTATTCTGTTCAGTTCTGGGGACCATAATCTAGGAAGGACATTGACAATCTGGACTATGTCCACAAGAGAGCAACCAGGATGATGAGAAGTCTGCAGTCTGGTCCCGTGAGACACAACAGATATTACTGTTCTCCATCCGGAGAAACTAAAACTCAATGACTTGCCCCAAAATCACATACCTTGTCGGGGTCAGGGACCAGATATGAGCCCAGTCCTTCCCCACCCCAAGTCTAGCAGGCTCTCCACACTACCTGGTGATGGAAACTGATAAACTGTCGTGGATCCTGAGGAGGGCACCAGGCCAAGAGAAGACTGATGGCCGTGCTATAAAAGCATCTGAGAAAGCACCTGGAGATATTCAGCCTGCAGAACTGCCTTCAAGCATCTGAAAGGCCATCCAGGAAAAGAGTAAGAACTAGATTGTTCTGTTTGTCCTCAGGGTTCAGAAATAGGAACATGGGATAGACATGAAAGGGAATCAGATTTCTGCTCTTTGTGAAGAAAAACTCATAGTAAATTAGTGTTATAAAAAAGTCGAATCAACTGTCCTGAGAAGCTGAGGAGTTCCCTATGACTAGAGACCTTCCAGCAGAGAGAGGCTGAATGACCATTAGTCTCAAATCACCTTGTATTTATTTATCTGTTTATATGCTATACCTCCCCATAGAATGTAAGCTTCTTGAGGACAGAGACTGTCTTTCATTTTCATCTTTGAATCCTCTATAACTAATACAGTGCCTCATACATAGTGAGTGCTTACTAAATGCTTCTTAATTTGAATTGGATGTTGTACAGGGGTTCCAGCCCAGACATTGGTTTAACTAGAAAACTGCAATGTCCTTCTCCTCATTCTGAGGACATATAGATTTTCCCAGGATATGTTCTGGATATGTGCCTGGCTCAGCCCTAAGCACAAGAATGACTCATTCAGGGTTCAATCCCTCAATAAACAAAAAAGAGAACAAGCCAAGGCCTCACAACAAGAAGGGGAAAGTTGTCTAAAGGCCACACTCAGTGTAAAGGAATCACTTGGTCCAAGGATTGAACAAGGGTGGAGTCAGCAGGCACTTAATAGTTGTGTGACCTTGGGCAAGTCACTTAAACTCCCTAAGTCTCAGTGTCAGCAACAGTAAAATGAAGTGAATGATAGAAACTATTACAAAAGCTTGTTATAATGAAAGTGCTTTGTAAACTGTAAAATGCTTTAAGGATGAGTTATGATTATAATTGACATTGTTATTATAATCCTATCCGCATTGAAAAGAACCAGAAGGCAAAACCTTTAATGCTTCGATCTGAAAAACAGACTCCCAGAATCAGAGATGGTGACAAGGAAGCTAGTAATTACAAACAGGCCAGAGAAATATCATGATGAGCAAAGGGTTCACAATGAGGCAGGGGAATGAGACCAACATAGGCCTGTGCAAGGCCATGTCACAGCTTGGCAGTGGGGAAAGGCCTCAGGGCAGTGGTTAAAGCACGAGATTTTTGAGTCAGAGAAGATGGGCACAAACCTCAGCTCAGTCACTTACTTCCAGTGTGACCCTGGGTAAGTCACTTGACCTCTTGACCTCATTTTCTTCATCTGTAAAATGAGGGGGTTAGATCAGATGACCTCCAATGTCCTTTCCTATGATCCTATGACATGACAGGGCAACATGCCTTTGGACCAGGATCACAGCTGTTCTGGGGCTACACACCCATCACAAGGTCACATAAGTTACAGGATCACACATGCCACAGTATCACACTAAGCTCTTGGCCCCACAGCCTCTAAATCACTCACGTGTGATAATCTCTGACACAGTAAATATTGTTCTCGACATCCACGGTGAAAGGGACGCCATCCAAGCACTCATTACATACAACACATCGGAAACAGCCGGGGTGGTAGGACTTCCCAAGGGCCTGGAGAATCTGGAGGCAGAAGAGACAGAGAAAGACAAATACACAGAGAGAAAAAGATGACACAGAGAGGGAGAAGGAAGGCAAGAAACACAGACATACATTCAGAAACACAGAGACACCCAAAATTACAACAGAAAGACCTAGATCTCTCAGGAGACACCCACACCCCTACCCAGGGAACAGGCTTCAGTGGAGCCCCTGGAAGTCATAGAACAAACAAAGGAAACTTCTGAGAGAAGTTCTATAAGGCCCTGAAGTAGACGACCCAGGGTCTTGGGGGAGGATGAGATGGGTTTTCTTACCATCTCCATGATGAGGTGTCCACACACGAAGCACTTGTCAGCTGTCTGCTGAAACCCTGAGTACTGAGAGTGAGGACACAGAACCTATAAGCAGTCATGTTACCAGCCACTGCTAAGGACCCCCTCCTGTCCTCTCAACAGACCCCCCTCCAAGGAATTCCCCTGTCCCTATTTTCCCATCCCCAGTCATGACAGAGTAGGAGAATAAGTCAGCTATCCTATATCCCTCCTTCTTGTCTGGAGGAGACATCACCATTGTGTCTAACCTTAAAAGAGATGGGGGGGGGAAGCCAGTCCATCCATGACTCATCATCCCCCATTCCTGCTTCCATCAGCATTCCTACCACCATCAGCCTCACAGAGGACCAAAGTCCTAACTTACCAGGAAGTCCTCCTCACAGTAGACTTTCCCAGCTACATTGTAGAAGGCCTTTCCCCGGAGTCTTCTCCCTATGAAGGAGGCACGGGGAAACAAGGAAACAGTCATCAAGGTCAGAGCAAAGACTAGCACCACCACAATACCCTCTATTCCTTCCCTAGTTAATAGACGAGGAGAAAGGAAGAGCTAAATATCTTCATTTCCTTCCAAAACTGATCTGACCAAGGTTACCCACAATCCCTGTACTGCTAAATCCAACTGGCCTCTCCTCAGTTTTCATCATCTTTGACTTCTCTGTTCCATTTGACACTACTGACCACCCTCTCCTACTAGATCTCCCTTACCTTCTATGGCAATGCTCCACTTTAATCTTCTTCCTATTGCTATGTCCCTTCTTTTACAATGCCTTTCAAGAGGTAAATTTGACTTCAAAGATATCACTGACATTTAATGGGATGGGGCCTGATACTGAAATATGCCTTTGGAAGACTAAAGTAGTAATGGACATAATAACGCTAAGATGATAAAGAAATCTAACAACCAAAGGAAAGATCAATGGATACTAAAGTGATATTGTCCGCCCAGATGAAGGAAGTATATGAAAAGTTCAGGAATCACCATAAATCTGGCATGGAGGCATCAGCTAACAAAGATGAGAAACTTCAATTACCTGGACATTTGCCTGAGTTATCCCTTCACCAAGAGCAGAGAAACTAACAGATTTCTGCCTTGCTATGTGACAAATTCATTCTTCAAAAGTGAAGGAAGTATTGAAGGGAACTGCTCAACCAGAAAGAATTGTTGCTGATGTAGAAATGATGGGAACTTAAGAAATGATGAGCAGGGGGACTTCAGAAACACCTGAAAAGATTTACATGAACTGATGCTAAATTAAGTGAGCAGAACCAGGAGAATACTGTACACAGCAACATTGTGCAATGACCAACTTTTATAGACTTCACTCTTCTCAGCAATGCAAGGATCTAAGATAATTCCAAAAGACTCATGATGGAAAATGCTATTCACATCCTGAGAAAGAACTATGGAGTCTGAATGCAGATCAAAGCATACTATTTGCTCTTTTTTTTTTTGGTTTCTTCTTTCTCATAGTTTTTCCCTTTGGTTCTAATTCTTCTTTACAACATGACTAGTGCAGAAATATGTTTAATATGATCATATATATATAGCCTATATCAGATTGCATGCTGTCTTGGGTAGGGGGAAAACAGAGGGAAGATTAGAACTCAAAATCTTATGAAAGTGAATGTTGAAAATTAAAAACAAACAATTTTTTTAAAAGAAAAAACAAAAAAGAAATGATGGGAATTTGGGGAGATAGTGTATGTAATATAGGAGAGGAAAGTTGGGCATAATTAGATGTGTGCCCTAGATTTGAGGAGAGGGGAAAGCAAAGATTTAAGAGAAAAGAGAATTAGAATATATAAAATTCTATAGGGGAAGTCAGTCTAAGAGGGATGAAATGCTTTTATGAAAGAAATTCTGAAGACACAAACCCAAATGATTCTGAGGACAGTTTGGTTTTTGGACAAGCTGAATTTGTGGTGCTGAAGAGGACAACCAAGTAGAACTGGCCTACAGGCACAATAGAGAGATGTAAGCTAAATGAGAGTACAGTTAGAGGGTGTCACAACTGCTTGAATTCACAAGGAGTAATCATGAATGAATCAATGTCAACTTGGAAGGACTCAAATGTCTAACTGAATGTTCCAGGCTGTTGAGTATTTAGGATTAGGCTTGACTCTTCCTTTCCCTCATTTCTCACATTTCACTACAGGGTCATGTCTAATTGTACCTCGACCACATCTCTCACCTCTGTCCCCTCCTCTTTATTCTATCTTCATCTGTAGCCTCCGTAGAATAGACCCTCATTACCATCCATCTAGACAACCGCAATGGCCTCTGAAGACTACTCCTACATTCTATACCTCTAATTCAATCCTCCTATTACTACTAGAATAATCACCCAACAGAGACAGATCCCTGTCACTCCTCTGCTCAAAAACTTTCAGTGGCTGCCTACTTGCCAACTGTGTAAAGTTCTAATTCCCTTTGCCTGGCATTCAAGGTCCTCCGCAATCTGAAACCACACTACCTTCCAGCTTTACCACATATTATTATCATATACAGACTCTGAGCTCCAGGTAAATGGTCTGCTCTTTCTCTCAAGCACACACAGCACTCTCCTACCTTCATGCATTTCTTCACACTGTTCCCTAAGCCTAGAACGTCCTCTCTCCCCTAGTCACCTACTGAACGTCTACCCATCCTGTTAAGCTCGACTTAAATGCCACGTCTTCCACGCGGTCTTCTCTGATCCTCTAGCCAATAACAATCGTTCCCCTTAAATTTTAAGAGACGTTTTGTTGTTCAATCCTCTGGTGCAGTTATGATACACAACATTACACTGTGCGTGTGTCTTACCCTCCTATTAGACATAAGATTATCAGAACAGGGACTGTCAACTTAATTTTGCGCGTCTCCCAACACTTTACACCATGCACTATACCCAGCTGGAATTTAAAAAGTGTTTATTTGAAAACTGTTTTCTGATGGTAGCAAAGAATTGGGAATTTGAGAGGATGCCCATCAACTGGGGAATGGCTGAATTGCGGTATATGAATGTAATGGAATACTATTGTGCTCTAAGAAATGATGAACAGGCTGACTTCAGAAAAACCTGGAAAGACTTGTATGATCTGATGCTCAGTGAAACGAGCAGAACCAACAGAACCCTGTACACAATAACAGCCACGTTGTACAATGACTAATATTGATAAACTTAACCCTTCCCAGCAATACAAGGATCTAAGATACCTCCAGAGGCTTCATGATGGAAAATGCTATCCATATCTAAAGAAAGAACTATGAAAGTTGAATTGCTATTTTTTTTCTCTTCTGTTGAGTTTTGTTTCCTCTTTCTGATGGTTCCTCCTATTGGTTTTAATTTTTACTTACAACACCACTAATGTGAAAATATGTTTAATAGGAATGTAAATGTATAGCCTATATCAGATTGTGTGCCATCTTGAAGAGGGTGGTGGGGAGGAAGGGGGGAGAAAAATTTTAAACTCAAAAGCATATGGAAGTGATCATTGACAAATCAAAATACATTAACAAAATTTTTTAAAAATTGTGTTCTGTGGAATATATGTAATACATGGAATAACACTATAACATAAGTAATGACAAATATGAAGAATTCAGAGAAACTCAGAGACTTGTATGAATGGAAGCAGAACCAATGGAAGAGAACCAAGGCAACAATTAATAAAATGACTCCATTTAAAAACATAAAGAAAGCAACACAAAAAGACATCAGAACTCTAATCAATGCAGTGGCCAGGCATGACTTCAAAGGACTGTCAGGGAAGCATTTCTAGCTCTTCTCAGAAAAGAGGTTATGGACAATAGGTACAGAATGAATCACATGTTATCAAATGGGACCAATGTGCTGCTATGTTTTGCTTAACTACGCACCTTTGTTAGAAGTATTCTACTGTGGACAAAGAGTTATTGGGATATAATAATGGTGTTTTGTAAAATTACAAATAAAGTATTTACTTAGGGGGAAAAAAAAGAAAACTATTTGATGAATTGAGCAAATGAACTCCCACAACCACCCTGGGAGAGAAGCAAGGCAGCAGGGTTTATCCCCACTTTACAGATGATGAGACACATTCACCATAATCCTTCCCCTCAAACTATAGAAGTAATTACCACTCACTCTTAGTTATCCCCACAGTGGTAGCCCAGTGGCCAAGACATCAGCCTTTGATTCATTTTTATTTATTAATCATTAATTAGAGGTATAAGTTCCTGGCTAGGCTTTAGCTTCAGAAAAGAGGAGGATGATTTACCCAGCACAGGCCAAGCCCAGAAATTCACCCCCCACATGGGTACCAAGCTCCTTAGGTTTGGTTTGCCTATGTAGACCGTGTGCCCAGACCAGTCATAAGGCATAGACCAATGGATGCCAAGAGCAGTTACAGGATGGAGAGAGATGAAGTGGACAGAGTGGGAGAGCCCTCAGTCCATCTGGCTGCTGGCCCTGACTGAAGATACATCCTCGGGGACAATATCCCTAAACCCCAAATCCCAAAACTTGGAAGCACGCAGGATGGGCTTTTCCCTTACTACTTCATCCCATTAAATTAATTCCTAGGAAAACATTAAATTTACATTAAAAGCAAATGACATTTTGACAAATGACATTAGAGAATGACAAAAAAAGTTGAGGTATATGAATATAGGAATATTAACGTGCTGTAAGAAAGAATGTGAATGCAGAAAAACAGGGAAAGACATAACAACTGATGCAAAGAGAAGTGAACAGAACCAGGAAAACAATATCCACAGTGACGACAACTATACGAATGGAAAGGACAACAACAAAACAACCGAAACCAAACACTATGAAATGACAGTGAAGCTTGGACCCAGAGAAGAGACACGAGAAGGGGGATCTCCTACTTTCCTCGGGAGGGAGGGAGAGAGGGGAGGTGCTATGAAATACTGTTGAGAACTCAGACTCTTTTGACGTCTTGGTTAATTTTGCTGAACAATTTTTTCCTGTTTGTTACAAGGGATGATTCTCAGGGATGGGAGTAAGGAACATACAAAGGGAAATGTAAATTATACAAAAATAAAATATATTAACACAAATTTTTTAAAAGTAAATAATCCAACAACTGATTCATGACCCCAGTACTTATTGTCACGTTTGGCCTCAGGTCCTCTGCCTTCCCAGAAAAAACCCAACCCTGACACTGCTGTAAGGAGTGGCATGGCCAGCAAAGCCCATTCCCTCTCTCTAGCCACTCCCTGCCTTCCCATGCCCAGCTTTTCCCACACCTCCACTTCCACCATACTAACTCTCTCAGTGTACACTCCTGCTCTCGCTGGTCCCCATCCATAGCAGGCCTAACCCGGAGATTCTTGCTTCACAGGTGATTGATGACTATGCAGCCAGGAGGATGGACTCTTCTGAAGGACCCTATCTTCCTCAGCAGTCTTTCCATGCTCCATAAGGGCTATAAAAATTATCCTACCCATTTTTTTTGGACTACTCTCTTTGCACACTTTCTCACTCCCTCTGACTTCCAGAAAGCTACCAAAGCCACCAATGAATGGGTATAAGAGGGATGGGAGAAAATCCCCTTCCCTCTCTACCAAACTGCTGGAAGCCCAAGATAAGGAAAGCATGTAAAGAAAGAGGAGTCCAAAAGATAAAAGTGAAGCTGTTTCCACAACCCTTCTACACCACTAGAAGTCCTCCACTAGAGTCTATCCCACCAATGCCCTCACCAGTCCTCTTTGATGGAACCCCAGTCACTTCAGACCAATCAGGAGTACCCTGCTACAGTCCTCTCCATGCATGTCTACGTATCTCCCACTCGTAAATCCATGTCTTTTATGTAGGTGTCCCCATGTCCTCTAGTTGCATGTCTGTATGTCCTTTACATGGCATACCTCCTATGTCAACAAATCAAACGGTACATCTATGGGTGCATATCTACCCACTCTGGTGCACCTGTGCTGGTATCTGGGCTAAGTGCACCTACCGCAGGAGTAGCAGGTGAAACAGTTGGTGTGGTAAAGGCTCCCCATTGCCTGGCAGGCCTGACTTGCACCATAGATGCCCATCCTGCACTTTATACAAACTCCTGAAGGAGGAAAAGAAACAGAATATTTAGTAATTCATGGCAGATCACTTAACCTCCCAACCCCATGGCCCTGCTACATGGCCTCCCATCCCTGCATACATGTCCTCATTTTCAAAGTGTAACAGATTCAGTGACATATATGACCATCACCATAAGAGTCCAAGAGTCAGAGCTCTCAGACCTGGGGCCTGAGACAGAGTCAGGGCTCTCTTTCCCTCGGGCATTCTATGTACCTCACTCCCAGAGAAGCACATCAACCTTATCAGAGAATTTCTACATTTGAACCAAGAAACTCCATCACCCCACCTCCTAGCCTAGGAAAAGATCATTCTTTGGAGAAACAATATAGTTGAAGAGAAAAAGCATTAGACTTATAGTTAGAAGACCTGGGTTCGAATCTTGGCTTGCTAGGAGTATGACCACTTCACTTCTGCTCTATGGTCCTCAGTTTCCTTATCTGTAAAATGAGGATCAGAATGCTTGCTATCTACCTTACAGGGTTGCTGTAATAAAATCACTTTGTAAACTATAAGTGCTATATAAACATAAAAACATTGTTATTATTTGTTAATATTCAAAATTTATTTGGAATTTATCTATCTACCTCCACTAAGGGCAGCTGAAGTATAAAAGGAATGGTGTGGTTCCAATTACAGCAGGGGAAATATTCAGGCAAGAACTAAGACCTCTATTATATATATATTCTAATTTGTATTATTGTTTTTTGCTCAATCCAACAAACCTCTATTGAGCATCTATTATGGGCAAGGAAGACAGGATGGTATGATGGAAAAGGTCCTGGACTGAGTCAGAGGGACCCTTAGGTTCTAGTCCTGACTCTGCCACTAACTACCTGGGGATCTTTAGAGTTAATTTCCCTCCCTGGGCCTCGGTTTAAAATGAGAGGATTGGACTAGCTAATGGTTAAGATCCCACACCCCTCCTCTAAGAAGCTTTCCCTGTCCCCTCCTTGCTCAGCCCCATTAGAGTTCAAACAGAACCTCATGCATACCTCTCTCAAACTCCACACAATCTACCCTATACAACAGGTACACATTTGTGTCTCCTCTTTCTCCCCCCTCTCCCAAATCTGGCTGGGAATTCCACAAGGGCAGGTACTCCATCATATTCATAGGATCAAAAGATTTAGAGTAGAGGTTCTTAACCCGGATCTGGGAATTTGGGGTTTTTTTTAATATGCTGATAACTACATTTCAATATAATTTGTTTTCTTTGTTATCCTATGTATTTCATGCATTTAAAAAAATGAAAAGGGTTCCATAGGCACCACTAAACTTCCAAAGGGGCCATCACATACACACACACACACACAATTAAGATTTATAACTGATTTATAACTAAAGAAGAATTTTCAGAGAACATCTAATCAATAGGTGGAAGGCTGATCTTGGAATCAGAAAGACCTGAGTTCAGATTCTCCCTCTGATATATACTAGCTTCCATTTTTCAGCATGGTACACCATCCTCCCTCCAGCCCAGCCTCAATGACAGACGTCTACAAGAGGTCATTATGGTACCATTCCAAACTCTAAATTCTGTCTGGGACAGTTAGTGGCAAGAAAGCACCAGAGGCAGACAGAATCCTCCCCACCTGGCCTCCAAGGAACACAAACTCCCTTTCTTCCCAGGGTAAGGAACAACTTAGTCCAGCTCTACCAAAGAGCTATCACAAGGACAGGATGACAACTTCCCCAGATACCCCTCCTCTCAGCTCTTTACTGGCCCAGATCACAAGGAAATGTTCCTTGAACTTTCTCTCTCCACCTTAGAGTCCCCATGACCCCATTAGTTGATTATACCCAAAAAATGTCTCTTTCTCATACCAACAAGATCGAGGATTGATTGGCTCCCCCAACGAGTTTCTTACTATCACAAAGCTGGCCCTGACGTGAAGTCCTTGTCCATGACATAGGCAATGCAGCCCCACCCACAACATCCTGTAAACCCAGTCCCTGTCTCAGGCTATTAGAACAGGAGACAAAAGAGCATCCAGATCATCAAAGGACTCAAATAGTCCCTCCAACTTGCCAGTACAGTCAGTCTCTGGGGAAGTGCTGACCCCAGCCTATCGGAGAAGCTTGCTCCCATAAAATACCCCCCAAATCAAACAGGTCAGTCAATCAACAATTTATTTACTAAGTGCCAGGCATTGTACTAGTCACTGGAGACAGAAAGACAAAAAGCAAAACAGTCCACGCCCTCAAGTAGCTTACAGATCCAGAGCAGCAATAGTCCAATAGAGCAATGGACCTGAAACTAGGAAACTTGGATTCAAATTCTGCCTCAGACGTTTAATAGCTATGTCACCATAAACAAGCCCCTTAACATCTTAGAATCTTAGTTTCTTCATCTGTAAAATAGGGATAATTACTGTACAATTTACCTCATAAGGCAAACAACATACACGTGTACAGGTATATTAGGCACATCTAAAGCACTATGGCTAGGCAGATCTTCCCTTCTTCACCACTGTAATAATACTTTTCTCTTCTTCAATTTATATAAACATCTATTCACTGGTATTAGACTCTAGGTTCCTGAGGACAGAGACTGCTGTGCATATTTGCACCTTCAGAGATAAGTGAAAGCTCAGCTGGGATAGACAACGAGGATAAATGTTTGTTGAACTGAATTAAATCTCCACCTCCACAGGCCAGAAACCCCCATCAGGTCCCACCTGAGAAGAATGTGTGAGAGGTAGTAAATCAAATGTTTGGGGCAGAGAGAGACCCCTAGTCCAAGGAAGAAAGATCCAGGGAAAGGTACACAAGGTATACAGTGTCCCAAAAGTCTTAGTGCAGTTGTAAGCTTTAGAAAACTGCACCGAATGGGGCAGCTGGGAGGATAGAGTTCCAGTCTTGGAGTCAGGAGGACCCGAGTTCAAATCCAACCTCAAACACTTGATACTTACTAGCTGTGTGACCCTGGACAAGTCACTTAACCCCAATTGCCTCAACAAAGAAAAAGAATAGAACTCAATAAAAAAGCATGTCATTCTTGGATTCCATCTATGGAAGCTTGATTACAACATCGCCAAGTAGTTCAAACATTCTAGAAAACTGCACTGAGACTTTTGGATCACTGCATATAGCTCATACTCTCTTTAAATAAATCCAAAATATGAAAATCCAAATTTGCTGACAGCCTGGAAGTGATTCTACAGGGATTCCCCCAAATGGAATTGCAACTAGTACATTTGACAAGACTGGATTTGCAGTTTTCTAAGAACATCAGTTGTCCAATGTCCTAACTGGCTGTGCATATATATGTGGTTTGTGAAATGCAAAAGGTCAAGAAACTGAATACAGCAAGGTCCCAGGCAGGTACACCAGGCTCACTACCTCAGTGATCTTATACTGCTCCGTCCCTGGAGTCTCATCCAACTAACCAAGAACTCCTGTCAGTTCTACCACACAACATCTCTTTCATCTACTCTTCTACTCACATGGTCAACTACACTATTTCAGGACCTCATCACCATTCCTCTGGACTACTGTAAAGATCTCCCAACCAATAAATCCCTCCTGACTCCAGTTTCTATTCTCTTCAATTCATCTTACAGGCGCTAAATTAATAATCTTCCTAAAGCATAGGTATGGCCATGGCACTCCCCTGTTCAAAAGCTTCTAGTTGTCTTTCCTTTTGCCTATAGGAACAAATGCAAATTCCTTAGCCTAGCACTTAAAATCTTCAACTTTGCCTCAACTTGTCCCTCTTGTCTTTCACCCACAAGAAGCAGGGGGTGGGGGAGAGTAGTGCAAGAAGGGATGATTTTTAATGTAATTTGTTATAATTTTTTTTATAAAAACAAACTTTTAAAATCAGAAAATTCTGTTCTCCACGGCACTTAGAGATTAATTTCGTGATGTCCTATGTGCTAAAAGGTGGAGGAGGGGCCAGGAACTGACGGGACCCAATTTTCAAACTTTTCTCAGTAAAGTGCAAATAAATGCCTTTCTCAATCTCTGCCCTCAATCTCCCCTTTCATGCACTGTAACATCCGACAGGATTGATCTTCCCCACTTCCCCCACCCACTCACCCACAATAACTTTCAGCTTGAGCCTCCCGACCTTTGCCCAGGCAATTTCCCATCCTCAAGCTCTTCCTCCTCTCCTATACCTACCCAAATCCTGCCCACTCTTGAAGGCTTACCTCAGGTCGCAGGCACATTCCCCTGAAGCCCACCCTCCATCCCCAACCCTATCTCTTCTTCAGGACTCCTACATCACTTAAGGACCAGGTAAGGGCCAACCCAGAAACAGCAAGCAGTCTTGCCTTTCCAGCCAGACAGTGTTCCTAGGATCAGGACCCAATCTCTTGCTCCTCGTGTCTACGCCTCCTGCCCCGGCCCCCAGCCAAGGGCTTGGCAAACACCTCCAGCAGAAACGAAGTGAGTCACAGGTCACTCACCGAAATACTCCTTCTTCGATCTCTGGTCCAGCTCCCTCTCCAGCTCCAGGGTCAATGCCTCGAGCCTCCGCTCCACGGGGCTAGGGCCGCCCTCCCGGGCCGCGGTCACCTGGAAGGGCAGCTGAAGCCGAGCTCCGGCCGCTGGCTGGGCAAGGCCAGCCGAGCCCGAGGGTGCGGGGGCTGGTGGCAGCAGCAGGTCGGCATGGGCACCCGCCGAGCCCCGGGAACTCAGGCTGGAGACGCTGGAGCGGGCGCTGCCACCGGCCACGGGGCCTCCGCACCAGGCGGGGCGGGCGGGGGCGGCGCCGAGCCGGGCCAGCCCGGGGCTCGCAGCGTCCAGGGGCTGCTCGGATGGCCCAGGCCCCCGGGGGTCGGAGCAGCTGGAGCGCGGGCTGCCGTGTCGCTGGTCGTAGCCCAGGCTAATGCCGCTGGTGCGAGCGCTGCAGGGTCGGCTCCCGCAGCCCTCCGAGTCCGCCAGGCTGGCCCCACGGGAGCTGCCCGCGGCCTTGGCGCTAGGCTCCGGAGAGGGGACGGTCAGGCGGGCGCCGGGGACCTCGTAAGCGGCCCGGCGCTGGCCGCGCTCTAGAAAGCCGCCGGGCTCTGGGCAGCCGCCGCCGTCCACCCTCCAGGAACGGGCGGGGGCCGCCTCCTCCGGGGGCACAGGCCGCTGCCCTTGCCGCCCCCGGCACCAGCCGTCCGAGCCCGGTTCGGCCAGGGACAGATCGGCCAACAGCCTGCTGGCGCGGAGCAGAGCGGCCGCGTCCGCCTGCGGGCGCTGCATAGCCCAGCCCCGGCCAGGTCCCCGGAGCCTCCCCGCCCCGGGCCAGGCAGGCGCGCGGAGCGCGCAGGGTTCCGGCTCCAGCTCCTGCTCCTCCCGGGAAGGGGCTCCGGCCGCACCGCGGCGCCGAGTCGTCACCTCCGCAGCCTCCTCCTCCTGCCGAGGCTAAAGCTAAGGTTGAGGCCGGGCGGCGGCGGTAGCTGCATCGTCCGGGCCTCAGAGCCCATCCGGCCCGGGCCCCTTTGGAACCGGGCGGCGGTCACTGGGCGCGGGGTGCCCGAAGCCCAGCCCCCCCAGGCGAGGCGCGGTCTCAGCGCAGCGACCAGCCCGCGGCGCGGAGGAATTTGGACTCCCAAGTTTGGTCCTGGATGTCTCCCCCCCGCCCCTTCCTCCCCCGCCCCTCTCCTTCCGCAGGGTCTCGGGGCCCTGCTGCGTCCGGAAAGAGGAGGGACTCCTTTGCGAGGGGCAGGAATGCGAGGAAGGAGACGGGGCGCTACGGCTCTGGAATGTGAAAACTGCTGTAAGGGGGTGACGGTCCCGCAGTAGGGGGCGGGATGGGAGGTGGCGCACTGGCCTGTCTCAACTTCTTTTTCTCTGGGACAGGCCATGCCGACAACCCTAGACTTTGGCTTGTCAACGTGAACTTCTGCTGCTTTGCCCACTAGAGGAGGAAGAGGGGGCAGGCTCCTGCCACAGAACGTTGGGTGTTGTTAGACAAGCTGCGGCTGTGGCGGGAGCTGGAGAGCAAGCTTGCATCTATGCAGATCTGCCCAAGCTAGTGACCAGCGACCTCCCGGCAGCCCGACTGCATCTTCTCTTTGACTCCAAGGGACTCCAGTGCCTCCCTCCTGCTATTTCGGAGAAGGAAACAACTGACCCATATTCAGATTTAACCAAAGAGTGAGAAAAACTCTGGATAAATCGGTTTTCTTCCCTTCCCCACATCCAGTAGCATCTTTTCTCAGGCAGTTCTCAGCCCGCCCCAGGTTAGTGTTTTCTTATCGCACCTCACCCATTTACACAAATTTTAAATTAAGTAAAACTTAAAAGGAACTTGTTGGAACATTCTTAATTATTTCCTCAGTCACAGTTTGAAGTTCTGTAGAAATACCTGGCTGGTCCTGGGAGCCTCTGGCTAGGTCTCCACAAGTCCTTATTGTACAGGCCTGGCATATTACCCTAGTGTCCTCCCGAAATAGTAAATATAATGGTCAGGAACAGAACACTTAATGTGACCCATGAGGCCTAGGAAATGTTTCCCAGCAAGGATGTGTCACAGAACTGTGGACAGTGCACCCAGGTAGGAGAGCCTCTCACCTCAGAAGCAAAGCCAAGAAAGGAGAGCTTGGTGACTGGCGGGAGGGGTAAATGTCAATAGCAGGCCGAGGTATTTATGAAGAGGCCTGAATCAATGCCCCTGTGCCACCAGTTTGCCCTACATTTGAAGGCTGGGTCAGGGCTAAGCCATCTGCCTTATGCACTGCTGCTGCTCCTTTCCCTGCATTTCCAAAGACCAACCTCTTCTAGAGGTAAGGTCCTCTCTGCATCCTTACTTGCATGGAATTTTTAACCAGAAATTTGTGAAATATTGCATAATAAAGCCTGTTTTCTGCAGCCATGCCCTATCTACTCAGCAAATACAAGAGAGCCACAAAGAAAACAAAGGTAAGTATGAATAGAGAAGATAGAATTTATCCTTTGTAATCACAGAATCTGAGTTGAGAAAAAGCCTGAGGTCTACTCCACCTCTCACTGAAAGCATGAGCACAATATCCCACCACAATATCCAGTCTCTGCTTGAAGATGGGGAGCTCACTATTCAATTTAGCCTATTACATTTTTGGAAAACTAATTTTCAGTAACATTTCCTTTTTGAGCCAAATCAACCTCTTCATAACTTCCAATTGTTGGTCTGACAGTTTTGCCCAGCAAGGAAAAATATGGGCAAACATCTAAAGCCAAAGATTTGTTGTGGATTTTTTTTTTAAGAAAAATTTTGCATTTAAGGAATATAATCACAAATGTAGCCCAAAGAATTACATTTGACAGCAGGATATCTCTATTATTGTAACTTCCAGTACAGTAAAACTATAATCATTTATACTAATTAGAAAAAGGCGAGACCATTAGTGACATTTCAAAAGAAATGCAATTTTACTCCTTTCTAGTCCAAATCATGCTAACACCTTTGCCACCTTCTAATAGATTTGCCTACCAGGAGACACAACTGAAAATTCTTTGCTTTAATTCAATAAATATTAATGTCTACTTCGTGCAAAGTGCTTCAGCATCTAGCTCAGCACCTTTCACATAAGGACCTAATGTGTTTTGAGATGTTGAAGGTAGAAATATAAAAATCCTTGCCCTCAAGGAACTTACATCCTATTGAGGGAATACATGTACACACATAAGTACAAGGTAATTTGAGGAGAACCAAAAAATTGGGGGGACTTAAGGGAAAATTTCTCAGAGGAAGTGCCACCTAAAACGAGCCCCAACAGAATATAAGGACACTGAGAGACAGAAACGAGAGTACATTTCATGCATGGAGAATGCCTTCTGAAGGCAAAAGTGGGAGAAAAAATAACAAGTTTGGGAAACAAGGAGTAGTTAACTTCCCCTAGAACAATGAATATGGAAAGTAAGATATAAATAAAGCAGGAGAAGTAGCTTGGAACTAAACTGAGGAAAGTCTTAAATACCTGGTTGAGGCATTTATATTTTATCCTAGAGACAATAGAAAAATGAAAATTTTTTGAGCAGGGAAATGACATGGTCAAATCTTAGGAAGATTATTTTAGCAGCTGTGTATAGAATGAATTGGCTAGTGGAATGAAATCAGGTAGAATAATTAGAAGGCTATTAAAATAGTAGAAGCAAGAGCTTATGGAGGTCTGAACTAGGCTGGTGAGTGGGGAAAAAAAGGATTACCAAAAATGATCTGGCAGCAGAATCTGCTTGAAAAAAGTTTGGAACATGCACAGTAAATCAAACAAGGCCTCACAGACAGAGAGGAAGGAAAGAAGAAGGAAGGAAGGAAGGAAGGAAGGAAGGAAGGAAGGAAGGAAGGAAGGAAGGAAGGAAGGAAGGAAGGAAGGAAGGAAGGAAGGAAGGAAGGAAGGAAGTCTAAGCAATAGTATTAAATACACTGAAGAAATCTGTGGTCACTTGGTCTCAGGTAGCATATTATTCATTGAATATTTTTAGGTACCTGTAAGAATAATAGGTTGTGGTCAAACCATCTTTCACTTGTGACCCCAGACCCCAAGAACAAGCACAATGATAAATATCTTGTAGACTGACGGGGAGGCTCGTAGTCATCTTGTTTTAGGTATTGGTTATAAATAGTCCCATTTGGACCATAAGACCCTTTTCATACTGCATGTCCTTTGTTCACACTTATAGGTGAAATATCTTTACACAGCTGCCAAAATGATATTCCTAATGCACAGGTCTGATCATGGCACTCCCCTGTTCTAAAACCTTCAGTGGCTGGCTCCCTATTACCTCTGGACCAAATACAATCCTGTCCTGGAAAGAATGCTGGATTTGGAAGAAATTCAAATGTTGGGTTTACCACCTGCTAAGAAATGACCACGTAATTTCTGTTTGAGTTCCTTAAGGTAAAATACAGGGGTTGGATGAAACGACTCCTGCCCAGCTCCAAATAATAGCTAACATTTATTTAGCTTTTAAGGATTTTGAATCACATTAGTTATCTCCTCTTTCACCTTGTTTCACATAAAGAGGTGGCACTTCTTGCTATGGCAAACCCTTTTATATGTACAAGTGATCCCATTTCACTCCATCATCTCCAACAGATTTGCCCCCTTTTCTTTCCACGCTCACTTATCTTCAATCTCTCCCATCAACTAGCTGTTTCCCTACTACCTACAAACATGCCCATACATATGTCCCCTATCCTCAAAACTCCCTTACCTGATCCATCCATCCCTAATAGCTATCTTCACATATCCTTTTGTGGCAAAACTCCTTGAGAAGGCCGTCTATAATAGATGACTCCACTTCCTTTTCTTGCTCTGCAGTCTGGTTTCCAACTTCATGATTCACCTGAAACTGATCTCTCCAAAATTATCAATGGTCTCTTAACTGCCAAATCTAATGGTGTCTTCTCAATCCTGATCCTCTTTCATCTCTCTGCAACCTTTGACACTGTCAATCACTCTCTTCTCCCTAGGTTTTCACACTGCTCTTCTGGGTCTCCTTTCTGATCACTCCTCAGTTTCCTTTGTAGTACCTTCATCCAGGCCACACCCATTAACAATCAGAGTCCTCCGCCCCAACACACTCTCTTGTACCCTCACTTTTTCTCTAATTCATCTCATCCACACTATACCATGGATTCATTTACCATCTTAATGCTGATGAAACCCAAAACCATTTATCCAGCCCTAACCTCTCTCCCGAACTGCACTCTTGCATCTCCAATTGCCTATTACACATCTCAAAACATCCCATAAAAAACTCAATCTCAACACGGCCAAAACTGAATTCATTTTCATTTCTCCCAAGCCCTCCCCCCTTGCCTAAATTCCCTGGTTCAGAGCACCACCATACTCTCAGATCACTCAGGCTCACAACCCAGATATCATCCTCAACTCCTCACTCTCATCTTCCTTACCCAATTACATGCCACATCCTTTAGATTGTTACAGCCATCTGAAATCACAACATGCCCTTTAGATGTATAGCCCCAAAAGTCTTAGGTATAAGACAAACTTCCTCATTATAAGGAATATATGCATACAAAATATCTTGAAAAAAGACAGAAGTCTCAGACTACTGTTAAGCATGTCTTTCTAGAATGTAAATCAACTGTTTTAGCTAACAGCTTAAGAAAAACATTAAAGAGCTAACTTTTTAAATTACCCTCCCATACACAGCTGGGGTTTTTAAACTCTAAATAAAGTTTAGACTTTGTGCAAAAGACACTGATACTAAGTAAAACCCACAACAATGTCAGCATTAACTTGGACTGTACAGGCATGTATAGCAAGTATTCAGATATCATTTATTTGGTCCTTTAAAGGTACAGCATAGGAGTATTTGAGTTTTACAAAACATCAAATATAAATAACCTGAAACTTGTAACAATACACAAAAATTTTCTGATGCTGACATACCAGGCAGTACAAGCTGAAAAACTGAGTAAATTAACATTGTTTTACAGTAATGTACATAGTGCCAGTTGATATTTTAAAACAAGTTTCAACACACAGCACTTGAAGCATCTTTGAATCCATCTCAGTTTAGTTGAAGATGTGAAAAACAATTAAATCTGAGCTAAAATATTTTCCTAGCGAAAAATAAAGGTGTAATATTTATAACCAGGGTATTAATTTTACTAAACCACAGTATTTTAAACTACTGAATTATACCTAGAGGTATTTACATAAAAAGCTGTAACATGCACTGTGTATTGTCTTTTATCTAATGACTCTTTAAGCAAATACTTCTCTTCAAGTATTTAAAAACTAAATTCCTACTACGTTCAGTATAGCATACTGGAATATTTCTAATGGTTCTATCCAAATGAATGTTTTATCAAGGGGAAAAAGACTCATTTTCAAGTCAGTGATGTGATTTTCCTTTGGAACAAAGGACATAAATAGTCTAGTTCTGGCCATTCAACACAAATGCCCAGATAACATAAGACAGTAAGAAAATGATGAAGTTTATTTTCATTCAATCTAATGCTATAATGTCATCTAAATCTTCAGACTGTTCTGTACGTGGCCTCTTTGCGTTGACATGTTCTTTATCATCTAACTTTCTCTTCCGGGCTGAGTCTTCCTCAGTGACATCAGCATTACTTGAAGGACCTTCTTCATCTGAATCAACGATCAGCACATCATCTTGATCTTGAGCTTATTAAAAAAAAAAGTCACTTTTAAATACTAGTCTATAATAAACTATGCTCCC
The DNA here is from genome assembly GCF_003287225.1 of Phascolarctos cinereus. NCBI lineage: Eukaryota > Metazoa > Chordata > Mammalia > Diprotodontia > Phascolarctidae > Phascolarctos > Phascolarctos cinereus. The sequence goes on along the minus strand of NW_027555625.1, from coordinate 294,107,866 downwards.
ATGTGATTTTTCACATTTCAAATTATTATTCTCAAAAAACCACTGCACTCTTCTTGGGGAGCAATGTGTCCTATTCCATTTTCAGTGAAAAATGGGTCATGGTCACAAGAATGGTGCACATATTGGTTAGCAAGGAAATGCACAATGCAAATTCAATTTAGTTATCTTAAAGCATATTCTACACAATTCAGATTTGAGTTTTACAATCCATCTTTAAAATTCCTAGAGTACATGAGAGCAAGAGTGCCCATTCTACAGAGCAGTAAAAGATTCAGAATAAAGAATATAAGACAAAGGAAAAGTAGCTCACTTTAATGCTTGACTCAAAGCACTTTGAAAATAACTAAATGTACATGAAATACAAGTTTCACTAAGTCCGAGAAGCATATTCATACTCAAAAAACTCCAAAAAAGTCAAGAGATCTGTGATCATAACCTCAAGAAGCCCACGACATATAGAAATCCTTGTTTTAATAATAAACAAAGCTAAATTGATAACCTTCTCCCAACCCCAAACTTCATCAGTTCTTGTCAATGGCACCACCATGATTCCCAGACATACAAACTGGCAACGTCAGCCATCTTTGATTATTTCCTCTTATCCAATTATATCCTAAGTCCTCTTCCATCCTCTTCACTGTTCCCACTGTCATCACTAGATATCAGATGCCATACTACAATGACCTGTATACACTGGACACCTAATAAATGTTGCTGAAATGAACTCTTTCTACTCCTCCCTCCACAACTACCAGGAAAAATAATCTTCCTAAAGCATAGTTCTAACGATACCATTTCCCCTTGTTCCCTTCAATAGTTCTCCACTACATCCCAAATGAGTCTAAACTCCTCATTCAATGCCCCTCTAAAGCTTGGGCCTCAGCTAATCTTGAACTACTCCCCTTTCAGCATTCTAAAGTTTCAGACTATTCTCCATTGCCCAACACATCCCCATAATTCCTGAAATCTGTATATTTGCTCACATTGCTCCCTCTATCTGCAATACAGTTTCCTACCTAGCTCCACCAATCCCAACTCCTATCCATCCATCAAAGTCCAGCTCAAACTCAGCATTACCTGATCCATACCCCACTGTCCCAGCCAGAAGTAATGTTTTTTTCCTCAGGACTAACACTTTGTACATTTCTTTCACCAGTCTTCATATTCTACTTTATATTACAGCTATTTGTCTTATCTGTCTTGCTACATTGTAAACCCCATTAATGCAAAGGTTGTCATAACTGTTCTATATGTCCTCTATCATTCATAAAACAGCCTTTGACAAAATGGTCAATAAACATTTGTTGATGTGAATGCAAAGCCTAAGTTGGTAAGGAAAATTTGTCCAAGATTCCCCAGCACTATTGCCACTTAAAATGTTCTAATTCTGCATCTATGAATCATTTTTGCCAGATGAATTTACCTTGTATTCCAAACGTAGGTATTGAGAATGACTCCTTTTATGTTCCAGCAAACCCATCAATATGTCCAGTTGTAAACTATCAGTACTAGCTAATGAATTAATTGCTATCAAATGTTTCTATATGTGTCTTTCCCCAGATTCAAGTTCTTGATAACTCCCATATATTAAAAACAAAAAAATTCCACACCTTCTGGCACTTAAATAGCATTTATTTCAGAAGAGACACCAAGATAACCAAGCAGTCATAGAAAGTTTTCATGGAAGATTTTGAAGCTGATAACCATTTCCCTCTTGAGAATTAAGTTTTATAATCAGGGAGGGCATCTTTGATGAGTTCACATCACCAGGCCTACAGATACAACATCCTTTCTACCTAATGGTCTGGCAGATGTGACTATGACTGCTGAAACACTGTCAGTGATCAGTGAAAGTTTGTGGAGACTGGGAGAAGTACTACAAAACTGGAATACGGCAAATGTCCCAAATTTCAAAAAAGGGGAGAGAGTACCATCTGCATACTAGAGGGCAGGAAACTGGATGTGGATTCCTGGCAAAATTGTGGAATGTATTATATTGAAAGAATGGTTAGTGAACACCTAAAACAGGAAGCAGTGATCACAAAGAGCAAACATGGTTTCATCAAGAAATAATTTCATTTCCCTTTGTCATGTTAAGACTAGTAGATGACAGAAATGTTGTAAGATATAATTTACCTACATTTCTGCAAAATATTTGACAAAGTCTATAGTACTATTCTTGTATAAAAAATAAAGAAATATAGACTAGACAATAGTTATGGTTAGGTGAATTTAAATGTGGTTGGTCAGGCATAAAGAGTGATCACAATGGTTCACTGGCACCTAGGAAGATCTCCAAAGGAGGGTTCCAGGAATATGTACTTAGACCTGTACTAGTTAATCTTTTTATCAATGACTTGGATAAAGATAACAATGACAAAATTATCAGACTTGTAGATTACCAAAAATCAGAAGGGACTGTTATACACAATGACAGTTAGAATCTAAAAAACTACTGACAGGTTAGATGAAATATAAAAGGGATAAATGTAAAGTTTTTTACACTTGGGTTTGAAAAAAATAGCATTACAAGTACAAAATGGGGAAGGTATGGCTGAACAGCAGTTTGAAAAAAATGTAAAGGCTTTAGTGGGGGAAAAAATGTGAGATATGCTTCAAGTGTATAATAGCCAAAAAAGCTATTGCGGTCTTAGGTTACATCATTAGAGAAAACAGTATCCAGGAGTAAGAAGGTAATAGTCTCACCACTACATTCTGTCCTGATCAGAACACTTGTTTTAAAACAATTTTGTTCAATTTTAGGCACTACATTTTAAGAAGAACATTGAAAAGCTGGAGAAGGAAAACAGGATGGTGAAAAATCTTGAGTCTGTGGCATATGAAGATCAGACAGAGGAACTGGAAATGTTTAAACCAGAAAAGACAAGATTTCGAGAAAACATGATGGCTCTGTTCAAAAAATTTGAAAGGCTATTATGTGGAAGATAATTAGACTTGTTGCCTATAAATACTTGGAAAATTATAGCTTGGCCCCTGGAGAGCAAAACTAGGAATAATGTTAAAAAAAACTGCAAAGAAGCAAACTGATAATAAGGAAAAACTTCCTAACAACAAAAACCATCCAGAAATGGAAAGAGCTACCTCAGAAGGTAGCAGGTTTCCCCCTCACTGAAGTTCTTCAAGCAAAGGCTGAATGACCATTTGCTCGGTATGTTTTAGAGGGGCTCCTTGTTTGAGTACATACTGTTCTAGATGGTTGGAGGTCCCCCTTCCAACTCTGAGATTCTGTTATTTACCTGTTGATGTGGATGGCTGTGCCCCATCATCACTGCCATTACTGATGTTTTTAGCTGCCTGTTCTGCCTGCTTTGGCCCCACTTTTTCAGGGGCATCTCCAACAACTTCAAATTCCACATCTTTTCCTAGATCATCACTGTAAAAAAGTTACATTTTAAAATAAAGATAACAAATTGCCTTTTTACAATAAACTCTATGGTATGGTTGAGAAATGGGGCAGACTGGGGTAATCAAAGCTTATCAAATGTTCTATTATTATACCCATATTATTAATTTTGAGAATTAAAATATAATAAAATATAAATAATCAAACTATACTGAGAATAAGTTAAAGATTCTTGGATCTTCATGAGCAGGAGGTTGCACATATTGGCTAAAAATAACAGCTCACATTTCTCCAGTATTGAGATTTATTTTTCCTTAAAGAAACCCTGCTTAATAAGTAGTTCATGTGATTTATAGGCAGCAAAAAAGTCATTGTCATCCTGTTAAATCCTTTACTTTAAACTTCCTGGTAACTATGTTGAAAAATTCAAATCCCAGGTAGCTGTGATATCAAAGACAAGAAACCAATCAGAAACAACTGAGTGAGATTTCTTCTACCCTTTCTTACAAAACCTCTGCCTCTCAGCTGCATCCTGAGCTACTGGGCCCAGCCATTACAGCCATTATGACAAGCTACTAGCCTCTTACAGGATAACTGGCTCTCCCCTCCCACACACTCTAGTAATCTTTTCAATGTAGTAAGCTACTCTAATGTTGTTCTTTATTATATATGTGGAACTCAGGTCCTCCTGAATCCAGGGCCAGTGCTCTATCCACTTGTTCTTTATTATATTAATGACATAATTACAACCAGGGGTAACTCAAGGTGAACAAACAAGGGGAGCAAAAAAATTTTTTTGTCTTTTGCCCATCATGCAAACACCCATGTTTCTTCTTACTTCTAGTAAATTTACATTAAAAAAGCAATGAAACCGTAAGTTGATCCCAATAACCAAAACTTGTATAATTCATATTTACAATAATGAAAATAAATTTCTAAGTAAAAATATTATTTCCCAAAGCACTATATAAACATAAGCTATTATTAGTTGGGTATTTTGTTTGTTTGTTTGGCACTTTGTTTTTGCTAAGGCAAAGACGTGCATAAATTGAAATTTTGGCTAACACTCTCTAGCCAGATTATTCCAAGAAAAAAGAAGCTTTTCTGAATACTAATAATCTACTTTGGTATGAGTGTTTCCCTTTACTTACTTAAAACAGTTATAAAAGACATCCGTTTATATTTCTGTATCCCAAAATTTCTACAATGCTTGCATCATGAAATCAGTAGCTATCTTAGGCACAAGTGTACTAGGGTTTTATGAGAACAATGAGATTTAAGAAAATAACCTTTTTAGTTTTTAAGTATTTTTCATTTTAGAGTAATAAAAATTCCTACCTATGGAGGACATTGATCAATAACGTATAATCCTGTAGGAAATCATCTGCTTGAAGCCTGCTGCCATTTCTAATTCCAAATTCTGACAACTTCTTATGATTATTAGCTAGAAAATTGATAGAATTTAAATTATAAAAAAGATTCTCCTACAACAATGAATTACATCTTAAATAAACTGTACCCTACTATTAAAGATAATATAATTCAGTCTACGCTTAACCCCTTAACACCACATTGACTACACCACCTGAACAGTGACTACCCCTTTTATTGGACCTCTGCAAAGAGCCAAGACAACTTTACATTTCAAATAGGATTCATTCTCTTGACTTAGTATCTACAGAACACAAGTTGAAGTGATGAGCAGCACTGAGCCGTTATTTCACAATCCCCATTTTAACCATGACCCTAGGATTAGTAATAAAGTATTTATCAATGAGAATGAGCAAATTGTAGTCCAGGCAGGGTTTACATCTGCAACTCTGGCTTCATTAGTTTTATCTCTTATTAGGACAGCCACACCAAGCATAGCTCCTCATTATATAAAACTAGTCATCCAAACTACACTTCTTGGTAAGTCAATGCTGCTGAGACTTTCAACACTAAAACAGGATTTCTGTTAATTATAAAAAAACCTTACAGTTCTTTATGGATCCCAATGCCTAGTACAACACTGTGTATTCAAAGCAAGTCCTCAGATACTTGTTGAAAGAAAGAATACTGCCTAACAATACCTCCAAATAAATAAGGAAAGCTAATGTATACAGTGAATACCTTCTGTTTCTCCCTCTTCTGAAGATATGAGGATGGTTCCTTTGCCATCTTCAATCTGTACATCTGGAGCTACCATGGCAAATTTTTCTTTCACTATCTAAAAATAAAAAAGATTCATGCCACTAACATACTTTAAAATCAACAAAACCTCTTAGAATTATTTTCCAGTAGGGCTAGTTTCCTCCTCTCTTCCAATGTGGTATCTTAATTCTGCATCACATCAAATGTTTTAAACTTTACTCATATAAAACAACTTAATTTTATAAATATAAAGCATTTAAATGTACTACTACACATTTCCTATCATGAAAACTATCATTTTTCTAAATCTAAGTCAGTCCCATTCTAAAACGTTCAATACTATTATTCAATTTCAAGACACTTACTGAAAACATTCTTAAAATGTGTCAACCTTTAAAATCAGGAAGCTGAGGCCCAGAAAAGCTAAGTGACTTGCCCAAGTAAGCAAGTAGCAAAGGCAGGGTTTGAAACCAGAACCTTAGACTCCAAATCCAGTGCTTTTTTTTTAAACTACACCATTCTACATAGACAGATGACATGACCTGATACCCAATATCAATAAAACAAGTAAGGCACCGAGCATTTTCTTGTAGCGGATAAAGGATATTTTCTGCCATACTGCCTTGACAAATACAGGTTAAACATTTAGGTTTTGATATAAAAGAAACTCTCTCTTATGGTTTGAAGACAATTATAGGCAGTGCCTTTCTGGTTTCATACCTGGGGACTTAGGTCATGATTACAGCAATAATAAAGCAAAAGGGGAGTATGGGAAGTTGTTTTGAGGAGGGAAGGAAAAGTGCGATGTCTTCGAAAAGTTTAATATACCAGTTAAAACAGAGGTTGCATGTGACAAACTTGTAAGTCAGGAAGAGAATTTTCATCATACTCACCTTATCCTGTAATGTAAGGACTGTAACTTTGTGGACATTCAATTTCACTGTTACCTCAGGCTTGCTGGCACACACATAACAATTAGGGTTGGGAGGATCCAATGCACAAGGCACAAGTAGTTTCTTTCTTGGATTTGGCTGTTTGTTCAAAAAGATCTTTGGGGAACATACCCACACAAAAATTAGACAGAGAAGATATGACTTCAGAAACAAAATCTGGAAATCTTCTCTACTAACTCACCGTTCTACACTGATCTATTTTTCCTGATAAAATTTTCAAACCTTCCAGGACTATCAGCCCAGCAATCACCGCATTAGTAGTAGCTATTGCAGGAATGATATTTCCAGCCATAGCTGAAAAAATAAGGTAAATGTTTTTAAAAAAAAACTTTTTTAAAAGTTTAAAGTCTATTTTAAAAATCAGAAAAACTTTAAAGATGGAAGTGACTTGACCCACAAGTAGAAGGAAAGTAAAGCTTACATTTGATATCAAATCTGCTCTTCATATTCATACTGAAAATATGCATCCTGAGGTTTGCTGCAGATGTAACAAAATCCATTGCTGATGGATCATCCTGGCAATGATTCAAAAAAAAAAAATCTTTAAAAGCTACCCACCCTAAAAACACTCAGAAAATGATAGCAACATTTTCTGGGTTTTTAAAATTATTTCAGCCAGGCCAAATTTTCCTTTCAGGATGATACTTTCATCTGTGTACACCACACATTTTATTCCTGAACATTTGCTCACAAAAACAAACGCTTGTTGTAAAAAATATCTATCATAACAACTTGTATTTACTTACAGATGATTCCCAAAGCATTTTCATCACAACAATCCCACCAATCAGATAGTAAACATTATACCCATTTTATAACTATTATGTTACTTTAGAGGAAAGTCCTTTGTAGATGTATATTTTTTTAATTTTGACTTTTATTTTAAGGCAATTGGGGTTAAGTGACTTGCCCAGGGTCACACATCTATTAAGTATCTGAGGTCAGATTTGAACTCAGGAAGATAAGCCTTCCTGACTCCAGGCCCAGCACTCTATCCACTGCCCCATCTAGCTACCCAATCATTTTTAATCATCATTAATTTGCATTCAAGAAGAAATCTGCTTATAACAATGAAACATCCAAAGAAAATCTGATAAAATTTCTTGAACATCAGAAGTATGATTTATTAGCATTTAAAATGACTCCCTTACAAATTCCCAACGAGGCTAATTTTATTTCTCAAAAGAATAGCACTAGAATTAAAACATATACTCAACATGTAAATGGTTACTACATTTTCTCAACTAACCTTGTCCCATATGAGTTCAGCTCCATCACCTTTTTCAGCGAGATGAACTCTCAAGGTTTCAATACTCTTTGAAAAAAGATGTGCATAGCTCTTGACATCCAGAACCTGTTGGTCTTTTAAACCTAACGTGGATTCATTTTGTTGATCTGCTGCATTTATTTCTTCAAATGAAGGGAAAAAATAATATTAGCTTGGGTATAAAGGGCTTTTCTTTATCAAACATCACTATTAGCACCCTTACCATCTTTTGTCCTAATTAAACAGAAGCAATCCCTGACCAGCAAGAACATCAGTATCAAAATAGAAAATAATAGAGTTTTTAGTGAAGAAATCATAAGGAATAAAGTAGATGGATTTAATTATATTAAAAATCAATTTTATTTTCACAAATGTAACCAAGATAAAAATACTTATTTGAGGAAAATATTTCCAGGACCCATAATATAAAAACTAAACATTTAAAATTTATGAAATTACATATATTTAAGGATAATTCTCCTGAATCAATCATTACTGGATAAAGGTTCAAATATACATATTAAAAGAATTTACAAGGATGAAACACATATTGCTAAAACAATCATTTGAAAAATGATCAATCTCATTAATCTTCAGAGAAATGCAAAATCAAGCAGCTGTGATATGTATCACTTCATACCCAACTGGAAAAAATAAATGATTAAAACCCAATTCTCAAAGATTTAACAGAATTGCAAATTGATAAAAAAAATATTTTTTGAGGGAAATAAGAAAACACACAAAGACAATCATACACTTTGTCCCTCTCATCCCTTTATTGTGAAGTCCTAAGAGCATCATTTTAAAGATATATAAAGATCTGTTCAAAACTACATCTAAGCAGTATTATTTGTAATAGCAAAAGAACTGAAAATGACGTAAATGCCTATTAGCTAATGAACAGCTGAATAAACTATGGTATATTAACATAACAAAATGACATTTAAAAGCCATAAATACAAAGAATATTTGTAAAAGACTGAAAGATTTATAGAAAGTCATTCATATTAATAAAGCAGAAACAGGAGAGCAATAATTCATGCTGACTATGACTACACTTCAATATTTTATGGATCTATGACTTTATCAAAGTACCAGATCCCAACCCCCCCATGAATTAATCAGTCTTCAAGAACTTCTTTGGTCAAAGTAATTTGTCAGCCAGGCAAATCTGGTAATGAGGCTCTACAAATACAGGCAGGCTAGTTCGTGGACAGAGAAACACATTCTATCACTAGGCTGTACTAAAAACATTTTCAAATTGCTAGGATCTGCTAGTTGTGTACTATGCTAGCATAACCTCTGAAAATCCAGGACACCAAAGCTATATAAAAGGGAAAATGTATTAAAATGCCATCATCTTTCCAATCACTGTGATTTACAAACTCAGAGTCATCCTCAACTCCTTACACTCTTTCACCTCACACATCTAATTAGTTGCCAAGCCTTGTCATGTGTCTCATAACTATCCATTTCCCTCCACTCACAAGGGAAAACACAGGCCTGTCAAAGGCCTTCAAAACTTTTCACCTGGACTACTGCCAACAGCATCTTAAATAGTTTTTTTGCCTCAAGTTTCTCCCTACTCCACCCAGCTGCCAAAATGAAAATTTAGGTGATTTGTGCTCCTCTCTGAAGGCAAGTGAATAAACGGCAAGGAAGAATATAAAATAAGCTTTTAAAAAGTGCTAGAAAGGTACTCTCTAGGAAAATAATATAGCCATTTGAAAGTTAGGTTAAAAAAAAAAGGATTAAAAGATAGTAGCAAATACAAACCTCAACAACCAAACTCTCCTCAGCCAAAGCAGAACAATGAAAAGCTAGTTAGGAGACACAAGCTCAAGAATGAACATATGTCAGAAAAGTCATTATTGAGGACAGGGAGAGAACTACTTCCCTATAAGCAGTTGTGGTCACTATACAAAAAAAAATCAGTCAGTATCAGTGGCATTAAAGATATGTGTAAGACAAAAAAATGCTACAGAGTAAATCACCGCATACAACTTCTTGACTCTATCCTTGGTTAGAGCATAAAACACCAGACAAGCATTTTAAAATAATCCAAGTACAACAATAAGCATAATAATCAACTAATAAAAGTTCTTTAGGTGACAAACTGAAATGTGTCTTCACATTCATACTTCATACTTCAAAAGGTCAATGCACTGATTTGTAAAAACCAAAAAGGAAAACTATCAAGTATACAAAAGTTGAACTGCATTTTCTACTCTACTACTTTTTTATGTAGGTAGTATAATAGTTCGTAATACCTAACATTTATTATTACATGTATACATACATACTACACTATGTTTGGCACTTTAGAATTATCTCATTTGATTCTCCCAACAACCTTGGAAAGGAGATGCTGTTATTATCTTCATATTTTACAGAGGAGCAAACTGAGGCAAACAGCGTATTAAGTGATTTGCACAGGGTCACAAAGCTAAGAAGTGTCTGAGGCTGGATTTGAACTCAGTCCTTCCTGACTTCAGGACTGGTGCTCTACCTACCTAGCAATCCAGCTACCTAATAGAGATTGAACAATATAAAAACAAACATTATTGCCATCATATCAGCAGAGGACATACCCTGGATAAGAGGCCCTTTTCTTTTTGGAGGAAAGGAAAAAGGGAAGACAGGACAGGATGGGACAAGTATTAGCTAATTTATGTCCAGACATTTAAAAGAATTCAAAGTACAAAGCTAAATTCAACTGAAAAGTCAAATGAAAACATAAACAAACCCAAAAAAATTAACAATCAGCTAGTATCCCTGAAATCCTAAATGTCTGCAACAGTCCTAACTCAGCTCAATTAAAAAAAGTTCTCTGCAGACGAAAGTGATATATGGGTTTCCTTAAGCCACTGTATTTATAATCAGATTTCCACTAAAGATTTCTACTAGTCTATGAATTGAAACACTCCCATCTCTGGTATAATAGTAACAATTTTTTTTATAATATTAATTTAAATCTAAAAAGCAACCAGATACATATTCAAAAAAGCAAAAATATTTTAGGTAAAAATAAATTAAATGCCCAACGAATCTGTGCAGTAACTTAACAGAATTACAATACAACATAATAGAATGATTGGCTCCAGCTATGCTCCAGATAAATATCATTCTGATGAGGAATGATGTTCAACACTTCAGTCTGTTGGTTCGTACAACAGGACCAACAGGTTAAGATTAAATTCTGACATCCTATCCAAAACTTTTAGGAATCCCTTATCCATCATAACGTACAAAATAAAGAAGTTCCAAGAAAACTGGGAACTGATTCTTATTGGGACCCTAGGTGGGGTGGTGTTTTTGTCTATTAAAAAAAAAAAAAGGAAAAGATGTTCCCCTTGCTCAACATAGTTTGCCTGAATCATTCACTCTCAACATTCTGAAGAGCTTATCTTTGACAACAGAGGATATGAGTAAAGTAATTACTGTGTAAATGCCACTTATTATGGAAACAGAAAAGTTTCTGATAATATTCTATAAATATTTTCTTACTTGAATAGACTATGCTATTCCAGAAATCTGACTTCTTTGGTCACTGGCAGACACTAAGTCAATGGAAGGCAAAAAAGAAGCCCCACTGTATAAAAATGTCCGGCAAAACAAAACAACTTAAATAAACAGGAGATCCAGTCAAATAAGGGCTACGTGTGGTGTGTGTGTGTGTGTGTGTGTGTGTGTGTGTGTGTGTGTTTAAGTGGGAATGGAGGGTTTAAAGTAGGTACTCACAAGATCTTTACAAATTACCTTGACTTTGTACTTCAGTCCAGTCTAATGGCACAGGAGGCTTCCTTTTCCTCCACAGTTTATCCATTGTCAATAAATATCTTATGTCATCCTTGAAAAGCTTAAAAAAAGAAAAAAGAAAAAATTACATGCAATAATCCCTTAAGTGCACATGCTAGCAAGTGATATATGTAATTCATTTAAATATTCAACAAATACTAAGCACCTACTATGTACAGGGACAAGTAAATGCATTAAATATTGTACCATGATAATGGTGTTGAGTTAGACACATGTCATATACTAAAAAACATGGTGCTAGAATAATTATCTACTATAAATATTATTTTTTTAAAAGTGAGCCTATCATTGATTTGCAAAAGCCTTAATATATAAAATGCATAAATAATACATACATAATACATAAATACATAAAAAAATGGAAGTGAATATTACTGCCCCATAAAACAACAGAGAAAAGAGAAGCATGGAAAGAATTACAAACTGAGTAAAGAAATAAACCCAAGCAAACAATGCAGACAATGATTACAATAAAGTAAATAGAACAAAAAGATGAAATTGAATACTATAATATTAATGACAAAGGGTGACCCTGGCAAAAAGCTGAGAAAATGAAAAACTCTTTCCCTTTTTCAGAGGTAGGGAAGTATAAAGGGAGACTATTGCATGTACTTTCAGACTGATGCATTGGTGGATTTTGTTGAATTATTTTTTTTCCCCCAAAGGATGGTTTGCCAGGCAGAAAAGAAGGAAGAGATGAAGGTGATACAAAAACAAACCAAAAGTAAGATTTCTTGAATGAGCCTAAACTAATTAAGCACACAAATTAGCCAGTCAATAAATGTTTTTAAGTATCATGTGCCAGAACCTGTACTAAGCACTAGGAACTGAAAGAAAGGTAAAACACAGTCTTACTCTCAAGGGACTTTCAGTCTAATGAGGGAGACCACACACAACTATATACAAACAAGCTACATACAGGATAAGTTGAAAATAATCAACAGAGAAAAGGCACCAGAATTAAAAGAGATCAGGAAATGCTTCTTGAAACTAGGATTTTAGCTGGGATCTAAAGGAACCCTAAGGAAACCAGGAAGGAGAGATGAGGTAAAAGAATAACCCACGCCTGGGAATAGCCAATCAAAATGCCTGGAATTGGGAGATGAAGAAAGTTGTGCAACAGAAAGGAAGAAGGGGGGCAGCTAGGTGGCACAGTGGATAGAGCACTGGCCCTGAAGTCAGGAGTACTAGCTGTGTGACCCTGGGCGAGTCACTTAACCCCAACAGCCTAAAAATTAAAAAAAAAAGAAAAGAAAAGAAAATGAAAGTAAGGAGGGCAGGGCCACTGTACTTCAGAGTACAGGGAGGGAAGAGGGAGAGTAGGGGAAGAAGTTAAGGTGTAAGAAGACTAGGGGGGAGGAAGGGTGGAGAGAACTAGGTTATGAAGGACTTTAAATGTCAAATGAGATTTTTATATTTGATCCAGGAGGTGACAGGGAGTTTATTAAGCAGGATGAGTGACATAGTCACACTTGTGCTTTAGGAAAATCACTACCAATAGGACAGACTGGAGTGGAAGACCAACCAGCAGACTATTTCAATAGTCCAGGCACAAGGAGATGAGGGCCTGCACCAGGGTGGTAGAAGAAAGAATGGGGAATATTCAAGAAATGTTAAAAAGGTAAAACTGACAGGTCTTGGCAATAGATTGGATATGGGGGATGAGAGAGAGTAGAGTTAAAGATGGCACCTAAATTGCATGCCTAGGTGACAAGGAGAATGGTGGTAATAACAGTAATAGAGAAGTTAGGAAGAGGGGAGGATTTAGGGAATAAATCGTTCAGTTTTATAAATATTGATTTTAAGATGTTTACAGGACATCCAATTCAAAATACCCAAAAAGTAGCTGAAGAAATGAGACTGCAGGTCAAAAGAGATTAATGCGTAAGTAGATTTGAGAATCATCAGCACAGAAACAATAACTGAATCTATAGGAGCTGATGAGATAACCAAGTCAAATAGTGTAGAGGGAGAAGTAGACAAGGACAGAAGCCCTGTGGGATAGCCATAGTTAGTAGGTGTAACTTAGCTGAAGAGCCAGAAAGGGAGAACTAAGGAATAGTCAGACAAGCAGGAAGAAAACCAAGAAAGTATAGTGTCCTGAAAACCTAAAGAAAATATTGAAGAAAAAAGGGTGATCCACAGGGTCAAAAGTCAAAGACTACAGAGAGGTTAAGTAAGATGGAGCCTGAGAAAAGGTCATTAGATTTGGCAGCCAGAAAAAAGTGGTAACTTTGGAGGGACAATTTTTGGTTTAATGATGAGGAAGGAAGCCAGAATGCAGTGAGTAACTCCGAGTGAAAGAAAAGGAAGTGGAGGCATCCATCATAAACAGCCTTCTCAAGGACTTTAGTCACAAAGGGGAGGAGAAATATGAGAATGATTAACAGAGATGGATGAATCAAGTGAGGGTTTTTTGAGGGGGAGACATGGACATGTCTGTGGTCCACAGGGAAGCAGGCAACAGACAAGGAGAAGCTAAAAATAAGAGGGTAGGGATAACAGAGGGGGCACCCCATTGGAGAAGACAGTATGGAATGGCCTCATTTGTGCATTCATAGAAATTTGTCTTGGCAAGAGGTCACCTCTTCATGAGAGACAAGAGTAAAGGAGGAGATAAACGGCAAAAGGTATCTGGGTGATGTGGAGGAGAGCAGAGGAAAACTCTTGGAGAATGGTCTCAATTTTTCAGTAAAATATGAAGCAAGTTTTTTAGCTGAGAAGGAAAGGAAGAGGGAGAGCCACAGGAGATCTGAGGAGGGCCGAAAAGGTCTGGAAAAACTCTTGCAGTGGGGAAGGCAGTGAGTTCATTGAGAGGTCATAAAAGGATTGCCCTGCAGCATTAAGGGTCCTTTTGAGGTTATGTAACATAAATTCATAATGAACCTGTCAGCATGGTTTCATGATTTTTCTCTACCTTTGTTCAGCAGCACATAAATAGGATGAAAGGTAGCAGATGGTGGGAGTGATCCAGCTGAGGACTGGCAGGGCAAGTTTGGTGATATAATAAGGCAAGGGACGAAAGAAGACAGTGTAGAGTTAAACGGGTTCACTAAGGGGTCGAGATGGGGAAGGGAAGAGTGAAGCCAGTGCAAGGGTAATGGCCTAGTAATGAACTGAGGAGCTGAAGCACTGGAAGTCACAATGGAGACAAAAAAACAGGGTTTGGGGTTGCAAGGCAGAGGGAGAATATGAATAACAATATATTGTTATCATATAAGGGAATTTTGGAGTTCACAAACATGGAAGTGGCGCATATGTGGGCAATTCCAAGATGGAAGGGATGACAATCTTTGTTATGTGGCTGAGGTGGGATGAAGGAATACATTTTGGGAAATAAGTTGAAGAACTATGAGATTAGGGTACTTGAAAGAGTATAAATATGTTGAAGTCCCCCAGTATGAGGGTAGGAGGTAGAGAGGAGAGAAAAACTAAGCCAAGCACTCAACTCACTGAGGAAAGAAAGGAAATGTCCTGGAGATTGGCAGACAACAACTAGCAAAATTTTGGGTAGTAGGTTTGCAGTGAGTAAACCTCAAGAGTTGGCAGTTTACTGATGGTGGTAAAAGGAAAACCTAGAAGTAGCAGTGAGAAGCATGGAGTATTCCAACTCCTCCACCCTGACCAGTAAGCCAGTGACTAATGACTGAAAGTAATATCAGTGCTAGAAAAGGCAGCAATGGAAGCCATCATCAGGAGGTAGCCAGGGGGCAGCTAGGTGGCTCAATGGATAGAGCACCAGACTTGGAGTCAGGAGGAGCTGAGTTCAAATTCAGCCTCAGACACTTGACACTTAGTAGCTGTGTGACCCTGGGCAAGTCACTTAACCCCACCGCCTAGCAAAAAAAAAAAAAAAAGGAGGCAGCCAGGTCTCAGTGAGAGCCAAAAGACTGGATGTGAGAAAGGAAAAGATTTAAGACAAAAACAAGTTTTTTGCCTATGGAGCAGGCATTCCAGAGAGCATGGAAAAGGTGAGTACCTAAGGAGGAGGGGAGATGAGAGGGGAAGAGTGAGAAATATAAATAAGGAACAGAACAGTAGGGAATGGTGAATGAGGTTTGAACTATGACCTCAGGTTGTAAAGAAACACTGGGATAGGTAGGGTATTAATGGGGGAAGTTTGTTAATCATTAAGAGTTTAGATTTTCCTTATGTTGCAGATATAAATATTTAATATTTTATTTATTAATATTTAATATTTTATTATATTATATTAATTATTGTATTATTATTTTATCTATTATAATATTTATAAAATATTATATTAATATTTTAATATTAAATAAAAATTTGAATAAGCAATGGTCCCCTTATATCCTAAAACATTTAGTTTTAGAAAGAATTCTGTAGTTTCTACTGTTTTTCCATCTCTCAATATTACAGAAATTATATGAAAAATTGCCTTTTGCTGGATCCTACCAAAAGGTTTTCTAACAGACTACCTATTAACAGTAACTATCCTATTATTAAGAATTTTTTAAATTATCCACCTAAATGAGAAAATCACCTTAGCAGCAATTGAAACTTTTCTATCAAACTAGATAATGACCTTTAGAAAGTCATTAATTCAAATTCTGCCTCTGGGCATTTTTCATGGATGGAATGTTCTCCCTCCTCATCCTTCCATCCTTATCTTCCCTGAAGTCTTAGCTGAAATCTCTTCTATAGGATGCCTTTTCCAATCTCTCAATTCTAGTGCCTTCCCTCTTATTAATGATTTCCTATTTATCCTGTTTATAGCTTGTTTGTACATATTTGTTTGCTTGTTGTTTCTCCCACAAGATTTCGAGTTCCTCACAATCTTTGTACCCCCAGAGTTTAGCACGGTCCCTGGAACATAAAAGGTGCTGAATAAATGCTTAATGATTGACTTAGATACTTACTAATATCTGACCCTGGATATGACCCTGGGTAAGTCATTAAACTTTCAAAAGAATTCAAAAGAAATAGAATTCGATCCCTTATACCACTCTGCTATTTGACAGAGCAAATCTTACCTTGGTGAAGAGTTTAACTGGATCATATCCAGTTGATTTAGCCCATTCCTTGGTGGAAATACGTTTGATATCACCGTCATCATTAGATGCTCTTGCTCTGGCTTCAGCTTCTGCTGGTTCCCCTGCAGCAGACAACATTTGGCTATAGTTTTAACATGAAGAGACATGAAATGGGATCCAACTTAACTGATGAAAGAAATAATTTAAATTACCTAGGGAATTCACCTGTAATCAATATATCCTGGTTTAGTATTTGCCCTCCTGATTCGGGGCCTATTAGAGGGGCCAAAAGGGGAGGTATGACCATCTTAGCACTGCACTCTTACAAGCTGCTATTTTCATAACTAGAATAAGAAAACTAGCTGTTAAAACTTAAAGCTTTTGATGAAATGACAAGTTCAAGCCTGAATATTTTACTCACAGGCAGCTTCAGGATCAGCTCTATCAGGGGATACTTCCTGATCAGCATCTTCTTCCCCAAACAACTGGCTGTAATTTTAAAAAATAATTATATACAAAACCAAGCATTTTTCACAAAGATTTTCCCCTAGATTATATAAACAAATCTAATTGGATTGAGATGATTATGTCAGAGCTTACCTGGAACTAAGAAAAATTATTAAACTGTGCTGTTAATATTTCTATTTCTCAAACTGTTTTACATAGAGACCTAATAATTTCATTCTGGCCAAGCACACAACTATGTCTGAATTTCAGCAATCTTATATATAATTACCACAGAGCTAGGCTCAGCAAAATATGCAATGACTAGTCTGGATAATTTAAGTTTAAACAAAATATACTTCATCTCATTGTTAACTGTTGATATGGATCTTAAACAACATAAATATCAATTTATCTTTTTTTATATATATATAAATATATATATATATATTTTTATATATAAGATTTTGATTTGACCAAAAACAAACAAATAAATGAATGAGTGAAAATTTAAAAAGAAAAAATCTGGCCTTTTCTGTCTGTAAGTCCACACTTTTCTTTGGGTAATATATTTTTATTGTTGAAAAGTAAAATCTTGAAAATTAATGACCAACTTGTGGCTGAACTATTTTCTAAGTAACTGTTGATCTTTATATTTTTAAGGTAAATTTTATATTCTCAAAATACTGCCAGAAACATCACTTGAACAAGATTGTACCACCTTATAAAAAGTAAGCTCAAGATGATGGGCAAAAGTAGCCAGGATCAAATACAAACTTTTTAGATAATCTACATGGCATCTCTTTTCAGACCTTCTTTTCTTACCTCAACTATAGAAAGAGGACAAGAAATACATATTCTATTTCACTTCAAGAATCTGACTCCCACTGCCAAGTAATAATCGTAGGAAGGGCTAAAAACTAGTGAAAAAAAACAGGGAAGGAGCTAGAGAGATCAAGGGAAATAACAATCAATTCTAAAGCATAGAAAGCATAACAGAAATAGAAAAGAAATAGATCAGGTGATATGATATTAGCTCTAAGTGTTTAACTATCTTGCCTCCTTATGTTCCCCACCAGAAGTACTGAAACTATTTATGCTCATCAAAAGAGCACTACAAATATACAAATGCAGGGTGTTCCAAAAATCTTAGTGCAATTTTAAACTATTAAAACTGCATTAAGAGCCAAAGCAGGAGAATGTTGCACACCGTAACAGCCACATTGTGCGATGACTAATACTGACAGACTTAACCCTTCTCAGCAATACAAGGATCTAAGACATCTCCCAAGTCTCATGATGGAAAATGCTATCCACATCCAAAGAAAGAACTAGGGAGTTTGAATGCAGATCGAAGCATAGTATTTGCTATTTTTTTTTCTTCTGTTGTGTTTTGTTTCCTCTTTCTGGTGGTTCCTCCTATTGGTTCTAATTCTTACCTACAACATCACTAATGTGAAAATATGATTAATAGGAATGTATATGTTTAGCCTATATCAGATTACAAGCTGTCTTGGGGAGGGAGGGGGAGAAAAATTTTAAACTCAAAAGCTTATGGAAGTGATTGTTCATAATTCAAAATACATTAATTAAAAACAAATAAATAAATAAATAAATGGGGTGGGGGCTGCATCAAGACTTTCAGAACCTTGTAACATATAAACACAAAGCAGCCACCTCTGTTTCCATTAACCAAAAAAGTAAACACGCCAGAGCAACCTCATAACTTCTCTAATCAATATCCAATATATCACTACAATTTCTGATTGCCAAAAAATGCTAACAATTCACAAAAATGCTAACTGCTAGCAAAGACTAGCAGTAATACTTTGAACCTGATACAGTTAAAATGGAACATACTGATCATTTTATGCACGTAAAAGGGAGCCATGAGTGGCAAGATGACAATTATAAAAGGGAAGATAAACTCCTTTTCTTAGAAATTATTGAAACCTTCATGCAAAATCATATGGAAGAAAACTACCAAAATATTTCAACTTTCCTACCCATATTTGAAAATAAAGAATGATAAGTATTTCTAAATAAAAATATTTCTCACTTATAAGCATCAAAGCATATTTTTAAATAATCTCTTACTTGAACAAATATTTTGCCCATACGATACAGTGGATAGGTTCTGAAGGTGTATTACGAATCGTACATCCAGGGAAAGTTTTCTGGGTTGGTTTAGGATGACATTCATAACATTCTGTCACACCCTGCAGATTCAAGAAATCAGAAAAACATTCACTCCACAATGGTAACTCATTATTTCAACAGAAATCAACTACACATAGAACCTTCTTCCCCATTCTAACTACAATTCATACAAGTATAGAACTTATTTATGGAAGGACCTTAGAGATAATATAGTCCAATCTCCGCATTTTACAGATAAATAAGAAGGGCAAAAGGAAGCGTTTTACCTAGATACAAGATAGTAGCAAAGCCAGGCCTAAAACCCAGGCATTCATACTGTTAGTGTAGGTTTCTATAAACCATAGTACACTTCCCCCTACTTAAAGTACTTAAATGCTAAAATACTACTGATTTACAGATTCTTTAAATAAATCTCAAAGACCACAATAGAATCCCATTTTGAGATGAAGGATAGATTTCTAAACTAAGTATTTTCAAGAATTTTTATACATTTGCTTATTTCAGGATTTTCTATCCAATCCTAACCTCCTAAACACAAAGAAAAGCAGGTTTTTAAATTAAAATGTACTAAATCTAAACTTTGATTTGAGAATTTCACATCAGATTAGAACCAGTAAAGGAACAAGAATGAGTTATATTAAAAGTCATTGTCCAAGAAGAGAAATGGCCAAATGATAATTGTAAACAAACTATTCTCAAAATAAGAAATGCAAACAACCATATGAAAAAAAATGCTACAAATCATTACTAAAACAAATGAAAATCAACACAACTCTTGAGGTTTTACCTCACACCCTGCAAACTGGCAAAGATAACAGAAGACAGGAATGGTCAATTTTGGAGACATTTTAGAAAGAGAGGGACACTAATGCATTGTTGGTGGAGCTATATAACCAAAATGGAAAGCAATTTGGAGTTTTTCAAATAAAGTTGACTAAAATATCCAGACCCTTTAACCTAAAAATTCTACTGCTAGCAATATACCTCAATGAGTCACTAACAAAAAAGAAAGGCTCTACATACACCAAAATATTTATAGCAGCACTTTTTGTGGTAATAAAGAACTGGAAACAAAGTATATATATACCCATCAACTGAAGAATAGGTAAATAAACTGTGCTCTATGAATGTAATGGAACATCGCTGTGCTATAAGAAATGATGAACATAATGAATATAAACAGAGAAAAACTTACAGAAAATAATGCAAAGTGAAGTAAGTAGAATAAGGAAAACTACATAAGGACAACAACAATGTGAATGGAAAGAACCACCATAAAATAATCAAAACCAAGTGTTATGAAATTACAGAGACAAGTGTGTCCTCAAAGAAAAGATATGAAAGGACAGCTCCCCACCTCCTTTCCAGAGGTCAGGGGTCAACAGGTATGGAAGACCATATGTATCATTCTGGTCTGACGATGTGCACACTGTCATATATAGGTAAGTATAGATACTTTCTCAATATGTTGCTCAATTTTGCTTTATTTTGCTCTTCCTGTTTTTCTTTTTTTAAAAAAATTATTTGTCATAAGGAATGGCTTTCTGGGAAGGGTAGCAGTGACTATGATGAAATCTAGGCAATATAAAAAATATAAATAAAAATTTATTTTAAAAAATAATCAATGACTCATCACTATACTCAAATATTCTTCATTGACAGAGGACAAGAAAAGACAAGACACAGGTTTAAGTTAAAATAATAAGTATTAAATTAGATCAGAGCCTAAGAATTTTGAGACAAAGAAACAAATTACCTGGAATTTCCTTCCAAGGAGATGAGTAAAAGCCAAGTGTATATATCTGATATTTGAGAGACTCCTAATGGCATTCTTTCATTACTATATGAACCCCCTTCCCTTTCTCTCCAGTACATTTTTTAGCTTGCAAAAGCTCTCAAAAGCACTACTTAAGCATATCATGGACATACAGGTTAAAAAAGGCTACTAAACCCTGACACTGAAAGCAATCTTTGCAGAATGATGTTAAGTGCCTTCCTACCTAAAAGTGAGGGATGGACTAGATGAAATGCCAAGGTTCTTTCCATATTTATAATTCTAGAACCACCATAGCACAAGTTTGTTATATAATAAGTTTCAGACAGAAAGACATAAAAGATTAGGTTCATTATGTTTCTAACACATAGGCTTTAAAAGGCAAACAAATCAAACTAAGCAGTTAAGGAGAAATGGTATTCCTTGTACCTATGGTTTTGTCTATGTCCCTCCAGAGTTCTCTTTTACAATTTAGAGAGCAATGGCCTATACCACCTCAAGAGAATATCCCAAGTATTCTTATTATAAGCATCATAATTGAGTTGGTTATCTTAAAGTTACATAAATCCAAGAAAAATTAAAGCTTATCTCATCTTTCCCCGTAAGCCTCTATAGTTCCACAGCAAATATTTCAAGAAGAATAAATCTTTTCCCATAACCTTTTTGATAACTGTTACTTGTCCAAGATAGCCAGCAGTCCCACTCTCTATAAGAGGAACATCAGCAGCCAGGCACATCCTATTCACGTGGTTCCGTGCAGCTGAAAGACGATATCAAGAAAGAAACCACAAAATCAATTATTTTACTTTTACACTTAGGAGAGCAGGTTAAATAAACAGCTTTTCTTAGTTTTAATTTTACAGTCAACCCCACCCACCAATCACACCATTTAGATCTGCTAATACAACAGATAATACATATCGTTTAACAGAAATTCATTTATTGGTCCAAACTAAGAGAAACATCTCTGAAATTTACAGAATTTCAGCTTCCAAAGCTAGTCTCTTATACCTGATGTCCCCACTAAAATTATAATAGCTAAAATGCTATTTTTATATGCTAAGAACCCCAAAGCTAACACAGCCTAAATCTGTTTTAAAAAATCAAGCTGGCCTCAGACACTTGACACTTACTAGCTGTGTAACCCTGGGCAAGTCACTTAACCCCAAATGCCTCACCAAAATGCAAAAAGAAAATAATAATAATAATAATAATAATAATGAATTAAGTTGGAAAAGAATAATCAACATGTATGATCAACACACAGGACCATTTTTAACATTCAGTATACCTAAAGGTCCTAAATGTTATTAGGGCAAGCATTCATTACTAAAACAAAGTTTAACTTTTTGGTCTCATTTTAAATGCTAATACCTCATCTCACTCCAACATAATGTATCAAACTGTAAATAGCAGGAAAAAAAGTGTAAAAAGGAGTCAATAAATTGTAGAAATGACAAAAATGCAAGATAAAGTAAAATTGCCTTGGACGTCAATTTAGAAATATTGAAACGATTTGAGGCTAGTGAAAACCTAGCCAAATTACCGAAGTTATGCCTCTTCTATAAGAGAGAACAATTTGTGAGGCAGCGAATCATAACCAATATCCACAATGGACAATAATTTCTGATACCAAGTCTTTAAAAATTATGAAAACAGAAATACTAACATGGTGTTAATATTTGAATATTTTACTAACATTTTCCCACTCAATTTAACTTCCTGTAGTCTTAAATGGGTTTTTAAGGGTTTTTTTTACATTAGAACACAAATCCAAATTTATCATTAAAGGTAATAGGAAAATAAGATTCGCTTAATTTAAATTTGCTTCATGATTAAAACATTATCTAATTCATTAAGCCAGGTGTAACTATATGAATGAACGTATTTCTGGGGAGATATGTGGACCATAAATTCCATAGAAACCTACATGATAAACTCACAGGACCACACCAGCAAGGAGACTTGGAAGTCATAACTTCAATTCTCTCATTTTATAGATCAATAAGGATCCAACAATTTCTTACAGTGCAGGAGCTGTTTCATTTTTGGCTTTGTATCTCCAATGTCTAGCATAATGCCTTATAAAGAAGGCATTCAATAAATGGTCATTGAATGAAACTTGGCCAAAGAGAAGTTACTTACTTTATTCAAGAACACACAGGTACTAAGTGGAGGAGGTAGGATTCAAACCCAGGTCCAGTGACTACAAATTAAGCATGCTTTCCACTGTATCTAACTACTGTAAGTTTTAAGAAGAATTTTGAAAATTTCTATAAGCATTAATGTTCCTAGGTGTCTTTGAAGCAATCTTTACAACTGTATCCAAGAAACTATCTTTAAGAAGGCCCTTCTAAAAGTTTTATGACCTGGCAAAAATTTGGCAAGCACTAGCCTTATCTGCAGAAACATTTCTCCAGTGTCACAATCAAGTGGAAGTGGGGCTAAGGAAGAGTTGGCACATGACAATAAACCCCATTCATTTCTATTTCCAAGCTGTTCTATTTCCTCAATAACTGAGATTCATGATTTAAAGCTGGACAACACCTTAGAGATCATCACGAAGGAACTTGTTCAAGGTCATACAGCTAGGATTTAACTGAGGCAATCAAGGCAATTTCCCTCTGGGACTTTTCCTGATCTGTAGAGGAAATTGGACTAAATATCCTCTCAGGTCCCTTTTGTCTCTAAATCTACACTCCCCCATGTCATCTAACCTCTCTCAAACTCCCTTCAGAGACTCTGTCTTCTAGACACAAAACTGATTCCCCTTCCTCCCCTATACCTCAGAGCTTAGAGTTTCATCAAAAAGAAACCCCAAACTCATCAGGGGTGTACTGGAACCAGCTCCAATCAACTCAAGAGAACGCAATGTTAAATTTTTCGAGTGAGCATTTACATCTAAGAAATCAGCAAACACTATATATCAGGGCTTGACTTATTGTTTTGTTGACTGTCTAGACATAAGAAAGTGAAGGAGAAAATGCCAATAATGCATATTAAACTTAAAAGTGTGTCATGCATACATTTTTCCAGAGAGCCAGTTGCTAAACATTCTCCATCACATCAGTGGAAGTTATTATGAAAGCAGAAGTCTGTTTTGTCCAATGCCCTATACTTCAAGGAAAATAACTCAATTAAGGACTACTGTAAAGAAGCTGACAAATCACTATCTTCATCTGGTATTTTTATAATCTGGGTCTGAGGAATAACAAAAAAGTAATCACTGCAAAACATAAAACCAGAATTTACTAAACTCACCTCTGTTATCTAAAGCATTCATGACCAATGTAAACTGCCGAAAGAATTCCACATTATAATCAGGGCTACAAAATAGAAGAAAGAAAAGTCACAAAAGCAATAGCCTTACATTTGTTCATCTTTATGTTTTGTTGTAATACAGAATTTTCTATCATTTTTAAAGAAGCTTAGACAATACAAGTAGCTCCTAGTGAGATGGCTACTCTCAAGTATACTAAATGAAAAGGAATTATTTTCTAGTTTACTTTTTCCAAATAGCCATTAGCAATTAGGAAATGTTGATACCCCCAATCTTTCCGTTTTGGGACACTACCAGTCAATTCATAGCCCAGCAGGCTTATAGCTAAAAAACACATAGCAATTTTCTATTCAACCTTGCTTATAGCTGCGGTGCTAGAGCCAAATCAAAGTGGCAGAACTAGGATCCTCAGGCCATTGCTCTTTCCATAACAACACAATTGACCCCCAACTGAAAAGCTTGAAAACTTTAAGAGGATGTACTACATGAAAAAGTAGAAACAGTGCTAAATAAAGAAAACCAAAATGATAAAAGCAGCTACATTAAACAAAGTACATATACAAAAAGACCACACTAGAGGAAGCACAATTTTAAGAGAATCAAGGGATCATTTCTCAAGGTAATATAATAATAGTAGTTGATATTTTAAAAGTGCTCTAAGTGCTTTTACATACATCTTGTTTAAGGTATGAGAAAGAAGAGGATAAAAATATGTGGAAAAAAATGTTACCAAAAAAGGTAACCCAGAAAAGATCAATACTTACAGACCCACCACTACAAAATATTTATAAGAATAACCTACACCCGTTTCCAAGAGTACCCTTGATTAAGGTATATGAAGGGAATAAGCAGGCTTACACATATCATATTCCTACAGCAGACCATATTTTTATGGTTCCATAACTGACTGAAAAGCATACAGAATAAAATCCAAGCCTATTTGTTCTCTATATAAAAGCATCTGAATTCAGTATAGTAAAATGCTAACTGAAAGCCTCTCCAACAAGATGATTCCAAAATATATCAAGATTGCTTGAAAAATATCTCATAGGCTTTAGATATATCACCCAGGGGGAGGGGGAGAGAGCTAGGGGGCGCAGTGGATAGAGCGCCAGCCTTGGAGTCAGAAGGACCTGAGTTCAAATCTGGCCTCAGACACCTGACACTTACTAGCTATATGACCCTGGGCAAGTCACTTAACCCCAACTGCCTCACCTAAAAAAAAAAAATCACCCTGACAGCTAAAAAGAGGTTGGATTGGTGTGGAGAAAAACTTAAGTCAGACAGATGAATAAGCAACTGACCTAGGGTAGCGGCTGTATAGGTGAAGAGGACATACTCAAGAGATCTTGTAAAGGTAAAAATGATAAGGTTTGGAAAATGACTGAATATGTGGGTAAGTCAAAGTGAGGAGGAAAGGATAAAACAAATATTTTTTAAACACATGCAATGTGCCACACCTGTGCTAAGCTCCTTACAAATATTGTCTCATTTGATAATCACAACAACCCTGAGAGGTAAATACTATTACATTTTACAGTTGAGGAAATCTAGGCAGACAAAGGTTAAGAAACTTGATCAAATCACAAAGCTAATAAACATTTGCGATCAAATTTGAACTCAGGTCTTCCTAACTCCAGGCCCAGGGCTCTATCCACCTTGCCACCTAGCTGCCTGAGCTGAACACGACAGAAGTAGAGAGCCTAAGTGATTGGAAGTATAGTGGTACCCTGGACAGTGACAAGAGAGAATAGTCTGAGGGGAAAGTTTGTAAGTTCTATTTTAGACACGATGAGTTTGACAAGTGTACAAAACATCCACTTCAGGATATCCAAAAAGTAGTAGGTAATATATAACTATACTGCAGGAAAGACACTAGGGATGGACAAAAAGATTAGGTAATCATCTCTACAAAGAAGACACTTAATGACTATCTTGTTAAAATCAACTAGGATTGGAGAGGGCGGGGGTGAAGAATATATAGTAAAATATCATTAAAGAACTTCACCAGAACAAGAGACTTATTACAAGAGAAATCTGAATTGCCCTGTTTAAAGATGCCATTTAGGTTGTAATCTCTATCTTCTGATTAGGACTCAAAGATCTTTTAAGTTTACAAACAAAATAGCTACTAAATTAACTTAGGGGATAAACCAGCTAAGCTATTTAAAATCTTCTCAAAAGAAAGAAAAGAAATGTAATACAAAAGAAAAATGGGAAATATAATGCTCCAAAGCACATTTAAATAATTAACCAAAATACATACTTCATGATGCTGTCATGGTAGGCTACAATATTAGCTTCTGGGTAAAACTGCAATACACTTTCCTTAGCAACCTAAAAATGAAAAACAAAATTCTAAAATTATTTCTAGAATTACTCAAAATTGAATTCTAGTACATTCTTTCTGATAAATACAATACTATGATTTTCTGATGGAGGAAACTGATTTTTAAAGTTGATGTTTTCTCTTACATAATCCCCCTATCATTAAGATAAAGAGAACAAAAATAAGTAAGGAAAAAAATCTACTCAGATTTCTACCACATTTTGAGAGCTCAGGAAAATCTAACCAAAAAGGTTAACTGAAAGGAGAGGAAATTCCTGTTCAACATTAAAGCACAATGTCATGTCTACATGATCAGTTTCATTTCAAACCCAAAAACAAATTAAGCCACCTAGTCTATCTACTTATCTAACATTTAACTCTCAAAGAGATCTTTCTCCTGCTAGTATATTTACTACTAAAATAGTCTTCTTTTCAATTTCCAAAGCCCATGTTTGGATTCAAAGAAAAAACTAATTTTAATGTTATTCTAAAGCATAACAACTAGGAAGTAAAATTTGCTCCTTTTTTTGGAGGGGTTGGGATTATTCCAATGCCACCTCATTCTAGTGACAGATTACTATGAGTTATGAAGCAGCACTTAGTTTCTACTTATTTTGTGTACTACCATTTTGTATCAATTCTAAATATGCCATGCCCCACTACTAGACTGTGACCTCTACAAAGATAGAGACAGTATCTTATTTAATCTTCTTGTCTTCTCCCATTACCCAATTCTACTTATGGGAGGAACTTAATGGTTGCTAAGGGAGTAACTCTAATTACAGTACATGGCACCATATAATGATTGGCAAGTAGCTCCCATCAGTTCCATTTCTGATTCGATTTGTGATTTAGACAAGCTACAACCTCTCTTGGCCTCATTTTCCCCAGGAAAAAAAACTTTTCCCAGATTTCTTCATCTACTAGAGATTATGAGAATCAATCTGATAACACAGGCTACTCTATCCAAGGTACAATGAAACAGAGGTATCAAACACTCCAGATTAACATGTAATTGGGAAATATTTAACAAAATAATTAAAAATACAACAGAACATAAGAAATGTTAATATGTGGTTTTCTAAGTCAATAGGTGGCCCCCAGGATCTTTTGTATTTAAGTTTGACACCACTGCAACAGAGAAAGTAAGAAATCTTTACTTATTTACCTGTGCCTTAGACCTTCCAACATGCTTTTTCTGAAACAAAAACTGCCTGTTGAGGTTGCTGACATCAATAGTATCCAAATCAATCTACAAATGAACAAAATCCAGTTATTTTATAATACACAATATAAAAATATTTAAAGTACAGCATAGGGGGACAGGTAGGTGGCATAGTGAGTGAATCGACAGAGCAGCAACTCTCCACTCAGAAAGACCAGAGTTCAAATACGGCCTCAGACTCTTACTAGGGTGTGACTCTGGACAAATCACTTAACCTGATTGCCTCCAAAAAATAAAAAAAGAGCACCCAACATTTCAGCAACACTGACATCAACCCTAAGAATCCATAATTTCTAAATTTTCTGGAAGCATTTGAAAATTTGTTTTAGGATCTATCATACCACAATTATTGTTCATTTGGCCAAAGTAATTACTGAATACATAAGCAATTCAAAGACTTCATTTTTAAGGATAACTTTCCAAAGAATATTTGTAAAAGCTTCCTGGCAATTGTGAGTTACAAACAAAAACCTGAAATTACACAAAAATGTATGTGCACTTATGTACATCTACTACTGCAATTTATATCATATGCCTTACTTCTGCACCATCTAAATCAGAAAGGTTTCTAGGCTCTATAAGCGTTTATCTGAGCTCTGCATTTCAAGGTATTCAGCAAACACACTTTATATTTTCTGATGGGAGATCCTCTGGTGTCTCCCTCAATTCCACTGTTTTTAATCATACACATATAACTAAGAAATATACAAATATGCCTTGAGGATTATAAACAAACTGAAAAAAGGTCTAGATGGCTACATGTAATAAAGACAGTTTAATTATGTGGCTTAAAAAGCTTAATTTTGTATGTAATTATTTCTATGAGTCCAAAAGCTTATTAAATGATCATCTTTTAAAATGTGGCTAAAAGAGAGAAATGTAATAAAAGTAATACACTAAACCAGGACAAAGTCTCATATTTGAAACTTCATACTATATATGTGGGTAAGCTATTTTCATACAGAAATGGATGAAGATTATGGTTAAAAAAAACCATTGGTTCCATTTCAATTAACTTACATAAAGGTATCTAAAAGATAAAAGGTATCAAAAACTGAAATATGCTTTCATCTGTGAAATTCCACAAAGCAAGCAATTTCATTAATAATTCTTTACTTAGGATTTTTGGATTTATAATAAATTCCAACAGCCAATTTGATTGATGGGTTGTTTTCCAAACTGAAAGTCTCAAATTCAATTCATACTTCCCTGATATGACATTTTTTCCCCAAAAATTTCAACAGTCAAAAAATTAAGGCACCATCATGTTTGAATATGTCATGGCATACCAAGTGTCAAAACTCCATACAAAGTTAAAGAGAAAAATGTATTCAGCACATCAGATTTAGAACTGTCATCTAGTTCAACAATCTCATTTTACCTATAAGGAACTATGGCTGTGGAGCTAAGTAATTTGCCAAAGGTCACAAAAATTAGGTAGTTAAGTGGCAGCACTGACTTCAAATTCAGCACTTTTCACTGTACCACACTTTTCTAGAGTTAACAGACCTGCCCCATACAAATCCACATACACACAGGAACCAAAAATACCAACAACAAACCCTTTGATTTCCAATCCAGATATCTCAAGGGACACTTTTTAAAAAAAAATTTAAGCAGAAAACTACATTTTAAATATATATAAATTACATATAAGCAAACTAATGTCAATGACATATATAGTATCTAAAATACATCCTATCCATTTCAGTGACTTTGGGCAGAACCACATACCAAATGATAGCAGTTTTACTTCAGGAGATGTTTATCTTCAGTCATTTTTATCTTTGCTAAATGAAAGCAAACTGTTGTCAAATTCATGACATCAACCTAGCTGGAAAAAAAATCCACAACTATGCAATGTTTCCAAGAAACAACTTGGTTTGTTTATATTTTGCTTACAAAAAAAAAACCTCAAAAATAAAAATTCACTAGAATTAAAAAGTATAAACCTTTGGACCAAGGAAAAAAGTGAAAGAAAAACTCTCCAGGCCGCTATTTTTAGCTGACTGAAAGTGAAGGTTGAAACACTAACCTACTTTTTGTGTGTAGTTTTATGATAGATGCAATATTTTTAGTAGCAAGAATGGAACAGCCTGTGCTAAGTTTCATCCAAATAAGCGAAGCTTGTAACGTGGAGACCTAAGATTGGTACTGAAAGACGCATGCTGGGAAACAGTTTTACATGCCTTTCTCATATTCAAAATTAATCTGCCTTGGCACCAAGTCAGGAGTGGGGGGGCGGGGGGGGGAGAAGGGGGTAGTGTTCTACTACGAGCCCTGAAAATAATTTATACTTTAAAACAAAACCCAGGAAGCATTTTAATTCTTTCTCTCAAGAAACGTGGGTCCGGAGTAAGACGGGCAACTATGACCAAGGGCTTAAAACGGTCCAAAATCCTCCCCCACAGAAGGCATGCTCTTTAGTGGCAGAATGGCAACCCCCCCATCCCCAAACCGGTTAAAAAAAAGGGAAAGGGAATGAGAGAGAGAGAGAGAGAGACAGAGAAACAGAGACCGAGAGGGGGAGGAGGAGAAGCCCCCCCCATTCTCAAAAAAGATAACGGGGAGAGCGAAAGTCAACCGCGGCGTGACCTCCCCCCAAGACTCCGCCCCCGAAGCCTCCGGCGGGCAGGGGAAGGGCCGAGGGCCCAAGCCCCACCTCCTCCGCCCCCACCGTCCCCTCCCTCCGCGCCGGACACAGCCATTCCCGTCCCACCGCGATTTACCCGCGCAAACCCGGCGCCTTCTTACGAGCGCCGCCGCCATGTCCGCCCCGCTCCCGCGGAGCTCAGGCGAGGGGCCGCCAGGGCCTTTCCTGCCTCGGCCTCCCTGATGCCCACGCCTGCCCCGAGACCTTCACACCGCCCTCCCCGCCGCGGCCAGCCCGTGCCCGGCCTCCCCGGCCCCGCTCCTCACCAGGTCGATGTGCGCGAAGCCGGTGAGCACCAGGTTCTTGAGCAGCTCGCAGCCGATGCCGCCCGCGCCGACCACCAACACCCGGCCTCCAGCCACGGCCTCCGCCAACTCCCTGGGCAGCCCCCGCGACAGCGCCATGGCGGCCACCCTCCCCCACCGCGGCCGGGACCCACCCACGGACACACTGCCCGACACACCGGTTGGCAGAGGGAGGTAGGGAGCAGAAGAGGAGGCAGACGGAAGGGGGGCGGCGAGGCGGGCGCTGCGAACCGGAACTGAGGGAGGGGGAGGAAACGGCGATTTCCGCTCCTGCGCAGTGACCTCTTCTCGCGGTCCAGTGGCTGTGTTTGCGCGTAGTGAGGTTGGTGCGGGCTAGCCACGTGGGGCTGCTGCTTAAGTAAACTCTACCTTGCCTTACGCCTGAAGTAGCAAAGTGATTTAGTGGAGGGAAAGTGTGGATGGAGTCGTCAGGTCCGGCGTCTGAAGCCCTCTGGCCATATTACTTTGGACTAATGACTTAATCCCTCAATTCCCCAGGCAACTCTTATTATTACGAATTTCATTAAAAAGTCAGCAAAAAAAGAGCATTTCCTTACAAGAATAATATAGATAGGGTTGTCATGAATCTATTGCATATAGCCTGCCTTTAAAAAAAAAAGATTAAATTTAAGTTGGCAGTTCCAATACTGCTCAGCTTGTCTGTATCCTTTGAACTTCCCCTGGGCTTTTCTGTTTTATTGACACTTTCCTTTTTAGTAGAGTAGAAGAGGCTTTTGAAACAAGTGTTAATTTATTGTTATCAGGCTCTCCCCACTCCGTGTGTGTGTGTGTGTGTGTGTGTGTGTGTGTGTGTGTGTGAGGTGTAGTTGAGCAAAGCAAATTCACACACTAGTTGTGTCTGAAAATGTATACGAGGTGGAAAGAATAATTTATCACCAGATTTCTAGATTCATGATTGGTTATTTCACAGTCGTTTTTCCTTTGTCTTGTAGTCCTGGAAAGGAATTTTCTGGTTCTGCTCACTTCATTCTGCATCAATTCAGAAAATCCTCTTACACTCATAATGAAAAATGCTATCTTCCATAAATAGAACTAATGAACTCTGAGTGCAGATTGAAATATATTTTCTTCACTTCAGTTTTCTTGCTTTTTTGCAGCGTAAGTACTATGGAAATGTTTTTCATGGCTCCATGTGTATAATGGGTATAATATTGCTTGCCTTCTTAATGGGTAGGGGAAGAGGTTGGAGGAAGGGAGAGAATTTAAAACTTAAAATTTTTTTAAATAAATGTTTAAAAAAAAATTCCTCCTAGAGTGGTCTGAATCTGCCTACTTACCATTTCTTGTGGCCCATTAACATTCCATTATATTTCA
This sequence comes from Phascolarctos cinereus, assembly GCF_003287225.1. Lineage (NCBI taxonomy): Eukaryota > Metazoa > Chordata > Mammalia > Diprotodontia > Phascolarctidae > Phascolarctos > Phascolarctos cinereus. The sequence continues at coordinate 294,075,828 of NW_027555625.1, read as the reverse complement.
TACTATAACTTGTTTGGTCATTCCTCAATTGATAGGCACTCACTTTGTTTCCAGCTGTTTCTTGCAATTAAAAGGGTGCTATAAATTTTGCCCATAATAGTTCTTTTCCTGCTTTCTTCCATCTCTTTGGGGTGTATATCTAATAGTATTGCTGGAACAATTAGCATGCACAATTTAGTTCATTTTTTTGTTACAGCTATAAACTGCTTTCTAGAATGATTGGGTCAATTCACAGGTTCATTAATTGTCCAAATATTGTGATCTACACCAACTCTTAAAAGACTATCAGTCTGCCTTGGTGGAGAAGGTACCCGAGCTTTACACTGGTGAAGTCCAAGTCTCTCCCCCTCTGAAAAAAAAAAAAAAAAAGCTCTGAAACTGGCTGTGAGGGATGCAATACAAAAATTCCAGGGAATTTGCTACACAGTAAATTAGTGAAGCTAAAATTAGAGTACAGAAGATAAAAATTAGAGTGGAGAGAAGACTGAGAAATGTGATAGCTGCATTCCATATTTGAAGAGCTGTCCTGTGGAGGAGGGATTACATTTATTTTGTTTGGCAACAGAAGTCAAAACCAGGAGCAAAGGGTGCAGGTTACAAAGAGGCAAATTTAGGCTTGATGTCAGGAAAAACTTCCTAAGAATCAGAGCTGTTATTTGGAGAGGTGATGGATTAGCAGAAGCTGGACAGCCACTTGTTAGATGTTAGAATGAGGATTTCTTCATTTCTAAGTTGGATAGATGACTACACACACACACCAGCGAGACACTGAATATTTTAAAACAGAAGAGCCGTTCCTGCCATATTGAAAATGCTAGGGACATGTGCAAGGAATCCAATTAGGTGTTAAAGATATGAAAGCATAAGCAAAACAGTTTCTGCCTCTAAAGAGCTTATATTTCACTTAAGAAAGTACATATTAACATAGTTTTAGCATAAATAAATTATCCATTTTACATCTCCTAACGATCTCTGTCTCTTGCTTGGTCATAAATGCTTCCCTTATCCATAGATCTGACAAGTAAACTATTCCATGCTCCCCTAATTTGCTTGTGGCATCACTTTTTTCATGTAAATCATGTACCCATTTTGACCTTATCTTGGTATACAGTGTGAAATGTTGGTCTATACCTAGTTTCTGCCAAACTGCTTTCCATTTTTTCCAACAGTTTTTGTCAAGTGGTGAGTTCTTGTCCCAAAAGCTTGGATCTTTGGGTTTATTAAACATTAGATTACCATGTTGTGATACTACTGTTTATTGTGTACCTAATCTGTTCCACTGATCCACCACTCTATTTCTCAGCCAGTACCGCATTGTTTTAGTAACTGCTTTATAATACAGTTTGAGATCTAGTACAGCTAGACCACCTTCCTTCACATATTTTTCATTGATTACCTTGATAGTCTGTTCTTCCAGATGAATTTTGTTATTTTTTTCTAACTTTATAAAATTATTTTTGGTAGTTTGAATGGTATTGCTCTAAATAAGAAAACTAATTTAAAATTGAGGGGGATGCCCATCAGTTGGGGAATGGCTAAACAAGCTGTGGTATATGAATGTAATGGAATACTATTATGGTGTAAGAGATGGTGAGCAAGCAGACTTCAGAAAAATCTGGAAAGACTTGTATGGACTGATACTGAGTGAAGTGAGCAGAACCAGGAGAACCTTGTACACTGTAACAGCCACATTGTTCGATGACTAACTTTGATAGACTTGGCTTATCTGAGCAATGCAAGGATCTAAGACATCTCCAAAAGTCTCATGATGGAAAATGTTATCCACATCCAGAGAAAGAACTATAGAGTTTGATTTTTTTTCCTTCTGTTTTGTTTTGTTTCTTGTTTCTTGTGGCTCCTCCTATTGGTTCTAATTCTTTACAACATGACTAATGTGAAAATGTTTAATAGGAATGTGTATGGAGAACCTGTATCACATTGCACACTGTCTTGGGGAGGGAGGGGGAGAAAATTTTAAACTCAAAAGCTTAATGGAAGTGATTATTGAAAACTAAAAATAAATTAATTAAAAAAAACTAATGTAGATAGAATTGTCATTTTTATTAAATTGGCTCAGCCTACCCATGAGCAATTAATATTTTTCCAATTGTTTAGATCTGACTTTGTTTAAAAAGTATTTTGTAATTGTATTCATATAGTTCCAGTGTTTGTCTTGGCAGGTAGACTCTCAAGTATTTTTTATTGTCTACAGTTATTTTAAATAGAATCTATTTTTTGCTGCTGAACTTTGTTGGTAATATATAGAAATGCTAATGTTTTCTGTGGGTTTATTTTATATCCTGCAACTTTGCAAAAGTTAATTTATCAACATTTTTTAGTAAATTCTTTAGGATTCTCCAAGTATACCATCATATCATCTGCAAAGGATGATTGTTTTGTTTTCTTGCTGCCTATTCTAATTCCTTCAGTTTTTTTCTTCCCTTATTGCTATAGCTAACATTTCTATTACAGTATTAAATAATAGTGGTGATAAAGGGCAGCACTCATTATCTTCACCCTGATCGTACTGGGAAGGCTTCTAGCTTATTCCCATTACAGATAATACCTACTATTTAAAGCTCTATTTATTCCTGTGTTTTCTAGTGTTTTTAATGAGTGTTATATTTTATCCAATGTTTTTCTGCATCCATTGAGATACTCATATGATTTGTTAGTTTTGTTATTGATACGGTCAATTACTCTGATAGTTTTCCTAATATTGAAGCAGCTCTGAATTCCAGGTACAAATCCCACCTGTTCATATTTTTTGTGATGTATTGCTATAATCTCCTTGCTAATATTTTATTTAAAATTTTTGCATCAATATTCATTAGGGAAATTAGTCTATATATAGTTTTCTCTCTTTTTGCTCTTCCTGGATTAAGTATCAGCACTCTTCCAGGTTCAGTGTATGCTTTTGGGCAGTGTGTATATATCGTTCTTCTGGTCGTACTTTACTCAAATTGCATCAATCACTTTAAAAGGCTTTCTCAATTAATCCTAATTGTTCCTTCTTATTGGACTAGATGATTTTAAAGATCTTTTTCAGGTCATTCTGTACTTCTCTTCCTTTGCTTTGGTGTGATGGATTTCAGGAACCTGGGTTACCATACCTCTGCCAGGACGAGTCATTAAAGTTATAAACAGGGATGTGCTACCAAGAAGTAAAACTTTTACAATGCAGGAATAAACTTAACAGAACTCATTAACCCCAAAACCTGATTCAGGAAGGGTTTAGGTCAGTCCATGGATGAGAAAGATGATACAGAATTTGAAGTTAGAATGGATCTGAGATTAATTACAACCTTTCTATTTTATTCATGAGGAAACTAAAGCTCAGAAGTCAACAGTTTAACATCAATAAGCCTCTAAGATGGTAAGGCAGCAGAGCCCACATCTAAACCCAGGTCCACTCTGAAATCCAGTTTTCTTTCCACAATATTATAAGGAAAGGTTTTAGGGTAACATATTAATCAATATTGTATTTATTGAGTGCTGACTATATGCCAGGTACCCAGTGAAACCACTCCTACTCAAAAGCTCATATTCTGAAGGGATAAGTACACTCAAAATAATTCTGTATAAGCACATGCAATTTTTGATGACTACAATACAGTTTTTAAAAGCATGCTTAAAAAAAAACTAAGCATATAGAAAGTAAATTCAAAATAAAAGGTAGTTTGAGAGGGAGGGCACCTAACAGCACCACTCTTCCATCTCTGCACACCTAAAGACAGGTCTTGATAAACCTAGAAACACAGTTTGACTATGGATCACATTATGTTTTTATGAATCAATACACTAGCATGTATTATAAAAGTTACACACACTATAATCCATCTCTTACAATTCATTTTTAACTAGGTTTTTCATGGAGAGAGAAAATAATCTCTGTGGGATTAAAGGGGTGGGAAGAAATTTTCTTCTACTTAATGTCAAAGATCAATTTACCTCACCCCCACCAAAGAAAATTACAAAATAGTTCCCATTGCTCCTTTCCCAACTGGTTCTTGTCCATGTCTTTCTATAAATTCCCCAGAAAGGATCTACCCAGTGTGCTGGGGGTCTTTCTGTGGTACTATTAAAATCTGGAGCTGTAAACAGCCTAGTTCCATTCTGAGTCAAACAAATGCTTGATTATTTCTTTTCATGGTATTTCTCAAATATATGCCAATGTAATTATACCACTGTTCACTTATATACACACTGTATGTTTGTTCATCACTTACGATCATATACAGTTCTGATTCTTTTGAGACCCTGGTATTCTATGATTCACAGCAATCTACCATTCCTAGGAGAAAATTAGTTATGAGGGCAATAAATGAATAGGAGAAAATTGGGTTGAATTACATTTGGGAAATTGCACAATACTTTTAATGATCCCCAGATACCCACTGCCACAAAAACTCATCTTTTTAACACCAGTGCTTTTGCTAGTTTAAAAATTAAATTTTATTTACACAAGGAAAAGGAAAGATTCTATTTAAATAACATCTGATCTGGATCTTCTTGTATAACACAAAACTCTTCCACTGGATTTTGATGATTAGCAGGCCAACAACTCTTCTGACAAGTATATATTAAAACTGTTCCAAATTCAACAGAGATATCTGTAAGACAAGATATAAATGTACAGAAATTCCTTTGAAATAAATTCATTTAACATTTTAAAGCCGTATTTTATTAACTTGGCTCTGGCCAAGGAACCTGCAAATGTGACTGAGAGGGATATAATTAAAAATTATTCTCATGTAGTTGTTCCAGCTTCTAGATACATTCCTGGAGTGATCAGACTTTCCGACCATAACTTAGGAGCAAAATTTAAAATTAGGAGAAAAGCAGTACAAAGATAAAACATAGCTTCCAAAAGCCCTTTTTGTCTCTAATGCCTGAATTCCTACCAAATTAATCAGAAAAGAAACTAAAGACAAATATTTCACAAACTGAAAGCATAAGCATATGGAACTCTACCCAAAGATGTAATACAAGCAGAAAATATGACTACATTCACAAATTCAAATTTATGGAAGCAGAAAAGAAAAAAAGAAAAAGCTGGGCTAACTGATAACATCTCCCCTTAAGGTAGGGGTTCTTAACTTGGGGTATATGGATAGAGTTCAGGAGGTCAATGAACTTATTAAAAAATATTTTGATAACTACTTAAATATAATTGGTTTCCTTTGTAATCTTATGTATTTTATTTTATACATTTAATGACATTCTGAGAAGCTTTAATCGTACTGCCAAGCTATAACAGAAAAAGGTTAAAAATCCCTGCTTTAGACCCTCTGCCTACAATAGGCTACTGGATTTACTGGAAGAGTCAACATCATTTAGTAACTTCTTATTGTTGTTTGTCCTTCATTCTCAAAGAGGACCATGACTTCAGGAAGGTGATGCCATGACTTGCAAGTGAACTGGATTTAAGTGAGGGAGGGCTGTGCAAAGTCACCAGCCTCACTCTCTCCTCTGGAGCCATCTGGGTCCAGTGGCAAGACAGAGATCAAGATGACTGGAGATGGCCCAATTTAATAACTTACTGGGTTTGTGAAGAAAAGGAGAAGTCAAAGATACCTGGAAGAATGATAATTACCAACAAGAGTTAATTAAGCCAGGAATATGTTACGCTGGTTTAGAGCAGAGATGAGTTCACTTTTAAGTGTACTGAGATTAAGGTGAAATAAAAATGTCCTGGGGGGCAGCTAGGTGTCGAAGTGGGTAGAGCACTGGCCCTGGACTCAGGAGGACCTGAGTTTGAATCCGGCCTCAGACACAAAACACTCACTAGCTGTGTGACCCTGGGCAAGTCACTTAACCCCACTGCCTAGCCAAAAAAAAAAGTCCTGGAGATACATAAGTAGAATTCAAGAAAGGGGATGAGCTGGAGATAGAGTCACTGGAATAATCAGCATATAAGTCTAGTTCAAAAGGATGAGTTCTTCAACAGAGAAAGCATAAATAGAAGAAAACAAAGGCCAGCATCTTAGGGTATGTACACAGCTGAAGATTAGTGGAAGCCAATAAAGGAAACAGAGATGAATAATTCTAAGAAGTGGAGGCAAACAAAGATATTATATCATGGAAACCAAAGAAGAGTTTCACAAAGGAAAAAAACTCTAAAAATTCAAGGGTTTTTTTCTTCTTTTAACTACACAATGAATAAAAATTCAGTACCTCATATAAGCTAGTTTTTTTTTATTACATTTTATATTAAAGTCTGGTTATTTAACTGATTACAAAATTATTTCTAAAAACAAAGAGCTTCTGGGACAAATTGTATGCAAATACCACTGGTATAAAAACAGGCTCTGAGAACCCCCCCACACACTTTTTTTTTTATGACAAATCTGCCGACTCTAACTTATAAAAAATTAAGTCATCTCAAAAGATATGATTTTGTCAAAGTGGGTAGCTCACTCTACAAAAGCAGAAACACTTCTTTGAAAATACATGGTTTCTTGAGCTGGAGCATCAAAAAAAAAACCATTTGGTAGTCAACATTTTGGTGTCTCTCATCTTGGCTAGGCTGGTTTTGAGAAAAACTGTTTCTCACCCACGGTGCTCCATCTCTCATCTCTAGACCTTTGCAATAGCTGTCTCAAACACTCCCTCCTCATTTCTGCCTCATAAAATCTCTAACTTCCTTCAAGTTTTAACTTAAATACCACCTTCTACCCAGAGCCTTTCCTGACTCTCCACATGCTAGTAGTGCCTTTGTTGCCAAATTATCTAGCATCGGTTTTGAATGTGTTTATATAAAATATATACCTATATTAATAGCTATATCACTATCAACACAGATACACACACCCACACCCACACATTTCATCTAGCTAAACTGTAAGCTTCTCAAAGACAGGAACTGATTCACCTGTATCTTTGTACCCCAGCATCTAGTACAGTGCCTGTTATACAATAGACACTTAATACATACTTCCTGATTGAGTAATGAGCTAGGTCCATACTTGAAGCTTTTCCAATATGATAATACCTGCTAGAGCTTATGTTCCGCTAGCATGGCCTTCAAGATGCCACGGTCACCTCCATGCCAAAAAGAAGTATTAAAAGGAAAGGTTAAGTGGATAGAGCACAGGCCCTGGAGTCAGGAGGACCTGAGTTCAAATTTGGCCTCAGATACTTGACACTTACTAGCTATGTGACCCTGGGGAAGTCATTTAACCCCAACTGCCTCACCAAAAAAAAAAAAAAAAGCAAAAAAAATAGGAAAGATTTAGTTACCATGTCAAATTAATGCTAAATAGCTCAGTTAAAATAATAAAGAGTTTACTACCTAACAGAGTATTTTTGAGCATGCTGACCAATGCAGGCATAAGCTGAAACTCAAATACTCTGCAGCTCCCACAGTTACTGCAGGATGGAATCCCAGTGGCATCTGATGAAGGACAGGTTATAAAGAGAGGCTGCCCATTCCAAGAGTACCTAGAAAAAAAGACAGAAGCCCTTAGACACGAAGCACACACAAACACAACCCAACTGCTTTCCTTTTATACAAGTTGTAAAATATCATGAACATTTATTAGAAAACTACTTAAGACCATTTTGCAAACTGCTACTCACCTACTTTCTCAAAGGAAAGACTTGAGCAGCTGACTAGTAAATATAGCTAATTAGACATTCTAGTTTTCACTTTATAGAACTGATATCCCTCCCAAGCCAACTCTTGCTGGCTCAGAATTTCTGCAAAATACTATACTTCTTCCCCACAGAAAGGGGAAGAATTAGGGGGCTGAGCCAACATGGCGGAGTGAAAGCAGTGACTTGCTTGAGCTCTCCCCCAAATCTCTCCAAATACTCACAAAAAATGGCTCTAAACAAATTCTGAAGCAGCAGAACCCACAAAAAGACAGAGTGAAACAAATTTCCAGCCCAAGACAACCTGGATGATTGATCAGAAAGGCATATCACGTCGGGCAGGGAGCGCAGCGTGGGCGCACGGGCCACAGCAAACCTGGAACAGGCCTCAAAGGACTGAATTACAGGCCGCTGTGGCGGTTTCCAGACTTCTCAAACCACGAATGCCAAAGACAGCTTAGAAGGTCAGTGCGAAAAGTCTGTTTCTGCGGTGCTCAGAAAGGAAGGCAGGGTTTCAGCTCCATTCCCCAAGAGTGTGGCCCTAGATGGGGGGGCCAGCTGCTTCCCAAGCTTCCGGCCCACAGACTGAGGGGGAATCCAGTGGCTCAGAGAGGGATTGTAGGGATCTCAAATCTCTTGCTTTGCCCGTGTTTGGATCTGGGTCACAGTTCTGGATGGTGGTGCTGGGGTAAGGAGGGGTGCTGGCATGGTGGAGCTTGTAGTAGCTGTGAAGAGGAGCCCCTCCTCACAGTTACAGGACAGAAACGAGTACTTGTGGTCACAGGCCAGGAAAGGAGTAAACACCTCGCCCCTTATCATACCACCTTGCAAGAACTGAAAATTTACAGGTCCCTACAAGTATCTCTGAAAACAGCTATACAAACCCCTGAAGCTCGGGACAGTACACTCTCCACATTGGAAGCAGACTCTTACCATAACAAAGAGTTTAAAACTCAAGTTAATTGGCCGGGATCATGAGCAAGCAGTGCAAAAACAGTCAGACCATAGAATCTTACTTTGGTGAAAAAGAAGATCAAAATAAACAACCAGAAGAAGACAACAAAGTCAAAGCTCCTACATCCAAAGCCTCCAAGAAAAATATGAATCAGTCCCAGGCCTTGGAAGAGCTCAAAAGGGATTTTGAGAAGCAAGTAAGGGAAGTAGAGGACAAAACTGGGAAGAGAAATGACAGTGATGCAAGAAAATCATGAAAAACAAGTCAAAAGGAGACCCAAAAAGATACTGAAGAAAATAACACCTTAAAAAATAGCCTAACCCAAATGGCAAAAGAGGTCCAAAAAGCCAATGAGGAGAAGAATGCCCTAAAAAGAAAATTGGCCAAATGGAAAAGGAAGTCCAAAAGCTTACTGAAGAAAATACTTCCTTAAAAATTAGAATAGAGCAATTGAAAGATAGTGACTTCATGAGAAATCAAGACACTGTAAAACAAATCCAAAAGAATGAAAAATTAGAAAACAATGTGAAATATCTCATGGAAAAACAACTGACCTGGAAAATAGATCCAGGAGAGAGAATTTAAAAATTATTGGACTATCTGAAAGCCATGATCAAAAAAAGAGCCTAGACATCATCTTTCAAGAAATTATCAAGGAAAACTGCCCTGATATAGTAGAACCAGAGGGCAAAATAGAAATTGAAAGAATCCACAGATCTCCTCCTGAAAGAGATCCCCAAAGGAAAACTCCTAGGAATATTATAGCCAAATTCCAGAGTTCCCAGGTCAAGGAGAAAATATTACAAGCTGCCAGAAGGAAACAATTCAAGTACTGTGGAAACACAATCAGGATAACACAAGATTTAGCAGCTTCTACATTAAAGGACCGCAGGGCATGGAATATAATATTCCAGAGGGCAAAGGAGATAGGATTACAACCAAGAATCACCTACCCAGCAAAACTGAGTATAATCCTTCAGGGGAAAAATGGTCATTCAGTGAAATAGAGGACTTTCAAGCATTCCTGATGAAAAGACCAGAGCTGAATAGAAAATTGACTTTCAAATACAGGACTCAAGTGGAACATGAAGAGGTAAACAGGAAAGAGAAATCATAAGAGACTTATTAAGATTGAACTGTTTACATTCCTGCATGGAAAGATGATATTTATAACTCATGAGACCTTTGTCAGTATTAGGGTAGTTGAAGGAAAAAATTATATGTATGTATATATAGATAGATAGAGGGCACAGGGTGAGTTGAAGATTAAGGGGTCATATCTGGAGAATAAAATTAAGGGATGAGAGAGGATGATACTTAGAGAAGAAGAAAGGGAGAGGTAGAATGGGGTAAATTATCTCACAAAAAAAACAGAAAAGTCTCTTACAGTGGAGGGGAAGCAGGGGAAGGTGAGAGGGAATGAGTGAATCTTATTCTCATAGGATTTGGCTTAAGGAGGGAATAACATACACATTCAATTGGGTATGGAAATCTGTCTTACCCTACAGGAAAATAGGGGGAGAAAGGGACAAGAGAGCAGGGGGATGATAGAGAGGAGGGCAGATTGGGAAAGGGGGTAATCAGAAGCAAATACTTCTGAGGAAGGACAGGGTGAAAAGAAAGAATAGAATAAATGGGAGGGCAGGATAGGATTAAGGGAAATAGAGTTAGTTTTTCACAACATGTCTACTATGGAAGTGTTTTGCATAACTGCACATGTATTAACCTATACTGAGTTGCTTGCCTTTTCAATGAGGGTGGGTGGGGAGGGAGGAAGTGAGAAAATTTGAAACCTAGTTTTAAAAACATATGTTTAAAAAAATGTTTTCACATGCTACTGGGAAATAAGAAATACAGGAAGTGGGGTATAGAAGTCTATCCTGCCCTACAGGAAAATAGAAGAGGAAGGGGATAAGAGAAGGGGGGAGAGATAGAAGAGAGGACAGACTAGGGGAAGGGATATTCAGAATGCATACATTTTGGGGTGTGGGGAGGGGTGAGATGGGATGAAAATTTGGAACTCAAAAACTTGTGGAAGTGAATGTTGAAAACTAAAAATAAATAAATTTATATAAAAAAGAAAGAAAAAAAGGGGAAGAAATAAAAGCTGCCTGTTTTTTTCTATTAAAATTAATTTAATGCCAAAGATCTACAGATTAATCTAAAGATTTAATACCAAAAATCTACATATTCAGTATTAAAACAACAAAAGTTTTACTACTATAACTAAACAGTAATGCTGTACCTTTTTTCTAACTGTAAACAAGTTAGCCCCAAAGCACCCCCTTCTTTACCTCAGAATCTGTTCACGACAGGCAGATATTCTTTTCATAAATTTATAAAATATTTTATCATTACTTTTAGAAACAGCCTTCTCATATTTTTCACCATTGTCAAAAATGAAACTATGAAAAGAAAAGAGTCATGTTACTCTTTATAGCTGAAGGGGAGAAAAGTTATTTTAAGAGAAAAAAATACATCATTTGAGATAGATTTTCTTTCTCTATTTCAGGCAGTGTTATTCTTCAAGTTGAAAATAAGTCCATGCATCACACTACTCTGAAATAAGGCAAATCTACTAAACTTTCCTCCAAACTGAAGCCCATAAAGCTATTAATACATGGAATTTTTCTAGTGGAATTTTCTGGGATTTCTTTTATTAACATTTTTTAAATGACTTGAGTAGATTCAAAATAATTCTTTAATTCTGGAATTTTCAAATCACAGAATTACTGAGGATACTCAAAGATCATCTCATCCAAATCTTTCATTTTACAGATGAGGTGAGACCCAAGAAAACTGACCAACTTGACCAAGGTCACATGGTAACAAACAAGACTAGACTTCACTCTCCTGGCTCCTAAGCCAGTACACCATCAGTGTATCTCTGTAACTTGTAGATCTCCATCTCCATACCCTGTAGTAGGTAATACTCTCCTCTATGGCTCGTCAGAAGGTTTTGTTTTGCTTTAAAAGTCACTAACAAGGTGGCAAATCCTGAAAGAATGCTAAAAGTGGACAGTTTACTCATTCTATCCCCTTAGCCTACTAAGCCACTGATTGCTTGCTGCCCCAATCTCCTCTCCATTGCAAATATTCTCACCTTTGAGCTATCAAAAGGTCCAATTCAATTCCCTCCCTTTGTCTATACTCCTGCAGAAGTTTTTGGGCATGATTTGTATCAACAAAGTTAGTATAATCTTCCTCATCCACAACATTAATATAGTAGGGCTGAAACACAGGAACTGATGAGCTGGGCAGTACATGTCCTTCTCTAGCTGGTATTGTATGACCAAAGGAATGAGAGTCACTTAGAGCTTCATCTAGTGTGAGTTCTTGGAGTTGGGACATACATTCTCTGTCTTCATCTACATTAACATTATCTCCTATATCTGAGTCAAGTAGGTCACTGGTAATCCATGGTGCACGATTGCTTTCACTGTCATCTCCCCAGTCTTCTGCTCCTTCACACCAGTCTTTAACTGCAAAGTTATTTTCCTCTTTCTGCAAGAAAACATCCAATAACAATAATATTACTTGTGTTATTATACAAATCTTGAAATGTCAATGCCAGTATAGATTACAAATCCTTACTCTTCCAGAATGTTAAAAAAATCTTTCACCACTAGAGAAATTTTTCACTGTACATACTGGCCAGGAAGAGGTAAAATATGTATACAAAGTCTAATTGTCTAAATGTTTATTATGATGATTAAGACGTCTAAAGAATCTGTGAATTTCAGATATTGATCGTCAAATGCATTTTTACATAAAGGATGCTAATTTAAAGAGTTGTTGAAAAAAATAAGTGAATGTTAAAATTGAAATGAAAAGCTGCTGGAATTTTAAGTGAGGCACCAGCTATAAGAAATATGATGACATTATAACAATATAACTACTGGACTGAAAAGTACTTCAATTTCCATCTGTCATTCTAAACAGTTTACATTTAAAAAGACATTGACCCAACAGCAATCTGGCAAAACTGCTGGTCTATAAGGAACAGACTGATCAAAGCTAAAAGAGAAAAACAGGAAATAATACAAAAAGCAAAATAAACAAATACAGATGTACTCATTACCAAGTGGGCTTGAAAATTCTCTACAACAGCTCATCACGATGACACTAAGTTGGGAGGGACAACTAACAAACTCTGCGACAGGACCCAAAAAAATCCTGACAGACCAGAATAGTGGTGTTAAACCCCAAACAAAAATGGATCTTTGTAGGTCACGCACTGACTCCAAAAACCACAAATTAATATCCTCTCATACTACATCTTTATTTTGCTAAACACTTCCCAACTACATTTTCATCTGCAACAGTTGGATACCTCTGGGCTAGAGCAGTGGACTGAATTTATTAAGATGAAATGCAATAGAGAGAAATACTTGCACTACAGTACAACAAAACAACTTAAAAAATACAGGATGAGAGATTCACGTTTTAGACAGTAGTTTGTCTGAAAAAGATCAAGGCCTTATAGGGGACTAGCAGCTCCATATGAACTAGCAGAGCTGCTGCTGCTGCTATTTGTCCTTCGTCCTCAAAGAGGATCATGACTTCAGGGAGGTGATGCCCTGACTAGCAAGTGAACTGGATTTATGTGAGGGAGGGCTGTGCAGTCACCATGTAGCAGCCAAAAGAAGCTAATGCAATCCTGTTCAGTTCTGGGCACCACAGTTTAAGGACTCTGATACACTAAAGTACAGAGGAAGGCAAGCAAGATGGTGAAAGTCTATGCCATATAAGGATCAGATGAAGGAAACTGGGAATGTAGACTAGAGAAAATTCAGGAGAGACAATAGTGTCTTTAGTTATTTGAAAAGTTGTCACAGGGAAAAGGGATTAGATTTATTGTTTGGTTCTGGATGGAAGAACGGGAACCAATGGGTTAAAGTTGTTTTAAAAAGGTGGGGGAGGGGGCAGCTAGGTGGCACAGCGAATAGAGCGCCAGCCCTGCATTCAGGAGGACCTGAGTTCAAATCTAGCACCAGACATATAACAGGTACTAGCTATGTGACCATGAGCAAGTCACTTCACCCCCATTGCCTCACCAAAAAAAAAAGGCAAACCTAGGCATGTAAGGAGTGTCCTAATAATTACATCTGTTTACAATTAGATTAGAATGGGCCACATCAATACACACAGGAAGAGAGACTGGAGACCATGTATTAGATACATAGTAGTGGGAATTCCTTTCAAGTATGGTTTAGTTTAGTAGGCGCTAGTGCCTCTCCTAAGTAGCAGCAGTTAGCCAATTCTCCTCTGAGGCGTCTTCGGAAAAAGCTGGTGGGCTGTCTAAACCAGGTGGAGAAAAGAGGACGACAGCAACCACAATCCAAAGACCCTCCCATTCTCTCATTTTCTCCTTAGCAGCCTTGTCAGGTATGACGAGAAGATGCATCCAAGACAGGTTAAGTGCCTTGCCCAGTGTTCTTACAGCCAATTGGTGGCAGAGCAAATATTAGAATGGAGAGTTCCTGTGTGCCCTTTCCATGACTTCTGTTATCACGGGCTGTCTATCATTAAGAGTCACAGACACAGCAGACGGTGACAAAATGACACCCCTGAACGTTGGCATGCATTTACCACATAGAAAGACAGCCTATTTAAACAGATCTCCTAGTAAAAAACAAATGAGGAAAAAGCAGAATAATTGAAGTAATGAGATCTTAACAATGTTCTTGTAGGCAGATCATCGATGGTCCTGTGCTGTAGCCTGCTTCTCCATGCCATGGCTCTCTCCATTACCTTTTCAGCCACCTGTGATCCGAATCCTTTGTAGTTCAGGCATATTCACAATGCACAGCCATTTAGCTTCAGAGAGAACGAAGTTGAAAAGGGGCCATTTTATGGTGGAGTATCTTGAGATCACTTAATGTACTTCCCAGTTTTCTACATACATTGTACCCTGTACTCTTCTTCCTCCTTTTCACCTTTTGTGAACTTTGTCATCTTTGTGAACATCCAGGGCTCATCTAAGATATATACGTAGGCATTAACTCACTGCTCTTACTATCCAACCACTGTAATCTGGGTAATATGCACTCTCCTTACTCCACTATTTGTATTTCTTATTGATAGGGACACTCTCTCCACTTGATAATCACTCACAATCCATCACAATCCATCTATGCCTTAACATACTCTGTGAGTTGTCCGTGCCCTGACAAATAGCTGCTACAGGGATTTCACCCAGTCTGCTTTGGGTCTTTCTCTAAATCTCTTGATACTAGAGTGTGTGGGCTGTCCATCACCATCCCTTCTTTATACACTTGGTATATTCTGTTTTCTGTGGGTATGCTCATCTTTTAATGTTCTGTGATGTCCCAGTAAACAACGTAGTATTCTGAGGCTGGGTTTTATTTCTATTTCTTCATATGTTGAATCAGATACAGAGAATTGAGAGTTCAAATGTGGTACCTCCCCTGCCATTGATAGTACAAGCAAGGTCCTGTAGTAATATAAGTCTGTTTCATTTCAAGTCTTCGTCAAACCTCCCTCACTCTCATGTACATGTTGTTTGGCCAATCTAGCCTCCTTGGTTCTTATCTGCATTTCATTTTTGTTTTGTGAAATGATCCTGTTCATACTTTTCTTTCTGTGAAGTTTCTCTCTTCACAGAAATTGTGTGTTTGGACACAAAAGATACTTCCCAACAAAACACCTGAACCTCCCCATACAAAACCTGTTACCTGAGAGAGACTAGAGATTGTGATGCCAAAAACAACAATAAATAAGGAAGGCCACGAAGCATTTTTTAAAATGACAAAAACAACAGAGGGATAGGCAATCATAACAGATCCAAAAGTTAAATTGTAACATCTTAGAAGTAAAAAGCAAACCATTGGGGCAGCTAGGTGGCACAGTGAATAGAGCTCCAGCCTTGGAGTCAGGAAGACCTGAGTTTAAATCTGGCCTCAGACACTTTACACTTACTAGCTGTATGACAAGGCAAGTCACTTAATCCCAATTACCTTGGGGGAGGGGGAAGGAAGCAAGCTATAAGCAAGTAGGTATTTGCAATTTTTTATATACATATATGTATATGTATATGTGTATATACATATACATATATATTTGCTTTTTATGTAAGGAAATGTTTATTTTAATACTTGTTAACTTCATCATTCAAAAAAAATTTTTTTTAATTGTTTGAAAATGACTGAAAAAAAAAAGTATTGTCTGGATTAGATATAGCTTGAGAAGTCCCAGCCAAATCTCAAAATTCTGTGATTCTGTGAAATGCTTGTTCAAATTGAACATAGTATAACATAAAAGAAAGAAAACTAGTCTTAAAGGCAGAAGTCTGAGTTTTAAATATAACACCTGCCACATGAACCTGGCTAAATCACATTCTTTACGCTTCAGTTTCATTTGTAAAATGGGAATAAATAATACTTGTACTACCTGCATCACAAAGCTGTCCCAAGGAAAGTATTTCATAAAACCTATTTTATCTTTATTACTACCAACTGGATTATTAAACCACTTTTTGAACTTTTGATTCATCTTTGCATTTAAGATAATAGGAGAATTAGGTTCAGTCCTGGAAGAAACTTTACACATTATCTTGTCCAAACTCATTTTACAAATGAGGAAAATGACGGTACACCTTGTAAAGAGATCAAGGTACACAGGTAGTAAATTAACAGTCAGAATTAGTATCCATGTCATCTGACTGCATATCCGGTGTAAGCCTACTTCTTTAAAACAAATTTTGTTCTTTAAACAACAAAAAAAAGTAAGGAATTAATTCTTACAAGTCGCTAAACTTAAGACCCTATGGAGAACTAAACTAGAGGATGCAGCTTAAACAATGGACTCGGCATGCAGTTTAAAGATATAAAACATACATACCCGCTTTAGTTCGGTACCCTGTGCATACTCTTCTTGCATCTGCAAAAACTGGGAGCGAAACACCTTCCAGCTTTGGAAAAACATGAGAGAGAGACCCAGAGGAAAGTGACTACCGGGTCAATACCTTCGAAGACAAGGAGAGAAACAAGCGGCAGAGGACACCTCCGAGAGAGAAGTGGGGGGGGTGAAGGAGGAGGAGTAGAGGAGAATGAAAAGGTAGAAAAGTACGAATTAAAGGGGGAGGAGGTGGCAGTGGTGAGGGGAGAGCCAGGGGCTGGATGGACACTCACTCACGCACCTGCCCCGCTGGCCCACGCAATCCGAGTGGACACAGGCGAACACGTGCAGCAGACGGTGGTAAGGCGAGCCTTCCAGAGGGCAGTAGACTTGGACGACGTGCGCCATGGCAGCCCCGCAGCGCGCACAGCCCGGCCGGGGGGCGGGGACTGTGGGCAGGCTATCCTGGGGAAGAGAGGCCGCGGCCCCGCGGTTATGCTACGTTCTGGGTGGGCAGCGCTCACCGCCCACGGTCCGGACCCGATCCCGCATCCCCGCAGGCCCTAGTCTAGCTCTAACCTCAGCAACCCTGACCCCATCTCACCGGGACGCCGCCCATTTTATTGATGGCCCAAGCTCCGTCCTGGAAGTCCTCAAAATTGCCCCTCATCTCGGCGTCTCGAAGACCCAGCAGCACCGTGGTGGCAGCCGCCGCCATGCCGAGAGCTCTATGCGCACGCGTCAACTACCGATTCCGGCAAGGGACAAACTTTTCCGGGTCTCGGCCAATCCCGAAGAGTGAATGGGAGAAAAAGCCCGCATGACCTGTAACCCAGCCTGACGGCGACACCGAGGCTCCAGGAGCTGGATACGTCATCACCACGGTTCCCTGCCTTCTTCCTCTCCCCCGCCCCCCGCAATCAGAACTTCCAGGAGATGGAAGGGGATCATAGACTTAGCCCGGCCAAAACCCTCTGTTATCCCGGGAACCCTAGTGCCACGCCCTTGGCGCCGCCTCAACTCACCTGGCCCCTTCCTCCAGGGACCGGATGCTCTCATGCCGAGGTTACTGCACTTCCTGACACGGGCGCCAAGTGGCGCCCTCCAAGAAACCTGGGCCGTTCTCCCTTTCCTCAGCAGCGGCTGCCCATACCCTTCTTTTTCTGTTTAAAGCATCACGAGGGGCACCTAGGTGGTGCAGTGAATAGAGCACCGGCCTAGAATCGGGAGGACCTGGGTTCAAATTCGGCCTCAGCCACTTAACACTTACTAGCTGTGTGACCTTGGGCAAGTCACTTAACCCCCTTGCCTAGCCAAAAAAAAAAAGCATCACGAAGCTTCCAGTCCTTTGCAACCTTGTAGTCATATTTCACTCTCAGCCTCTTCTGTCCACTCATGCCCCATTACTGCCCCACAGCACTGCTGCAAGTATCTCAGCTTTCAGGCCCCTCAATTTACAATCCATAGTCTACATAACTGCCTAATCAATATTCCTACTGCACAAGTCTGACCAAGTCATGCCCCTGACAAAGAAACTTCAGGGGCTCCCTGTTGTCTAGGATCAGACATAAATCCTTGTTTGGCTTCTAAAGACGTTTGCAATCTGATTTTTTTTAGGCATGGTCTTTCAGGTATGCATTCCAGTCACCTCCGTCCTCTGCCTTTGCAACAACTGCCCTCCCCCACGGCCTAGAAAAGACAACTTGTACCTCTCTGAATGAAATGTTGTTTCTCAAGGGCAGAGAACCTATGATACAACTAGCATATGGTAGGCACTTAAATGTTTGTTGAATGATTCAGACTGAGCTCAAGCACTCTCTTCTATAAAATGTCTCAACTGATTCTGTCAGCTATACCTTTCCACCACCACCCTCCCACTATTACTTTGAATAAATCTCTATGATTGTACCAGCCTCCCACCCCCATCCCCACCAAAGAATGTAAGGTCCTAGAAGGCAGAGGCTTTCTTTTTTTGTCTTTGAACTCCCAGGACCTAGGGTAGCAAATAATTTATGAATTTAAGGAATGGAAACAGAAGCTAACACAATGCATATAAATATCTTTTCCTCAGGCAGAAGCAATGGCAGAGGTCAGGTGAACCAAGAATGATCCCTGGACTAAATAACACAACTGGGACAAAGGAAAGGATAAGAGCTATAGGAATTAGTAATAGCTTTGTCTCTGCCTTGGCAAAATGATTCAACAGGCACCAGCCGTTAATCTCTTTGTGGAACAAGGAGAATGTGCTGACACCACTCCCAAACCAGAGCAAGAAAGCAACCACACCGCCTTGCTAGTCATCTTTATTTTTCAGATCGGCTCTGAAAATCGTGGAAAGGCTGAACACTTACATCAGTGCAAAGGAAGGATGCTGTGAGTTTGCATGTGACACCGAGGACCAAAAAATTAAAAACACACCACACTGAACTGGCCTCACGCGGTGGGACTTGTTTTCCTGACGAGGAGAAAGTAGCCTGCCTTAAGGGAAGACGAGGGGATCTCTTTGTGACAGGGCAGGAAGAAACCAAGTGGTCACTACAACACAGATGAGATCACAGTACAACAGACTGGGTCACAGGGCGAACAGGCATCTGCTTCATGACTTAGGCCCGGTGCTGCTTGATAAAGCTGATCAGCCCATTAGTGGAGGCATCATGAGAGGTCACAGGTTTATCAGAGTCCAGCTCAGGCTCAATTTTCTTGGCCAACTGCTTTCCCAGTTCCACTCTATAGGCCAAACATTGAGGGCAAGAAGAAAAAAATTTTGTTTTTTAAATATCGATACTGACAAAGAGGTAACTAAGTCCCACCCATCACAGAAACCCTGAAACCAATGAAATCTCTGGCCTTGCCCCTCACTTGGGGTAGAGAGGAGGTTAAGTATAAGGGGATGATGTTGGACATCCTTCCTAGACCCCACTATCAGCCAGAGACAAAGTTTCCTATAAAGGCTAGATTGGAAGACATAAAAGAATTTCTCAAAATGATATGGTGACAAAAAAATGACTACCCAGCAGGTACTGGGAATGACTCCCCAGTAAATAAAACTAATAAATAGTGTCATGGGCCCCCGGACACATATCCTATCACTTTGCAGGCCAGAAACCACCCAGACAGAGACACTCACCCCCACTGATCATAACTGTTGACATCCCAGACGACACCCTGAACAAATATCTTGTGCTCATACATGGCTGTGGAGAGAGCAAGGAAGACAGTTAGATGATGTGCCAGTCCCACCCAGCCCAAGGTCACATGTCCCTCTTGCCTTTCCTCACCAATCAAGGCTCCAAGAATGAAAGGAGTGAGCTTTGTGAAGACGATGGAATTAGTAGGACGATTTCCCTCAAAAACCTTTAGAGGAAAAACAAACACAACACTGACGAATTCTGAAACATTCCCAAGGAAAAGAACAAAGTAAAAAAACCACATGGTCTGACGCTCAGATTCTGATCCTGGCTCCAACCCAGAGATGCTCATGGTAACCCAAAGCCATAAGAGCAGCATCACTAGCTTAACCCGCCTCGCTGCCTATGAATCTCTGAGTAACAAAACAAAAGGGCAGACCTGCAGCTACCACAAAAAAAGCAGTGCTGAGCCACAGCCTGTTTGGGCAAGAATTAGTCAGCTGGGGTCCCAGACACTGATCATGGAGGCTACATTGATGGTGAGAAGAGAACAGAGCCTTCCAACTTAAGGGAAGAGGTCTCAGTCAGGGGTGCAGACTGCAATGTTAGCCCTGATATAACCCAGACTGGTCTCATTTCCAAAGCCCACCCTACCAGCCCCTCACCCCCAAACCTTATGAGGCAGCAGCTTCTTCAGGGCATCACCACTCTTGCCCGCAGCCTCCAGTTCCTTGCGTGCCTCCTCTGCTGTCTTCCCTTTCATCAGGGCCTCAGTCTGAGCTAGGAAGTTGGCTAGTAGAATCTAGGGGAAGGAGCAATGGAACTCACATTGCAACTTCCTCCCCAAAGGAACAGGAAATGTACATACTGGAACAGGAGAGACTCACAGTGGTAGAAGTGTTACTAGGAGGGAAGTAAGAGTTTCCAAAGGTTTTTAGTTTTTAAGTATATAGGCAGGGGCAGCTAGATGGTGCAGTGGCTAGAGCACTGGCCCTGGAGTCAGGAGGACCCGAGTTCAAATTTGGCCTCAGACACTTGACACTTACTAGCTGTGGGACCCTGGGCAAGTCACTTAACCCCACTGCCTAGCCAAAAAAACAACAGAAAAAAAAAACAACTAAATTTAAGTATATAGGTAGAGGTTTCTATATTTGCTACTGGCAAGTTGATTCCCAAAGAACAAAGGAGAGTGGAGTTTGGAGTAGCTGGGCCACATTCATTTGAACAAACTTTTTATTAAGCACTTACTATATGGAGAGCACCGTGTTAGGTACCAGGGAGATAAAACATGAGGATGAAAATGAAACAACCCCTTCCCTTAAGGAGTTTAATTTGATGCCAAATTCTACAGGTAAAATTGAAAGAACCAGATTTCTTTCCATTTCCCAAACCCAATTTAGGCCTACTGAGCTCCACTGGGTGTGGGTTTGCTTTTGTGCACTATACCTTGTGATGAAGACCGTTCCGGATTGGATTCTGTGTCTGCACGGGGATGAGAAAGTCACAAGGAATCATCCGGGTGCCTAGAGAGAAAGGATGGGGGTGGTTCATTCCCCACACTCCACCCCAAAGGAGCAACACTGCCTTCCTTCAAAACAGAACAAGAACAGCCGAGAACCCCAGATCTCAAAGGATCTCAACAACATCATCCTCCACCTGACTCCTGCCAAGTGGTTATCGCAGCTCTGCTTGAAGAGCTCGGGAGGGAGGGAGCCCAGTACATCCCCTAACCCTTTCAACTTTCAATCCAATTCAGCAAGCATTTATAAAGCGTTGACAGTATGCTGGATGCTGGGCAATCTCTAGCCTCCAGAATCTTATGTTACTATTACCCCAGAGGGAGAAAACAAGTACAAGTACACAAACAGGTAAAAGACAAACGAAATACAAAGTAACTTCAGGGTGGGGGGAGGGAAGGAGAGCAGGAAAAGGCCTCATGGAGAAGCAGAACTTGAGCAGAGTCTTGTAAGGACCTAAGGATGCCAAGAGGCAAAGGTGAAGAGAGAGAACACTGCAGGCACAGAGGAACAGAAAGCTCATGCAAAGGCGCACCATCAGGAAAAGGAGTGCCAAGTATAGGGAACAAACCGAGGAGGAGGCAAGAATGACCAGAATGTAGACTCTGCGAAGAGGAGAAATATCAAACCAGTCTAGAAGGTAAGGCTGGAGTCAGAGTTTGTATGAAGGGCTTTAATGCCAGAGGATTAAATACCTTTTGCTAGAGACAAAAGGGAGCCACTGAAAAAGCTTGAGCAGGAAAGTGACTCTTCGGGATAATTCACTACTGCACAGTTTCTCCACACATCAAGCCTAAGTGTACCTCTCTGCAACTTCCTACCTATAAGCAGAATTCCCCCCAAGCCCTGGCCCATCTGCAATTTCAGTTCTACAACCACTTAGTCTTGAAGCAGAGCCCCCCAAACATCCCATACCCTGGTGAATAAGCTGGTAGAAAGCATGTTGTCCATTGGTCCCTGGCTCTCCCCACACAATGGGGCCTGTACTGTAGTCAACCCGGGCTCCTGACTTGGTGATGTACTTCCCATTAGACTCCATGTCACCCTATAACAGAAAATAAGAAAAAAAACTTTGATTCCCCACCTATGCTCAGCCCCCATTGAAGGTATGGCCAAAGTCTTGAAGACTTCACATTACTCACACCAAAATAACACCTCTCCTTTTAGTCTCATAAATGCATATATATATATATATATATATATATATATATACACACACACACACACACGTATGTATAGGCACACACACACACACACACACACACTCACATGCCCTGAACCACTACTGTCTGTAAGAACACAGGCCTGGCTTTAAACTATGTTCCCAGCACTGGGGAGAAGCTAAATTGAGCCAACCAGTTTCCCAATCCAAATCCCAACTGAATAGCAGCACTTCAGCTGACAGAATTTAGAGATCACTGTCACCAGGCACAGGGCTCAGCTGGTGGAAAGGGTGAGAGGGCAGCCCCTGGAGAAAGGAGGAAAAGGCAGCA
Organism: Phascolarctos cinereus; assembly: GCF_003287225.1. Lineage (NCBI taxonomy): Eukaryota > Metazoa > Chordata > Mammalia > Diprotodontia > Phascolarctidae > Phascolarctos > Phascolarctos cinereus. The sequence goes on along the minus strand of NW_027555625.1, from coordinate 294,053,279 downwards.
GCTGGAGGGTCATCTCTGGATGAGAAATTTCCCCTTTTGGTGATAGCAAAAGGTCCCCAAAGGATAGGATAGAAGAAAGTTGGGTAGGAAAGAAACCTCAAGCTATCTGTCCTTACCCTTAATCTAGGCTTACCACATCCCCCTGTGAGAGGTGACACGAGCCATGAACTCATGAGAGGGATATTGTGAAGCAGAAGGCAATCAATCTCTGTACCTGCTGGAAGTAGGCAGCAAAGCGGTGCATATATTGGTCATAGGGCAGCAGGGCCTGAGTCTCACATCCAAAACAGTTAATGTACCAGATGCCTAGCATGGCAAGCAGCACAGGGGCATTCTTCTCCAGTGGGGTGGTGAGGAAGTGATTGTCCTTTAATAAGATGTAGGATAGACGACAAAAAAACAAGCACGGTCTCTTATTCTGTCCCCCCAAAAACAAGCACGATCTCCCCACCATCACTTAGTTTCTCCCCCTCCTTTGACAAGACAATGAAGTACAGAGCTCACAGTCCATTTAGTCAACAAGCCAATTAACTGCAAATACAAGGGGAAACATGGCCTGGTAGGGCTAGTCTTAGGAACAAAGCCTGTTACCTTAGTAAGAGAAGCCTATGGCCATTTACTGAAGGGAAATAAACAGGCCTCTTTATATACCACATTAGGCTATTAGAACTCTCCCACTCATCATAAAATACCCACTTTGGATAAAGGCAGGAATGGTGCAAATGTTACCAGGCTACTTACCATCCAGTGAGCCCCCGACAACAGCTGTTCAAAGTTATCAAAGCCTAAGATACAAAAACTTCCTAAGTAAGCAGATTCTTGCCTCTTTGTCTCTCCCAAGAAACAGGTTGGTCCTGGTTTTTATCCCTCCCAGGAAATCAAAGCCAAAAGCTTCTGAGAAATAGTTGATTCTGAGTTATTCCAAACCCTTGGGGATATATTTGGTCTCTTGGCATTATGAAAGGGGCTGGACTAAACCAAAGGGGGAGATGCCTTTTTGGATTCTTAGGATAAAAGGAACCCAGGAATATCCAAGTAACACTGATGAATTACTGCCCCCCATCCAGGGATCACTCCCCTTGCCAGCCACACTCTGTAGCAAAAGGCTAATTTAATGCAGTTTAAATGAGGAATGCACAGGGAGACAAGCAATATTATTACTTGGGCTACAGCCTTCAAAAGTCTAGCACAAGCCAGAGGGAAAACTAGAGCTCCTGACCATAAAGTTAGGAAGGTTCACACACAATGTGGGGGAAAAAAAAAAGAGAAATCAGTCCAGGCCCAAACAGTAGTACCATGACCATCCTAACCATGGGGCTAGAATGCCAGAGGCCTGCCCCAGACTTGATACATACCGACATGCAGGGCGATGGAAAGGCCAATAGCTGACCACAACGAGTAACGTCCACCAACCCACTAGGAAAAACAGGATCAATGTTAGCAAAAAAATCAGGACAAAGAAATCTCATCTGCTATGTCCCTGGGAACGGGTTTTGTCCATCTTTTCTAGAGAGTACTGAACATGCTCTGCACAAGGTAAGAAGCACTAAGACTTAAAACTTAAAAACAAGGTTTTAAGTCCGAGTTCAACCACTTGCCAGCTGTATTAATCTTTCTGAGCCTTAGATTCCTCATCTGTAAAATGGGGTTACAAATACTTGCATCTTACCTCCTTCTAAAAGCTATTTTGAGGAAAGCCTTTCTGTCCACCTTAAAAGGCCATACAAAATGTGAGGTATTGTGGACTATACCCAAAATCATTAGCCCTCTGAAGGGTATATACTTTGTAGGAACCTACAAGAAAGTTACTCTAGGTGTATCAGATCCTGAAACAAGTTATCTGCCATCTTTCCCATCTTGGGACAGCACCAAATAGAACACGAACATCTCTAAATAAGTCTCTCAGGGATGGAACCAAAAGGCCATGACTACATTCTACTTGGACTCTTTGTCAGACCAGTTCCAGATAATGTTTCCAAACTAGCTCCAAGAAAGCCACCATATCTTCTTCACCAAAAAGTGCCTGTAAATACCTCCCCAAAGACACGTTACATGTACAGGGAACAAGGAGAGAATTGGGTAAGAATGACTGAAATGCAGAATAATCTCCTTGCAGGTATGAACAAAGTATGTCCCTTCAGAGGCAGGAGCTGACAGGGCATGTAAGACTACAGCAGCCAACTCCACTCTTGTTCTTCTGAGCCATCTGAAGCCTCAGGCCCAATGCCAAGCCAATCTCAGATAAACTAAAGCACTGGACAGTCTTGTGCCTTCACATCCAAATGTGAGCACAATCAACCAAGGGTCTGCTAGAAGCTCCCCAAAGCCACTCCAGCCCTTGGTCCACGCCTTCCACCCTGCTGACCTTTACACACTCTGAGGCTCACACAACCTGAAAAGAAATGTCAGTGCTGAGAATAACCTAAGACAGTGCTTGCTTCCAGCAAGGGATGGTGATAGGAAGCAAGTAAAGGAGGAGCTCTCATTACATGGCAGCTGTCACCAGTGGCTCCTCAGCAAGTTTTGACTTCTGACCTTTTACAAAAGGCCTTTGGCGGCTTTCTGCATTTCTGGGTCTTCACATGCTACCCCAAATTGCTGATCTTAGAGTAAGGAACCTTCTCTAGCCTATACTATCACACTGACAAATGAAAGTAAGCATTTCCTCCCCACTGATACCTTCCCTCTTGAATGTCACACAGATTTTGTTTTTGCACCTCTCTAATGTATTTATCATAGTTTTCTGATCATAGATCCCATTCCCTCATGTTTCTCTAGTTACCCCCACTCTCATTCCCCCTCCATCTCTGATATCTCCCCATCAACTGGTTCCTTTCTCACTGCCTTGCTCCTTCTTGATTCTCCTTCTGATGGACCCTTCTCAGATTTCTTGGTTGCATATTCATCCATATCACGCCTACTAACTATGGGTGTACCCCAAAGCTTTGTTTCCAGGCTTTCTTCTCTTTTCTATCTGCACTCTCTCACTTGGTGACCTCATTAGATCCCATTAGCTCCCTGGGTTCCAGTAACCTCTCTATACAGGATGTCTTCTATATAGGGCCCTAGTCTCTCTCTCAGCTCCAATCCCACTTTACCAACTGCCTATTGGACATTTCAAACTGGATACGCTAGGGGAATCTCAAGCTTAACATGTCCAAAACATGTTTTCTTCCCAAAACTCTTCTCTCTTCCAATCTTTGTTTATCCTCCCAATCACTCTGGTTCACAACCTCAGTGTCATCCCTCATTCCTCATTTTCACTTACCACATTCCAATCAGTTGCCATATTTGTCATTTCTACCTTCATAACATGTCTCCTATACACTTCCTTTTCTCCCACAGGCTGCCACCCTAGTTCAAACCCTCATCACCTCTCACCTGGTATAACAATTGCCTTGTAATTGATCTCCCAGCCTCAAATCATGCCCCACTCCAATCCATCCTCCACACAGCTGGCAAAGTGATTTTTTTCTTTTTTCTTTTTTTTTTGGTGAGGCAGTCGGGGTTAAGTGACTTGCCCAGGGTCACACAGCTAGTAAGTGTCAAGTGTCTGAGGCCGGATTTGAACTCAGGTCCTCCTGAATCCAGTGCCAGTGTTCTATCCACTGCACTACCTAGCTGCCCAAAGTGATTTTTTAAAGCAGAGGGCTGATCATGTTACTCTCCTGACCCATTACTCAACGATTCCAATGGCTCTCTACCACCTCTAAGATAAAATGTCAAATACTGTGTTTGACACTTAAAGCTTTTTACAACTCAGTTCCATTCTGTGTTTCCAGCCTCATGACACATTACTCTGCTCCACAAACTCTACAGTCCAGTCATATTGGCCATCTTGCTGTTTCTCAAACAGAACATTTCATCTCCTCTTTGTGCCTTTGCACATGCTGTTCCCCCAGACTAGAATGTTCTCTAAACCCCTAATTTCCTTCAGGATTCAGTTCAAGCTAATGAGGCCTTTCCTGATCATCCCTAGCTGCTAGTGCCTGCCCCATGGTTACCCTGTATCTGTTCTGTGTGTGTTTTATACACATATATACATACACACACACACACACACACCACACACACACACACAAACAGACATTTGCATATTGTCTCCCAACTGCAATCTAAGCTCCTTGAGAGCAGGGAATGTTTTGATTTTGTCTTTGTGTCCTCTAAGTGCCTAGCACAGTGGTTGGCATACAGCAGGCACTTAATAAATGCTTGCTGATTTTACTGATCTAGAACTGAAACTGGACCTCAGATGTCACCTAGCCTAACCTCCTTATTTTATGACTGAAGAAGCTGAGGCTGAAAGAATAAAGTTAAGTGACTTGACAAGTTCACCCAGGTGAACTTGAGATGGAAGCTGAAGCGAGGTCCTCCAGCCCCAGTCAGCCCACTCTTTCCGTGTTGGATTCCCCTAGTGAACTTAACTATAAGCACCATAAAGACACAGACAGCCTTACCTAGGGACCATACAGCACAATGGAAAAAGCACTCAACTCAGAATCAAAGGAGCCTGAGTGGAGACTTTGCTACTTAACCAGTGTGTGACACTGGACAGCTCACTTCTACTCTCTGGGCCTTGGTCTGCTTTCTACAAAATGACGGGGTTGGCCCAGACAACTTCTCAAGGCCATATCAGCTCTAGAGTTATGATCCTATGAGCCTAAGCCATATCTTTTCCAGTGTCTAGCACAGTACTCTCTGTACATACAGGAATAATGTTTAATAAACATTTGTGAAAAGAATGGTTTCCAAAACCTACTTCACCCACATACTTCACTCCTTCCTCCACCAGTAGCTGCTTAAAATTCAACGATTTACAGTAGCCAAGAAACTGCAAGACACAGCACAGAGCACAGAGAAAGTTTTACTTACATCCCAGAATTCAAACATATTTTGAGTGTCGATTCCAAACTCTTGAACTTTAGGCTAAATAGTGTGGGGGGAAAAATCAGATATTTTAATTATACATGATCAGCAATTACTCCATGCAGAAATACACATATACCCATGAGTTCCCTTGAGATAGGTCATCTGCCAAAGGACACCTGAAAGTAAATATTATTAAACTTCTAGGTAATTGTGATTCTAGGACTTACCACCCCATTCCCCCACATTCAGCCTAGAAAAATCGAGGCTGGTGCCAAAACAGAAGGGCAAAGTCTGAAAGTCACAAAATGAGAAAACAGATAGGAGGAGAAAAGAAAAGCAGTGTCAGAAATTTCCCCACTGCCACCATCATCCACCACCAGCCTGGCCAATGGTAAATGGCAAAACTGTCTCCCAGAGGCAGTATAATATGGAATAGGGAGCCCAAGCTGAGGAGTCAGGAGAGCAGCTCAAATTTCCTCCTCTGTAAACTAAGGATACTACCACCTTTCTCAACTTACCTCACAGGGCATTTTGTGGGATTAAATAAGACCATGTCTGTAAAACACTTTGCAAAGTATAGTGCCATATCAACATGGCAGTGGTGAGGAAAAAAGGGGTCAGGGAGTTATTACCAAGTTAAAATTGCACAATGGTGCTTCCTTATGGGTGTGAGGCTCTTATCAGAACTCCTGGATAGGGAGGAAAGATATAAGGAAGATATAACTTCTTTGGAATTATATTTCTCATTTCTGTCCAATAGGACTGCTTATAGGTTTAATTCCTTAAGAGCAAACCCTGTCCCCCCACTCCATGAGATTTGTCATTTTACTGGTATAGGGAAATCCCAGAGAGGAAACTCTCTGACACCACAGCACTTCTTCTACATGTTTTGATCTCAGGGAATTGCCTGGGACACTAAGAAGTGAACAGAGGTGCCCAGGGTCAAAAAGACTGTCCAAGGTAGGCCTTCTAAACTCTGAGGACAGCTGTCAATCTACGATAACATGTCTCTCAGAGAACACCTTTATGTTCTCATAATTAAACAATAAAGACCCTATGACCACATGGGAAAAACAGAAAGGAGGAGTACACACACTATAAAATGGAAGAGCCTTAGACTAACAGTAAGAAAGCTTCAAGTAAGAAGTTCAAGTCCAAGTCTTCCTTACAACATGACTAATGTGAAAATATACTTAATAGGAATGTACATGTATAGCCTATATTAGATTGTGCGCCATCTTGGGGAGGGAGGGAGGGAGGAAGGAAAGGAGGGAGGGGGAGAAAAATAAGTGATTGTTGATAAATCAAAATAAATTAATTTTAAAAAAATGTATGACTGTGAACACGTCACTTGCTTTCTCTGGGCCTTAGTTTCCATCTGCAAAATAAGGAGTTTCTAAGGTCCCTCAGCGCTGACATTACATAACTTAGTATTAGGGGTTTAATTCAAATGGTCCCTAATTGGGAGGCACTTAAGAATCCATCTTTGGACATGGTTAACAACTCCAGGAGGAGGAGATGGCCTTGAAGGTTCACCCTCTCTCAGATAGTAGGTGTGAACCTAAAGTCATGGGAGTTTAAGACCAAGGCAAAAATATAAATGCTATGTAAATTAACATACTTACTGCATTGGTAGACAGGGCCACAAAGTGCTTTGCCACAGCTGAAGGCTAAAAGAGAGAAAAAGAGAGAATTAGGCTAAGTCTACAAGGCAGACAATAATTGTAATAATTCACATATACACATCTCTTTGGAATTAAAGGGCACTTTTGGGTCAGCTAGGTGGCGCAGAGGATAGAGCACTAGCCCTAAAGTCAGGAAGACCCAAATTCAAATCCACTCTCAGACACTTACAACAAGCTGTGTGACCCTGAGTAAGTCACTTAACCCTGATTCTTCCCCCCCGGCCCCCAAAAAAAGGGGCACTTCTATGTCTGTGATCTACCGTATCTTCCCAACATCCCTGCAAAGAAGATGTAGCAGGGTTATGTAGGTAGGCTGCCAAAGGGTGCTTGCAGTTAAATATCAGTAAACATCCAGGAAATTGTGATTTTAGGGCTTGCCATCCTACTTGATTTACAGGTAAGGAAAATGAGCCCCTGAGAGATGAGGCACACAGAATCCCACAGCTTAGTGTTTTGCACAGAGCCAGGCCTTGAACCCAGGTCTCTAGACCTCAAACCTAGTACCACAGCCACCGTCCCACTCTTGTTCGCCCACGATGACCTGAAACACCCTGAGTCCCAGATCACTCTCCTCTTCAAGGCCCTCCCTTTTTCATCTCTCACGCAGTCAGCTAGTCCACAGTGATGGGAGCAGAGTCCAAAAATAACCCAACCCCCACCAGCTGTTGTGAAATCTTGCAGAAGTCCATTCCCTGCCCATGAGCCAAAGACTCAGTACGACTGTCGCCAGCAAGCCACAAGACCTTGGCTCAGTGGGACTGTCCTGGTGTTTAAATGATCCTCAGCCCAGAGCTGGCAAAGATATTAACCAAAGAATTTCCTAAGTTTTTCTCAAATAATTCTTTTTGGTGCACTGCAATGGAAAGAACCCTAGAGGAGGGGGTAAAAAGACCTGGGCTCTGCCAGTGACTCACTCACTGCATGACTGTGGGGAAAGAAACTCATCAGTATCCTCATCTGTAAAATGGTGATAACAAACTGCTGCCCTACATCCATCCAGTTGTGAGGAAAGGATGAAACCCAATTTTGGGAAGATCAGACCTCATAGTCTCTCTCAGGACAAGGCCACTCAGGCCAGGGTCTTTCAACACAAGACATGTTGTAGGAAACATACAACATGGTTTACCTCAGACACTTAAAGTGAAAAGTGTTTTTTAAATATCAAAAGTATCCGTTGTTCAACAGTCACTGAGGACACTCAGCAGGAGGCACAGAATGAGAAAATGATGAAATTTAATTAACAGACACATTAACCCAAGGGGGAAGGGCCACTTCTAATTACTCTTTAGACTTCAAATTTGGAAGACTGTCAAGGGACTAGGGGACTCATTCCAAACAGACCCAGTGGTCTCCCTCCTCTAACCTAATAGTCATTTCAGCTTCCTTTCCCAGCCTGTGCTTCCCCAGCATCTCCTCAGAACCATCTCCCTCATTCCCAACCTTCCTCCATCTCTTCTTTCTTCCTTTCCTCTATCCCTCTCTTTCTAACTCCCCTTTCTCCACAGTGGTATCAATTCCATGAAATTTATTATTTCCCTACCATAGCCTTCGCCTTCCCACCTTGTCCCTCCCAAGCCTAAACAGATAGGACAGAAGACCCTCAGGGCCCCATTTAGTGACAAGTATGTCTGCATTCCCCAGGTGTATACATGGTTTCCCAGGGTGGTACTTCCATGCCAGAAATTTTTGGGGACTCTAGAATTTACTCTAGACTTATAAATAGTTATTCAAGTCAAATGACCATAGGAATAAGCCATGATCCAGGACAGAAGACCCTCAGGGCCCCATTTAGTGACAAGTATGTCTGCATTCCCCAGGTGTATACATGGTTTCCCAGGGTGGTACTTCCATGCCAGAAATTTTTGGGGACTCTAGAATTTACTCTAGACTTATAAATAGTTATTCAAGTCAAATGACCATAGGAATAAGCCATGATCCAGAGTGTGCCTCACTTACATCCTTTGCTGCCTGAAGGAACCACTCCTTGGCTGTCTCTGCATTGGTGATGGTCTCCTGGGTGGTAAATGTCTGTAGGTCAGAAAACAAAGCTGTCAGACTCACAGACAAGTGTCATGATCCATGTTATACCCACAGCTGTCAGCTTCTCACACCTGCCGTGGTAAATGCCCATCCACAGTATTCACACATGCATCATAGTATATATACAATGTCCACAGCTATCACTCATACGCCACAATGTATGTCACAGTACATGTCTATAGCTACAGCCTCGGAAAGGGTAAGCCATCAGAGAGAACATTTAAAGAGAAACAGACCAGTTAAGTAGAAAGAAGAATTGGGGGCCCATTTAGAAATCTTATTCTGGGACATAAGACAGAAAAGGTTAGTTTTGTGTTCTCACAGCCCCTCAAATATATAGCCATGTGCTTCAATGGGTAATTCAAAGGCTACAGATCTTCCAAGCAGGACAATCCCACCATTGGTCCTTCAAATATAGCTAAAACCTGTATCAGTCAACCTGAATCCTAGAAGTAAGCAGAGGCCTCTCTGTCCCTTTGAGAACAATCACCTGACAGGCTAAGGGTAGGAAAGGTGGCATCAGGAACACATCAGCTCCTGATTCGAGGACAAATTCATATTCTACCATCCACACCAGCAAAACCTTTGCCCAGCCCATTACTCACTCTATCAGCTAAGCCAGAGAACAGGATCCCTGCAAATGGCCTCATACATGAAGCCTCAGACTTGTAGCTTCCTACAGAAGCCCTACCATGCTAAAGAGTCTAGCTTGGGCAGCAACCCTCATTTCACTCTGGAAAAAAGGCATGTTTGTGCAAAGGTCTGAATGAAAACCATCTTTCAAAAAAGCCATTTCCTTGCTCTAGGGAAACTGCCTAGGACTCTCTATGGCAGATAAATCCATTCAGAAATAAGTGAGAGCTACTCAGATAGATAACAAAGGAAAAGTCAACATTTACAGAGTATTAGATCAAAGAAATTAGTAAAAACCAATTTATTTACAAAACATTCTGTCGCTTTTACAAAATAATCCACTGGAGGGTTCCTTTGATCACAGTGCTTTTCTGGTGCATTTAAACACAATTATATTTATTAGCAGAGTGTTTTATGCTCAAGTTTTCAAGAGCACAGTGCTTCATATATCAAAGGACTCTTACATCTTGGTATTCAGAGCTGTTTAGATGCTCATTCTGTTTCTATCAAATCCAAACTTTTGCCAATCCCTTTTCAGTCATTCCTCAAACCAACCTGAAAAGGCATCTACCCCATACCTTTGAAGCAATGATGAAGAGAGAAGTTTCCGGGTTGAGTTCAGCAAGGGTCTTGGCAATATGGGTACCATCAATATTGGAGACAAACCAGACACGAGGACCTTCTTTGGAGTAGGGCTTCAGGGCTTCTGTCACCATCAGGGGACCCTACAAACAGAACCACCAAGGACAGGGGTCAGGTTCAACCAAAGAGTCAAGCAAGGGAAGAAAGGCTTGAACACCTCTGGCACTAACTTACCAAGTCGGAACCTCCAATGCCAATGTTGATCACATCTGTAATCGTCTTCCCAGTGTAGCCTTTCCAGTCTCCACCACGGACACGCTGTAACCCAACCAAGAAGCCCACATCAAGCTCGTTCAGGCTCAGGTTCCCAGCACACAGACTGTGCTACTCCCAAAGGAGTATTTACTCCAAGGTTTTGGCTCTTAACTACTCCTCCTCTAGCTTTGGAGAAGAAAAGTAACTTTCACCAAGCCACACGTAATCAACAGATTGGCCAAGGTTAGATAATTATTTTGTCCTGTAACTACCCCACAAATAAACACACACACACACACACACACACACACACACACACACACACACACACACTCTTCTTCACAGGCCTCTCGGGAGTTCTCAGAACTCATTTTATTAAAACATTTTCCTGGAAATCAGCCCAAACAGTAAAGGCCATTGTCACTTAAACCACAGATCACAAGATCAGATTTAGAGTTAGAAAGGATGTTAGGAGCCTCCAAGTCCAACTCTCTCATTTTATAGATGAGGAAACTGAGGCACAGAGTTTGTGACTTACCCAGGCTCAAACAAACAGAGTCTGAGGCAGGATTTGAATCCATATTGTTCTGATTCCAAGTCTAGCACTCTATCTACTACTTTCTAAAGTGAGGTGGTACAGTGGATGAAGCACTGGACTTGGAGTCAGGAAGACCTGAGTTCAAATCAGGCCTCAGACACTTACCAGCTGTGTAACACTGTGCAACTCACTTAACCTTTGTCTGCCTCAGTTTCCTCATCTGTAAAGTAGGGATAATAATAGCACCTACCTCCTAGAGTTATGAGGATCAAGTGAAATAATATTTGTAAAAGCACTTAGCACAGGGCCTGGAACATAGTAGGTACTTAACAAATGTTTATTTCCTATGTTTAGTATGATTGTACATGTATAACCTATATCAGATTGCTTGCTGTCTTGGGTAGGGGAGGGGGAAGAAATGGAGGGAAAAAAATGTGGAACTCCAAATCTTAAAAAAATGAATGCTGAAAACTATCTTTACATATAATTGGAAAAAAATGAAATACCATTAAGTGCAAAAAATATTAAAATTGAAAAAAACACAAATGTTTATTTCCTTTCTTCCATCCCTCCTTCTACTTTAGCACAACACAGAACTACGCTACAAAAGCACATTTGCTATGTAAAAGAGGGATGGGAGGAACCCACAATGGTACAGACTACACACATGGCATCCATGGAAGACAATCTCTCCTAAAGAAATTATGTATTTAGTGTGGTAAAGCAGAAATATTGGCTCTGAAAACAGAAGACCTGGGTGCAAATCCTTCCTCTGGGCTCACTATCTCTGTGACCTGTGACAAATCACTTAACTTCTTTGAGAGATTTTGTTAAAAGAAGGGGCTGAATGAGATGGCTTCTTCCAATCCTAGATCCAAGTCCCAGCAGCTATAGTCAGACCCACAACATGAGGGTCCCTCAAATAGGTCCCCTGTGAACGTTTCTTGGGAACCATTTAACTAATCTCCAAAACAATGACATAAAAGTTACTTTCTTGCTATCTTATACATAACTTCTTTGTATGTAATGGCTCACAGCTAACTAATAATAATGGCTAATAGCTAACATTTATGTAGCATTTTAAGGTTTGCAAAGCTCTTTATATATGTCATCTCATTTGAGCCTAACAACACAACCCCCTCTCAAGTGGGTGCTATTACCATCCCATTTTACAAATGAGGTAAGGAATAGAGAAGTTAAGTGATTTCCCCAAGGTCACACAGCTAGGAAGTACTAGGGCATAATTTCAACTCAGAAGTTCCTGACCCCAAATCCACCTGAATGCTTCAAAATCCAAAGCTAACATTACTTTAGAGAGCAATACTAAATTGACACAAAAGTCTGCTTGTGTCCTGTAATGTCCTTTAATGACCACTGAGATGATACCTAGTCATATACTCAGACTCGCTCTATTCTGCTTTTATATTTGTAAATTTACTTTAAAGGTTACTTTTGCATGGAAGCTACTCTCCAAGTCTTGGGAAGAACAAAGGCATGAAAATTCTGACCTGAGTCACTTACCCTTAAGCAACAACCTGCCACACATTCGCCACGCTCCCCCTGACCTTCCATGTCATTAGCCTCTGAGTGTCTCCTTTTGTTCTAATGCTAACTTTGGCCCAAAAGAGATCCTCTTCATCCCAGCCTACACTGTATCTCTGACCATTCATCCTGCTCTACACACAAGTCACCAGAGCCACAACAATTACAAGGGCCACCACCCTGCCTTTCCCTTTCTCTGGACAGGAGAGATGTAGTAACAGTAAGGCCAAAAGTCACACCACCTTCAAACCACTTTTTCCAATGGGAAAGGATAAGGATCAAATGAGATAATATATGTTAGGACCTCTGAGAACCTTAAAGTGCTAGGTTAGCTGTTGTTATTACTATTATTGTTATTAAAAAAAAGAACAAAGGGAAGCCATCTGACAATTGTTAAACAGTCCCTCTGGGTTTACATTTCTTAAAAATTCAAGGTCCTTTGTGGTGGCAAAGAATTGGAAATTGAGAGGATGCCCATCAATTGGGGAATGGCTGAGCAAGTTGTGGTATATGAATGTAATGGAATACTATTGTGCTATAGGAAATGATGAACAGGCTGACTTCAGAAAAACCTGGAAAGACTTGTATGGTTTGATGCTGAGTGAAGTGAGCAGAACCAAGAGGACTTTGTACACAATAACAGCCACATTATGCGATGACTAATATTGTTAAACTGAACCCTTCTCAGCATTACAAGGATCTAAGACATCTCCACAGGCCTTGGGATGTAAAATGCTGTCCACATCCAAAGAAAGAACTATAGAAGTCGAATCACTATCACTTATTTTTACCTTCTGTTGAGTTTTGTTTCATCTTTCTGATGGTTCCTCCTATTGGTTTTAATTTTTACTTACAACTTCACTAATGTGAAAATATGTTTAATGGGTATGTAAATGTAAAGCCTACATCAGATTGTGCACCGTCTTGGGGAGGGTGGGGGCGAGGAAGGGGGAGAAAAATTTTCAACTCAAAAGCATATGGAAGTGATTGCTGATAAATCAAAGTAAATTAATAAAATTAAAAAGAAAAAAGAAAAGGCACATGTTAAAAAAAAAAGAAATAAAATGGAATCCCCACATATTTTTGGAAGGGAATTAATGGCTATGTAAATAGCAAGCCTAATAAAGCTGAAGGGTTCTCTGGCCATCTCTCTATCTGTTTCAGTGTATTCTCAGCCCCCTTGAAGGGCATCCACCATTTTTAGAAATCCCCTTTCTTCCTTCCCCTCATCTTACCCCCTTTCTTTTTTGCTTTGGGTGGCTGCAGAAGGACACTGAGGACCCAGAATGTTTGATTTGGCTTCACACAATTCTCCTTGATGAGACACTTGTAATTTTATGTTACCTTAATTATAAAAATGTAAGCTGCAGCCCACCCAATAAAAGCAAAACTGGAATAATTAAAAAAAAAATTCAAGGTCCTTCCTTCATGCTACCCCAATGCTCATTCACTCTCAATCTGGCCCTTGACCAGGCCTCAAACAGTAACCAATGCTAATGCAATTGACCCGAACACAAACTAAAGCTTAGGATTTGCAGACCTCAAAGCTCAGACTAATTGCAATCAGAGAACAGAAGAGTCAGTGTTTTTCTGAAGAATGCCAAGGGCTAGGCTGAACAGAGGAGAAAATAAAAGGGAAAAATCCATTTAGTAAGCTAGTGTCACAGACATTCATATCCTCCAGACACTTTCAAAATTAAATAAAAAAGCAAAGGAAATAGCAATCTCAAATGGTTTCCACACACCAACACAGAAAGAAGCATCAAATGATGATCCATGTAAGTGGCCTGTATAAAAGGAAAAAACTGGTCTTGACCAACAAGAAAGGACGGAATAGGCAGGCTGTCATATTGCTCCTCTCCAAAGCAAGAATTTATTGAAAGGTCCTCCACTGAAGACAAACAGACACCCCAATCAATTAGGGGCCTAGGGAAGACCTAACAGAGCTAACTTCTCATCCTGAGCCTAGGGCTCAGGCTCACCTTCCAAGTCCCACAGACATCTCTGTACCCAGACCCCAGAAAGCAAAGTAGAGGATATTCTGGGAAGAGAAGCCAGGAAAGTAAAAAGAGAATGAAGAAAGTATCAACTCTCTCATCTCGTCCACCATCCATTCTCCCACCGTCTCAATTCACAAGCATATCTAACATGTGATACATACACAAAGACATCAACACACACATAACAGTCCTTCCCATACACTCAGTGACAGACATCCAAGATACTCACACAATTATACCTCTTCCTCCTCTCACCCCAACCATCAATGCAAAGACACATACAGCACACATTCACACACTCAAAGACAAACACAAACACACACAAACACACACACACACACACACACACGCACGCACGTACATGCAATCACCTCCCTCGTAACACATGCAATATGTTCAGTGCAGCTGGTACCTGGCAGAATGCCTTCATTTTCTCCAGCACTTTGTTCACCTCTGGCACCACGTCCTTGCCATCCACTAGCATGGGTGTGTTGGAGCGATTCCGAAGTGCCACATGGAGCACAGCCCGGTCCTACAAAAAGAGGAAGAGAGTCAAAACAGGGCTCGTGCTGGCTGTGAACCATTTGACACAACATCCAAAATGGTCCGAAGCACATCACTGATTTCCAAGTCTGACTGTAACACAAATCTGGATTCCTCAGGTCACACAAGTTGAAATCAATACTAAAGTAAGAGCCAGGTAAGAACAGCTGAGACTGATTAAGCCTGTTCTAGGAAGCACAGCCTACATGACCCAACAGGCATGTCAAAACAAACAGAAACCAGAAAGTAGACTGAGTATCCATGAAAAAAATGCTAGACACACCTTTAAAGAGTAAGGCTAGCAGTCAACTTTCACGAGCACTTAGCGAGGGTTTGTATGCCCATCCCGGGCCAGGCTGGAACTAAGTTAATGTAAACTCTGAGCTCCCTAGGGGCAGGGATATGTTTCCCCAGTATCTCAGAGAAGGGGAAGACTAATGAATATCTGATCATTTGAAGATTTCCTAACTCAGTAGTAAGAGTCTAGTGCAAACTCTATCAAAGGGGGAGACAGTATGTTGGAATAATCAGGAAAGGCTTTATGGCGGAGTGATATTTGAGTTGGGTGCTAAACGATGGTTAGGTTAGAGGTAGAGTAAAAAGAAGAAAGGGCATTCCAGGCAAGGAGAAACAACAGGAACAAAGGCACAGGGAGTGGCTCTTCCTAGTGCTCTAGTAACCCGCCCCCTGCCCCTGACCCTCTCAATCATCCCAGTTCCTCCAAACCTTCAAAAATCTACCTCCTCAGAAAGTCTTCCTTGCTTAGGTCAAATCAACAACCATCATCAGTCCAGAAGACAGATGAGAATTTATTCCTCCTACTGGTCTCAAAATGATCCCATAAACACCACCTGCAAGGCAAGCTTAGCTCTATTCCTGCTGTCATTGTCCACTGACACTGACTGACAAGTGCTCCAGGTTTTATACTAGTCTCAGGGACTAGACAGAAAGGATGAGGCTACCACCTTCCTGCCTGTTTCCTCAATTCTATCTCCCCATTCCTGGAACCTGGCTCCCCACACTCCTAGAACCACCATCCCAGTTCAGATCTTCATCACCTGTTGACCAGACTCTTGTAAGAACCTCCTTAATTGTTCCCTCAGCTTCTAGTCTTTTCCTACTCCCATCCATCCTCCATGAAGCTGCAAAAATAATCTTCCTAAGCCATAGGTCTGATCATGTCAAATCCCTACTCATAACCTTCAGTGGGTCCCTATGACTGCTAAAATAAAATACATATGCTCTCACCTGCCATTTAAGGCATGATTTCACAATTAGACTACAAGCTACTTTTACTGCCTTTAAAAAGTATCATTCCGGGGCAACAAGGTGGCACAGTAGACAGAGCACCAGTCCTGGATTCAGGAGGACCTGAATTCAAATCTGGCCTTAGACACATAACACTTATTAGCTGTGTGACCCTGGGCAAGTCACTTAACCCCATTGCCTAACCCAAAAAAAATTTTTTTTAAACTAAAATAAAAAACATCATTCCTCTTCATAACCTCTATGTTACAGCTAAATGGGAATGCCACCTTTCCCCCAAACTCAACATTCTCTATCTCCAAGCATTCTTACAAACTGAAACCTATACATAGAATGCCTCCCCCTCACTTTTTCATCTTTGACCTTCATTCAGAATACTGATTTTCCTTTTAAAAAACTAATCAACTCAAATGCTACCCCCTCCTCCTGATCTTCCTGATTATTAATACTCTGTTCCTTCCTCAAATTACCTCAGAATACAGTTATCTGTGTAAATACTTTATCTCCCCAGCAGAATGTAAGTTCCTTGAGAGCATAGACTGTTTCAGTTCTGTCTCTGTATCCCCCAGTACCTTACAGACGTTTTTAAGAATTGTTTGTTGAGGGGCAGCACGGTGGATAGAGCACCAACCTTAGAGTCAGGAGGACCTGAGTTCAAATGTGGCTCAGACACATAACACTTACTAACTGCGTCACTCTGGGCAAGTCACTTAACCCCAACTGCTTCACCAAAAAAAAAAAATTGTTTGTTGATATACCCAAAGGGCAATCAAACTACGCATATCCTTTGATCCAGCAATAGCATTTCTAGGTCTGTATCCCAAAGAGATCATACAAATGGGAAAAGGACCCACATGTACAAAAAATGTTCACAGCAGCTCTTTGTGTGGTGGCAAAGAACTGGAAATTGAGGGGATGCCCATCAACTGGGAAATGACTAAACAAGTTGTGGTATATGAATGTAATGGAATACTATTGTGCTATAAGAAATGATGAGCAGGCAGACTTCAGAAAAACCTAGAAAGACTTGTATGGTCTGATGTGAAGTGAGCAGAAACAGGAGAACATTGTACACAGTAACAGCAATATTGTGCGATGATCAGCTATGATTGACTTAACTCTTCTTGGCAATACAATGATCCAAGACAATTCCAAAAGACTCATTATGGAAAATGCTATCCAGAGAAAGAACTATGGAGTCTGAATGCAGATTGAAGCATACTATTTTCATGGTTGGTTTTTTTTGGGGGGGGCGGTTTGTGGCTTTTCTCTTTTGTTCTGTTTCTTCTTTCACAACATGACTAATGTGGAAATATTTACACGATTGCACATGTATAATCTATATCAGATTGATTGCCATCTTGTGGAGAGGGAGGATTGGAGAGAGGGAGGGACAAAAAATTTGAAACTCAAAATCTCATAAAAAATGAATGTTGAAAACTATCTTCACATGTAATTGGAAAAAAATTAAATGCTATTTACCAAAAAATAAAAAAGAACTGTTTGTTGAATTGAATTACCAAGCCCCCAAGAAATTCTGTCAATACAAGTTAATTCTAAGTGAGGAAAAAAAGATTATAGCATCATAGCTCTAGAACTGGAAAGGACCTTAATGGTTTCATTTTACAAATGAGAAAACTGAGGCCCAAGAAAGCTAAATAACTTGCCCAAAGTCAAACAAGTAGCATTTATAGGAATGATTCAAAACCCAGACTCTTTAACCCCTGGACAGTACTTTTTCACAGGGTACCAGAGTTTATTCAAAATTTTCCTTCTTACTAAATAAACCCGCGGGGATCCTTGGAGTTGACAGTTAAATTCATAAGGAAAATTTCCATGGGGGAAAGGGGTGGAGGGAGGAACTCCAGTAATTTATGTCTTCTGAAATAGCATTTTGCTTCTCCTACAATGCAGAAGTTCAGACATTCCTGCTTCCTAAGGTGTGGCTTCAGCATCAGCACTATCTCCTGTACAGTACAACCTTCTGACTAAGGGTGAGAGGCCACTACACCAACAACAGTTGTCTTGGATGGCACAGGTCCTGCAACGGGCATGTCAAAACATCTGCCACCACACTGGCGTTGCTACAGGCATTACATAACAGCTGGGGCCTCCCTCAGCAAAACCGCACAGTGACAGGGCAGAAAACCAAGTGTGCCCTAAAGGATGGGAGGCAACACGAGGCCAGGAGAGAACACTGGAATGGGAACCAACACAACTTGGTTCTAAATCCCTGGACTCTGACACTACCTACCTTCTGCAACCTTGGGCAATCCACTTCCCCTTTCCAAGTCTCAGTTCCTCCTGAGTGCATAGGCCAGATGACTTTCCAAGGCCCTTCTGCCTCTAAATCTTTATGACAGGACCCTGGAATTCGAGCTGGAAGGAACCTTATAGGCTACCAAGTCCAAATCTATTTTATAGGTGAAGTAACTGAGGTCCAGAAAAGTTAAGTGATGAAGTGATCCTCCCAAGATCACATTGGGAATAGGTGCCAGAGAGCATACTCAAACTCAAGCCCTCTGATTCCAGAGCTGCTGCTTTTTTATAATCCTACAACTGACCCTGGAAGATTCCTACTGCTTCAAGCACCGAGTCAGCTGTGCTTACCTGTTACAGTGTCTGCCTGCCTCCAAGTTGTCACCCACACCAAGTGGCCACAAAGCTTAGTGTTTTAAAAGCACAGGAAGGTCCAAGTCATTACCAACAGGCAGGAAATTTCAAACCTTCAGCCTGAGCTGTAGTGTCAGCACCCCACAACCACACTCACCTCAGTGAAATTGATCTTCTTCCCCTTGAACATTTGTTCCCGAGCATCTTCCACCCCTCGAGACTTAGCCTGAGAAGACAGAAAGCAAACTAATTTGTTGAAGGTGCCCAAGGCCTGTCCTCCCATGAGTCATGACCCTTGCTAGACCTATGGGTCACTTTGTCACTAAACAGGAGCTCCCAAAATTTCAACTGGATCAGAGCTCTATCACCAGCCCAGAAAGACCAAAGAAACAGGAGATGAAAACCCTGTCCCTGAGGGGCCTGGAGAAATAAGCAGCTCTCTCTTTCTCCATGATTCATTCAGGAAAGATTAAACATAGCCAAATCCTACTTATAAGAAAACAAGGAATCTGGGGAAACAATGAATTTTAGGAAGAACAGCCCTCTGCTTGCTAGTTATGTTAAATTTTTCAGAAGTAATTATCAACTCCCAAGAGAAACAGTGGTATAGTGGTGGTTAGAGGGCCAGACTTGAAGTCAGAAAGAAATGGCTTCAGGTCCTTCCTCTGGCACATACCAGCTATATGACCACAGATGTACAATCTACTCAACCTCTCTACCCCAGGCAACTCTCTAAGATTCTAAGTTATAGAAAGGTACTGATCTGTATATGGGGTGGTAGTTTCTAAACTAAGAACATTAATCCTCAAAACATAATGCACAGAATTGACCAAAACCAAGTCTTTTGAAGTGAAATTACCAGCTCAATAAGCAACTTCATCACATCTTCTGTGATAAGGTTCTTGGAATAATCCACAAGGATGTGTCCATTTTTGGTGTCAAGATTCAGGCTGTGAAAAGAAACCCATCATGAGGTATCATCTCAACCAGCAGAAGGGAACAAGGGGCCTATACTTACATTCAGGAACCCAAGTTCCCCCCTACCCCCAACAGTGAAATGACTATAGGTAGAACATGTCTCCATCATCAATGAACATTTTCTTTGACAAACAACTATGTCTTTCCTCTCATTAGGATCAAAAGAACAGAGATTTAGAGCGGAAGGGACTTCAAGAGTTATTTGGTCCGACCATTTTATTTTATAGATGAAGAAACTAACTCCCAGAGAGGTTAAGCAAACTGGCTGAAGTCATGCAGAAAACTACTGGGAACATATATTAAATAGATATCTTATGGTAAATTCTCATAAAGTCAATCAGCATCAGATCATCTTCCTATAATCTGACAAATGCTTAGAATTGGATTCCTAATCACACGGGAAGTTATTAGGCTACTATGTCATAAATCCAACTCTGAGCAATGTCATAAAAGGAACCTCACTGTACAGTAAACAGCGGTGCAAACTTGGTACAACATGCCAAAAAAAAGTTAGCATAGAAAAAAAATTAATCTGGCAGTCATGCTCTCATCCCTCCTGCCCCTCTCAGGCACTCATGCTCTCATCCCTCCTGCCCCTCTCAGGCACTTATCCTTTTCCATTCATCTCTGGTATCCTGGGCAAACCTATTAGAAGTGAAATCATCCCTGGGATCAGGTACAGCTATAAAAAGGAGCCTGTTCCCCCACAGGAAACTTGTATCCAGGGGCCAAATTCAATTGAATTTCCACTCTGAGGATGCAGATATGATTCACAAGTTGGAAACTTGAACTAAAGAAACAGGTGCAAGAACAGGGATCCCCTCTCTTCTCCCTGGCCTTAAGCAGTTCAATCATCCTGTCAGTCTTCTACCACTCACTCCTTGCTTGCCCTTCCACAGACTCTCTACCATCCTCTTAGAAACTTCCCCTTTCCGATGCTTCTAGACCACACAGGAATCTTTAATCCTCATCAGTTCCAAAATCAGTTGCCCACCTTCCCTAGATCCCACCTTCAATCATTTACTACCATATATCATCTCCACATGGGCAGTGGGGTACCACACTCCATTAGAATGTGAGCTCCCTGAGGAAATGGACTGTTTTTGCCTTTCCTCATATCCCTAGCCCTTAGCATATGGTGCCTAGCTTATTAGCTGAATGACCCTAGGAATAAGCCACCCAGCATCTAAAGCCAGGCAAAAGACTTCTGTGGCCAATATTCACCAGCCAAGCCTGAAAGAGAACAGGGGGACACAAAGCTTCTTGAGGCAGCTGGTGGAAGGTGTGCCTAGAATCAAATTCAGGTCACCAAACCTTGGCCCCACCAGCATCAGTGACATCCACGCCAGTGACATAGGTTCTCCTGGTCTAAGAGGAAGAGGTAGCTCTCTTGCTTGCCTACATGAACCTGATGTTCTGTAATGCCTTTTATCCAGTGCAAGACTATATATGCTCTATTGATAGCCTGCTCTTTCATTTTCCATCTCTCCCTCTCTCTGGGCTCCTTTCCCTAGCCTTTAAAAGAAAAATCTTCAATCGACCCTGTCAGACACTGAAGCTGTAATCCTATCTCTTCTACTTCCTCTTCTCGGCCAAACTCCTTTAAAAAAAAAAAAGCAGTTTATATCTGCTGACCCTATTCCATCACCTACTTCTCAGTTTTTTATAAGCTGGTGAGGATCCCCACCAGTCCCCTAAAGCTGATCTCTATAGAGTCACTGTTGATCTTTTTTACCACCATATCCAAGGCTTTTGTTGTTGCTGATCTCTTCTTCAAGTAGCTTCCTCCACCTACCAATTCTAGATATTCCTCCATCAATTTCCATAGCAGGGAGCTTCCTCTCTCCTGCTTCTCATTCTATGTGACTGTTCTTTTTTTCCTTCCTTGGTTCTTCTTCCTCCATTTACCTGGTAAATATGGACATTCTCTACCCTTTTAGTTCCGTTATCAACGCATCTCTTCTTTCTCTCTCCCTCATTCAAATATTTATGAAGCATATGTGTGCAGTCGAGGTATCAGGAGATATGCAATTGAGATAAGACACAGTTCTTGTCCTTATGGTACTTATTTGCAGTTGTTCCAACTCTTCATGACCCCACTTACTTCTTGGCTGAGATACTGGTGTGGTTTGCCATTTCCTTCTCCAGCTCATTTTACAGCTGAAGGAACAGAGGCAAACATGGTTAAGTGACTTGCCCAGGGTAATACAGCCTGAGGCTAGATTTAAACTCAGAAAGATGAGTCCTCCTGAATTCAGCCCCAGCATGAGGAAGACAAGTCCATGTGTATGTATGTATGTATGTATGTATGTATGTATGTATGTATGTGTTAGAGAATAAATACAAAGTAGTCAAATGCAAGGCCAGTTGGAAGGGAGGGGACTAGCAACTGTTGGGGGGTAGGAGGGGAGGGATCAGTTAGTTTCACATTCAAATGGCAATACTCGACCTTTGTCTTAAAGGAAGATAGAGAGTTTATATGCTGGAAATGAGGAGGGAATGAATTCCAGGCATGAAACACAGCCAGTGAAAAGGAGAAGATGGAAATGGACTGTTGTGCTCAAGGAACACAGAAAAGGATAGGGGAGATGGGCATGAATGAATGAAGTTGGAAAGGAACCAACAGATAGGGAAAAGGTTAAAGATATGAAAAAAAATGGGGATTATTAAAGATGCAATTTGCTGGAGAAGACAGAGGGGATGGTATCAAGCACACATTTTAGAAGAGTTGGGCTTGGCAAGAAGAGTCACCTCTACCCCAGATGGGGGCGGGGGAAGAGGAGAGTAGAAGATGATATTGTGTCCTTAGCCTGGCGCTCAAGCCCTTCCATAATCTGGTACCAATTTAATTCCCCAAACATTTAGAAATGGGCTACTTCTGGGGGTAGGTAAAAAGTTCTAGCCTCATGGAGTTTACAGTCTAGTATGGGAATAAGACACAAAAAAAATGACTAAAAAGTACTAATATACAGTATATTGGAGAGAAGTCCCAAGTGAAGTGCTGTGTGAAAGAAGTGTTACCAATTGGGGTGGGAGAAATAACAGAGGAAGTGGCATCTGAATTGGCCTTTAAAGGATGGGAAGGAATTCAACAGAGAAATTCAACAAAGGAAGAAGGGCCTTCTAAGCATAAAGAATGGTATGAATAAAGAAAGGGATATCCCCCTTCAAACTTCCCATAGTTCCCCCTCCTCTCACCCTCTCAGCCAAGGACCTTGCCTCATATTTTGCAAAAAAAATTTGGGCCATTCACCCTATTCTCCTGTCTTTCACATTCAGATCTCTTCTGCTACTATCTTCACCCCTGAAGAGGGTGGATCTATTTCTTACCAAAGCAAACCCTTACATCTTTCTAAAAGATCCCATTCTATCCTGTCTCCTCTTGAGATCGACCTATCAGCCCCACTCTCACTTACCTTCAAAATCTCTCCATCTCCAGCTTCTTTCTACCTTACAAATATACCCATATCTCCCCCATTCTGAAAATCACCCTCTCTTGTTCCTTCCATCATTACTATTCTGCCCTTTGTGCTTAAACACCTCAAGATGGCCATTTACAACAGGTGCCTCCACTTTCCTTTCACTTTCTTCTCAACCTCCTATGAGCCAGCTTCTGAACTCATTATTCTACTAAAATTGCTCCCTCCAAAGTT
This sequence comes from Phascolarctos cinereus, assembly GCF_003287225.1. Classification (NCBI taxonomy): domain Eukaryota; kingdom Metazoa; phylum Chordata; class Mammalia; order Diprotodontia; family Phascolarctidae; genus Phascolarctos; species Phascolarctos cinereus. The sequence continues at coordinate 294,030,082 of NW_027555625.1, read as the reverse complement.
ACCAATGACCTCTTAATTGCCAAATCCATCAGCCTTTTCTCAATCCTCATTTTTCTTGACCTCTCTGAAGCTTTTGATACTATTAATCACCCTCTTCTCCTTAATGCTTTCTTCTCTCTAGCTTTTCAGACCTCTCTCTCCTACCTATTAGAAGGCTCCATCTCAGACTCCTTTGCTGGATCCTCATCTGGGTCACTCCCTCTAACTGTAGGTAATCCACAGGTTCTGTCGGAGCCCCCTTCTCTTCTCCCTCTAGAATACTTTACTCACTGATATGATCAGCTCTCATGGATTTAATTATCATCTTTATGCTGGTTATTCTCAAATTTACCTATCCTGTCCTAATCTCTCTGATGATCTCTTTGCATCTCCAACTGCCTTTCAGACATCTCCAACTGGATATCCAGACATCTTAAACCCAACTCGACCAAAACTGAACTCACCCCTCCTAACTTCCCTTTTACTATCAAGGGCATCTTCTTAATCTGCCATACTCATAATCTAGGTGTCACCCTCCCCTCCTCACTATCTCTCACTCCCACATCTAATCTGTTGCTAAGGCCTGTCAATTTCACTTAGGCAATCTCTGTCCAATATACTCTCCTCTGATACTGCTACCATCCTGGTACAAGCCCTGATCACCTCACACTTGGACTATTGCAATAGCCTTTGGCAGGTCTGCCTGCCAAGTTTCTCCCCACTCCAATCTATCCTCCAATCAGCACCAAAGAGATTTTCTAAAATGTAGGTCTAACCATGTGACTGTCCCCTCATACTCAATATACTCCAGCAGCTCCCTAAAACTCAAGGATCAAGTCTAAATTCTGTTGGGCATTCTAAGACCTTCATAATCTAACCACTCCCCCCCATCCCATCTTCCCAATCTTTTTACCCCTTACTCCCCACCACTGTCTGCAATCCAGCTACACTAGCCTCCTTGCTGTTCCATGAAAAACTCACTCCCATCTCTCTGCTCCAGGCATTTTTTTTCTGACTGTGCCTCATGCCTTCTAGCATCACATGCTTGGAATGCTCTCCCTCCACATCTCTACCTCCTGACTTCTTTGTTCAAGCCCCAACTAAAGCTTCATCGTCTACAGGATGCCTTTACCAGCCTTTAATTCTAGTGCCTTCCTTCTAGTAATTATTTCCTTTTCATATTTTTATATTATATCTTTTATATACATAGTTATTTGCATGCTGTCTCTCTCATGAAAATGTGAGCTCCTTGAGGGTAGATACTATTTTTTTTGCCTTTCTTTATATCCCCAGCACTTAGCACAGGACCAGGGTTCTAGTTAAGTGCTTAATAAATTCTTGTTGACTGGACGTTATCAGATCACTTGCAAGATTTTTGGTCTGTGTCACATCAGCACCCTCTAACTACTTATTAAAGGGTAATGAGGCAGAAAAATCTGGGATAACTCCTCCCTTTATACCCCTTCCCCCAATAAAAGGAATGAAAGCTCTAGTAAAATGGGCAAGTGAAGAATGTTTCTTGCCTTCTCAATGGTTGGGGGCCAGGAAGGGGGAGGGGGAAAATTCTAAACTGAAAATAAAATGGGAGAGAATTAAAGTGAGAGGATAAAAGTGGGAAGAGGTGGGAGTGGGTTACAAGGCTGCTTCTCATTATGACTAAGCACATCCATTGGGTGGGTATGGCAGGAACCAGAACAGAGGAAGACAGTTGCGGGAATGTGAGTCTGTTTGCTCCTTGGGGCGTGTCACTGGGAATGTGACTATAACTGTGCCTCACATGCAGCCATCTCTCTTTCCTGTGGGTGACTGTCCCCCACCTTGTATATCACTGCTTCTCATTACCTTTCCATTATGTTCATCACACTGTGCGTGATTCTCTCCGTGTGTACGTGATTATCTCACCTAGTCCCATGTCTGTGCATAGATGTATGTGATTCTCCCCCATCCCCCATTTGTTCCTAATTTATCACCGTTCGTGATAATCCCTCCCCTGTGTGTATCTCGGTGCGTGATTGTCTACCCGACCCCCACCGCGGATGACTGTGCACGTCTCTCCTGGTGTGAATGTCACTGAGTTAGCCTCCTTCAGCGCGTGTCTCTCCGCACGTACATCTCTCTTGCTGTGTAAATAGCACAGTTAGTCTCTTTCACCGCTTGTCCCCCCCCTCCGACTTCCGCCTCGCACGCACGGCTCTCCCGGTGTGCGAATATCACAGTTAGCCTCCTTCCCTGTGTGCTTACCCGCACGTACCCGCTGCAAGGAGGAGTCAAGGGCAAAGAGAGGCGGCTCCTGCGCCCTCCTTCCCCGCTCTCATCCCAGCATGCAGGCAGGGAGGGGAGCCCCCGGGTGGCTCCTCGGCTCCCCCCACCAACTGCTTCCACAGGGGCTCAGCAATCAGCCCCCACCCACCCACGTGGACCTACCCCTCCCCACACACCCCCAGGGGGCCAACGCCCGCGGGAAGCCTGCGCAGCTCGCCGGCCTCCCGCAGCAGCCACCGTGCCCGCCCTCGGCCCGCCAGCCCACGGTGCCCGCGCCCTGCCACCGCCCTCCTCCCCCCAGGCTCCGGGTCCTGGGCCCACCTGAAGCGGTTGAAGCGGTCCTGGTCGGCCTCAAAAAGGCGCCGGAGGTTGAGCTCCGAGCCGTGCTTGAGGTGCCACTGGACTAGCTTCTGGAAGTTCGGGTCCTGGCTGAGCGCGGCCATGACGGGAACACTGGCGGCCCGGAACGACACAGCGCAAAACTGGAACACTCGGTAGCGTGCAAATGGCCTCGCCGTGGCCGCGCCTCCAGCCTTTATAGAATGGGCCGTCTCCGCCCATCTCCCGGAGCCCCGCTCCTTCCCCGCCCCGTCCCCGCCCCCGCGTCCCCTCCGCGTGGGGGAAGAGGAAAAGAATGGCTCCGCCAGCAAGGTTCCCACTGCGGGTGCTTCGCCGTTCCCTGCCCCCAGCGTGCAGGGCACGCTTTATGTCCATTAAGTCCAACTGAATTGGAGAAACAACGTCTCTCACCCTTCTCCCTCAGATTCCACCCCAAGAGGACCCTCGGGATCAGGCATCGCTCCCTTTTCTTTCCCCTTGTAAGATGTGAATTTGGAAAACGGGCATGGCTTCACCCAGCGTCAGCACCCTCCATGTTCTTCAGCCCTAGCGAGAATGATTTTTCCTCACCAAACTCAAGAAGCTACTGGTCTCTATTTAGAGAAAACCCAAATAAGTGAAGAAATTGCTGGCCCCAATGAATTCAAGTTACTCAGTCACCTAATCGATGAATTCAAATTGCAACTCAGAGTACTGAAAGAACTTGCAGCCAGAATTGTTGAGCAAAAGACTTCACTATTTCTTTAAGAAACAGTGAAGACTTGTGCGAGTGCCAAGGGAATGGAAATGGGCAAATGTTTAGATTTTCAAAGAAGGAGAAAGCGGGTTCTATAACCTACAGGATAGTAGAGTTTGATGTTGATCCCCAAGAACACTGTAGTCAATCAATAAGCATTTAGTAAGCACCTGCTATATGCCAGGCACTGTGTTCAGTGCAGAGGGTACAGAGAAAAGCAACAGGCAGTCCTTACTTCAAGCAGCTCACAGTCTAATGATTAGAGAATGGGTTATTAAAAAGATAGTTTGTGAAAACTTAGAAAGGGAAGAGATAATCGTTCAGTTGAGTGTGACTCATCGTGACCCCATTTGGGGTGTTTTTTGGCAAAATAGTAGAGTGGTTTGCCATTTCCTTCTCTAGCTCATTTTACAGATGAGTAACTGAAGCAAACAGGGTTAAGTGCCCAGGGTCACACAGCTAGTAAGTGTCTGAGACCAGATTTGAACTCAGGAAGATGAGTCTTCCTAACTTCACCCAGCACTGTATTCCCTAAACCACCTAGGACCTGCGATGTTCATTCCTTTAAAAGAATTGATTAGTTTTATTTCTTTTTGGAAGGAAATGTTAAGCAGTATGGTCTTTAAACTTTTTTAATCATGTATCTCTGTCATAAAAGATTTTTGGGCATCAACCCCCAATATGTATATATTTATCTATAAATTCTATACATGTTCTATTATACTGTCATTATGCAAATTATAAAACACACAAAAATCAAAATTAAAAAGGATGAGATAAAGGGAAAATAATATTTGATCCAAGGCATCAACAGGGAGCCACTAGAATTTACTGAAAAGGAATAACATAGACCTATATTTTAGGAGTATTTGGCAGCTGTGTGGTACATAGATTGCAGAGGGGAGAAACATGAGGCATTGAGACCATTTAGAAAGTTATTGCTATAGTTGAAAGGTGTTGAGATCCCAAACTAGGGTGGTGGCTGTGAGTGGAGCATGCTAGAGATATAGAGGTAGGTCTGACAACCCACTCAGCAAACTGAGTGGTTATGTGGAATGAAGGCAAATGAGAAAGATGGTGGTGTCCTCAATCTGGATAAAAATAGGGAAGTTCAGAAGTGGGATGTGATTTTGGAGGAGAGATAATATAATAAGATCTGTGATGCCTATCGAGACCCATATGTTCCTATTCATTCTGTGCAACTCATTTTGTCCTACCAAGAATGAAAAGGTGAAAGGTCAGCCTCTTCCCACAGGTCACTACCTTGGTGCCAAACCTTACCCATCTTTGACACCCTACAGCTACCTTGAAGAACTATGAAAGATGGGGTGTGGGTATACTAGAGTGATTGGGAATTTTCCCAATGGCACTATATAGCCCCTGTTCTGGGTTATAGGTTATAATATAGATAGTTATAAATACATAGATATATAACCTATAGGTAAGTTATAATAGCCCAAGGACACTCTATCTGGTGTAGAAAATGGGGAGATTGGGAACTTGCAGAGCGATGGAGCAAGGAGGCAGAGTGGGGAGAATATAGGGAAATAGGAGTAAGTAGGAGACAAATTCCACTATTGGTTATCACAGGAAGGTGAGTATGACCCATCTTTGTAATTGGTTGATCACATATCCCTTAGAATCAGTACTCAGCTCTCTAGGGGTATCACTTTCCCACAGTACTCCATTTTGTCAGGATCCCCATGCCAAGAGCACCCCTTTCTTTTTATGCCTCTCTTTTTATTATTAGGAGACACCCTGTTTTCCAGAGCTAAGGCTCAATAAGCAAGCTGTGCCCTTAGCTTGGCATAACAACAATCCTCGGTGCTCACCCTCTGGATGAACTCTGCCATAGCAAAATCCTAGAATTGTTTTGCATCAGCTCTGATAACCGCCTACAGCGACCGCATTCCAGTCACGAAGCCCCGCTATGAATCAAACTTGTCTCACTGTTGCTGTTACTCCTCATTGTCATGGCTACAGCTCACTGAGTTGCCACTACTATATGTATCGAGATTTGGCCTCACTAAAGCTGGTCTCCTCCTAGAGGACACCTTGGCACATGTGTCTAGTTTTCCTTTTCCAGCAAAATAAAGAAAGGTTTTTTGCTTATGACCACTGTTAGCTCTTTGGTTTTATTTTGTTTTTATATTATTTTATTTCTTAGAGTTAACTGTGATTGTGATAACCTGTATGAGCTCTTAGGTATTTTCAGAGTTAATAGCAGGTACAAAACCTCTGTGACTCATTGGTCATTTGTTTTCAGAGTTGACAATCTAAAACATAGTCTAATGTGGTCTCTTGCAGGAACCAGAACTTCCACTCTCATCTCTCTACCATACTTTACTTCAGGTCTCATTGACTATCAATGGCAGATTTATGCCTGAGTTCCCATTCCTATTTCAGAGCCCAATGTACCTCTAAACTTGATGCCAGCAACAAAACAACTGATTTCAACCTCCTAGAAGAAGGTCTCTGATGGGGGGCCCTAGGGATTGGTCTGAGCTGTTCAGAATGTTCAATAGTCTTATCAGTACTTAGATGAAGGTATGTATAATATGCTTATTTGTATTGGGGCAGAAGATTCTTAACATTCTGGAAAATATAATTATGTTAGGATAATGGACCAAAACTAGAAAGGTGAAATTGAATCATGAAATACTATATTCCTATCTGACTTGTCACTTGCCTGCTTAAAAGCCTTCAGTGGCTCCCTCTTGCCTCCAGAATAAAATATAAATTTCTCAGTTATGTTTCAGTGGAATAATGAAACTTAGTAATTGTATTCAGGTAATGATTTATTTGACCATGCATGCAGCTGGAAAACAATCCAGATCCAAGTCTTGGTAGCCAAGGACCTGGTTTGATTTGCAACCACATGCATTGCCAAATAAATTGTTACCTGAATGTAATTACTTGGTTTCTTTTAATCCACTGTAACAGTTTTGATGAGCACAAAATTACCAAGCCTGTGAGACTCCATGTAACTGGACCTGAGGGAAAGTAAAACCCTAAGTGCTCTGGTAATATTTCTACCAATGGACTTCCTCGTAAAAGGACTGCCAGTTCCCAGATCTCCCCATCCTCCTAAACCAACATCCAGATGGTTAAGTAAGTGGTCCATGATCAGGGAGTCATGGTTCCTGGCTCTAGTAAGCTGATGGATACCCCCTTAGAGAAGTTTGGCCTGGGAATAGGGTAAACTTCCCCTTCAGAAGGGAGTGACTAAGAATAGAGCTCTCAAATCATGCAAGGATTGGTCTAAAATATATAAAAATCTTGATGGGTACCATATTTGGCCTGAAGAAGGGACTTTCAATTACTGCAAATTAAAAGCTTTGAGATTGCTTTGAGAAAATTGTGTACATTGACTTTTTGATGAAAACTTTCTTCTATGTGTCTCTCTTGTCATATTGTCTGTGCTTTTATGTGCCTGATCAGCCACAAGGAAAAAGAATGTAAAAAATGAAAACCTTTCTGAGGAACTTTTCAGAGTCCTCAGAAAGAAAGTTTCTCTGCCTTCTTAACTCTGACCAAGTTAAGGAGACAGACAAGAGACACAGATAAGAAGGAGGAGAATCTTTGTTCCCAGTCTGCAGGAATTTATGGAATTGTAAAACTAATTAGAGACTAAATTTGTTTACTATAAAGTTCCAAATTGTGGTTTGAGTGCTTCTATGAATGCTGACACATTTTAGTGAGTTCTGAAGTATCATTCTATAGAATTTGTTTTAAGGAAAAATGAGAATAAAACTTTGTGAAAATTACATGGAAATAGCACTTGGACCTCTTATCATTGTCTCTAGAGAATGACCAATTTATTGTTTTAGTGCAAAGGGGAAAGGTAATTTCACTGATTAGAGAAAAAGAACTGAAGCTAGTTTGAAAGTAGTTTCAGTGAAGTTCAGAAGTGAAAAAAAAAGATTTGCAGTTTGCAATTTCAATTTATCTGGTACTTAAGAATTGCCTATTATTAACTCTTCTCTAGAAGCTTGTTTAAATTAGGGGTCAATTTAAAAGTAAGTAAAATTTAATTTGGGAAAAATGTTTTATATTACCACTGTATTTCTTCAGTGAATGATATAACAGAATTTAATTGTTTAGGTAAACTAGTGGCAAAATCATCAAAAGGTGTTGGAAGAGACCATGCATTTATAAGCTTTTAAGAACCCCAAAGATAAAAGTATTGCAATTAATTGGTTTTGTGCAGTAAAAATTTGTCATAAATTGTGAGGGAAAATTCAGTGAAGAAAATTCTATAAATAGTCTGGGATGTGATTGGGAAATAAAGACTAGAGGAATTAAACATGTAAAAGAAAGAGAAGTATTGGACCCAAATATGAAAAGGAAAAAAGCAAGGTCCAGTTTTGAAGGGCTTTAATCAAAGCCCACTGGAGGGATATATAAAAGTGGGAAGAAAGAAATTTTAAGTAAGTAGGGATGAAATGGGTAGAAAGTAAAAGAAAATTGGAGTCTGTTTATGCTGACAATGTGAATGGAGGGTTTGAAAGTAAAGAAGTTTTAGAATTTTGGAAAGAGGATTGAGGGAAGTTTTGATCTTGTTGAGAAAAGAAGGATATGAGAAACTTTATTTATCTTTAAGATATGGAAAATATAGAAATATGCTTGCAACATTGAATTATTTGAGGATAGCATGCTCCTTCTTTTTCAATAAGTAGCTTTTCCTTTCTTGTCTGCTTTGACATTCTGAGAGTTATAATCAAAAAGCCGGGGGGGGGGGAAGGGCAGGCAAGGGAAGGTGGAGCTAGATTAAAAACACGAAGGAATTGATTTGGCTCTTTGGGTGATTTAAAAGGAAATGAAAAGTTCTGGGGAACTGGGAGTAGCCACTATGAATTTTTTGAACATGAGCTAACTGAAAACAGCAGACCCTTGAGAAAATTGAGATTTAAATGTTACTATTAATGCTTATAAATCCAGATTTGATTTAGTCAAAATTTTGTTCTGAAACTAAATTATTATGTCATCTCATTTATAAGATACGTTCTTCTATTAGGATAACTGTGGTGAATCAGAATTTACTACAAATCACATTTGCTATATATGCTGGAAAATGCATGGATCAAGAAGACCTGAATTAAAAATCTCATCTCAGAAATTTATTAGCAATGTGACCTGTTGAACTCCAGGAACCCCAATTTGGAACAGAGTCTGTTCTAAAAAAGAAGACAAATGAAATCAGGGTACTTGTGTCACTATCTTCAATTTCTCTCAAGTTGGCTTGACGTGCATTTGCATGGGAGTTCAGTCAAAAACTGCCCCGCACCAAGGGGGTCAGTTCAGAACTGTCTGAATTTGGGGGTTAGGGATACAAGGGATGCCAATCAACTCTGATTGGCATCACACTCTGGGACGTGGGCTGTATTAAAATTAGAGTCTTTGAGTAACCCAGATCACTCAATCCTGGTCAAAGAAACATCAATTTCCATATCACCTGTCTTGACAATAAGGAGGAATCAACATTCTCCCAGACCTGTCCAGGCAACATAATGAGCAGGAATGGACCTATTTAGATTACATTTTTAAGTTCCTTCAGAAGGAGAAATTCAACTTGGAACAAAGGGGGATGAGGAAGCTGCTCTGAGTCTTCAAGATAATGGTTACTAAGAAAAATCATTTTTCACAGACCTTAAGTTTGTTGTGGTTCAGTCATTTCAGTTGTGTTCGACTCTTTGAGACCCCATTTGGGATTTTCTTAGCAAAGATATTGGAATGGTTTTCCATTTCCTTCTCCAGCTCATTTTACAGATGAAGAAACTGAAGGAAACATGGTTAAGTGACTTAACTCAGGGTCACACAGCTAGTAAGTGTCTAAGGACAGATTTGAACTCAAATCTTCCAGAGACAGCACTCTAGCCCCTGCACCATCTAGCAGCCCTTAAGCACGTTATTTTATCTCGGTTTGCCTCAGTTTCCTAATCTGTAAAGAAAATAATAGTAATAGCACCCACCTCCTAGGTTGTTGTAAAGATCACATAATTGTGAAGTATTTAACACAGTGCCTGGCATGTGGTAAACATTATATAAATGTTAACTATTATTATTATTTCTTTAATTGAATGTAATTACTTCATATTGGATTATCCTATATTGGGTTTTAGATATAATAAATATAGAATGCCAAAAATGATAAAAATAAATAATTTTCTATGTAAGATAATTTGGAAATGCATTCAATTGAATTGATGTCACTTGCCTGGTAATAAGTTTTTTTCGTGTTTTAAATATATAATACCACATATGCCATTATTATGTTTCTAAACTTTTCTTATGTTGTGAATTTGGGAAAAGTAACTTTTCTTTTAATTTGGATACTGTTAGATATGAATTTAACTATTAAAGAACATGGTCAAAATGTTTGAAAAAATTGGGTATATTTTGCTTTAAAATGGATAATAATAATAACTTACTGTTTAAGGAAAATATATATAACAAAGATCTCCAAATTTGTCCTTATTTGTGAGGTTCCTTGAGACTTTGTCCTATAAAAATCTTATCAGTCCTGCTGAGTTCTTATATTCTAAAGTACTGAAGTTTGAGAAACTGGGACCATGCCCAGACAAAGAGAGGAAACTTACTGGTTTGCTTACAGTAAAGAGTGATTTTTATCCATAAATTATTTGACAATCACCTATGAAAATTATGAAATTGTACCTGTTAACTAATTGTCTGTATTGAAGTTATATCTCTTAGCCAACCTAGTAACAATGGATCTTAGATTTAAAGATTTCTTTTTGCAGTTTTTTTTTTTAGGCAGTTGGGGTTAAGTGACTTGCCCAGGGTCACACAGCTAGCAAGTGTCAAGTGTTTGGTCTGAGGCCAGATTTGAACTCAGGTCCTCCTGACTTCAGGGCCGCTGCTCTATCTACTGCGCCACTAGCTGCCCACTAAAGATTTCAGTCTCACCTTAGGAGTGAACATGCAATATAGATTGAAGGCTTACTATAGTTAGCATATTTTGGGGAGTTTGGAATATTATGTATTCACTATATGGTTGAAATGCTGGAATGTAATTATTCTTAAATTATAAATGAAGGGTAAATAAGATGCCCTTGTATGTGTTCATTATTAACTGTTGTCACAACTTGAGAAAAATAATAGTAATAATAACCTAGCCCTAAGCTGTGATCAATGAAATTTTACTATTTGCGATAAAATCATTAGGAAACATAATCTGATGTCTTATGTCAAAGCAGTCTGTGCCTCCTTCCTTTTCCTTTCATAGCATATTTCTATAATCAGGGCAGGTGAACTATAGAAGTTTTTGTTGTTGCAATACTAAATCTATTAATTAATAGATTAATATAGAAACATCTGAGTTGCTATAATAGGATGCAAATGGGAATGATCTTATTGTTTTCAATATGAATTTATAGTCAATTTCATACCCTAAGCAACTAAGTAAATGAGTTCTTGAACTTGCCATCCACTTGCTAATAGTTATATATTCATGTATAAGATTAGGGCCTTGAAGTATCTCATTCTTTCAGAGTGATATGGGGAGGAATATGGGAGGGATAAAACAAAATGTAAAAGTTTCCAAATTAAATGGAGTAGGAATGGACAGTATTTGCTTTTTTTTTCTTTTTTTTTTTTCGGTGAGGCAATAGGGGTTAAGTGACTTGCCCAGGGTCACACAGCTAGTAAATGTCATGTATCTAAGACTGGCTTTGAACTCAGGTCCTTCTGATTCCAAGGCCAGAGCTCTATCCAGTGCACCACCTAGCTCCCCCTAGGGATAGACAGTACCAAAAGATAAATGATACAACATCAGAAGATGAGCTCCTGAGGTCAGAAAGTGTCCAACATGGTAGCAGAGGACCAACTCCAGAAAGAATGAGGCAGCTGGTCCAAAGCTGCTCAGCTATGGATGTATCTGGTGATGAAAGGAAAGTCCGATGCTGCAAAGATCAATATTGCATAGGAACGTGGAATGTTAGATCTATGAACCAAAGTAAGCTGGATGTGGTCAAACAAGAGATGGAAAGTTTAAACACCAACATCTTGGGTATCAGTGAACTTAAATGGATGGGAATGGGTAAGCAATCATTACATATACACTAATGTGGGCAAGAATCCTTTAGGAGAAATAGAGTAGTCCTCATAGTCAATAAAAGGGCGAGGAAAACAGTACTGGGGTGTAATCTCAAAAATGGCAGAATGATATGTGTTTCAATCCAAGGCAAACCATTCGACATCACAGTAATACAAGTCTATGCTCCAAACACTGGTGCCAGAGAGGCCCAAATTGTCCAATTCTGTGAAGACCTACAACATCTTCTAGAAATAACACCAAAAAAAGATGTTGCATTCATCATAAGGGATTGGAATACTAAAGTAGGAAATCAAAAGATAATTAGAAAAGTAGGCAAGTTTGTCCTTCGAGTACAAAATGAAGCAGGGCAGAGACTAATAAAGTTTTGTCAAGGTAACTCATTGGTCATAGCAAACACTCTTTTTCAACAACCTAAAAGGCAACTCTACACATAGACATCAACCAGATGGTCAATATCAAAATCAGATTGATTATATACTCTGCAACCAAATATGAAGAAGTTCTTTACAGTTATAACAAGACCTGGAGCTGACTGTGGCTAAGATCATGAGCCTCTTGTTGCGAAATTCAGACTTAAATTGAAGAAAACAGGGAAAACTATCAGACTGTATAGATATAACCTAAATAACGTCCCTTGTATGAAGTAGAGGTTATGAATAGATTTAAGGGATTAGAACTGGTAGATAGAGTGCCTGAAGAACTATGGACACAGGTTCACAATATTGTACAAGAGACAACAACAAAAAACATCTTGAAGAAAAAGATCAAGAAAGCAAAATAATTGTCTAATGAGACTTTACAAATAGCTAGGAAAGAAGGATTGTGAAAGGGAAAAGATAAAGGGAAAGATATACCCAAGTGAATGCAGAATTCCAGAGAATAGCTAGGAGAGATAAGAAGGTTTTCTTAAATGAGTCATGCAAAGAAGTAGAATAAAACAATAGAATGGGAAATACATGAGATGCTTTTTAAAAAAATTTATTTGATTTATCAACAATCATTTCTATAAGCTTTTTTTTTTGTGAGGGCAATTGGGGTTAAGTGACTTGCCCAGAGTCACACAACTAATGAGTGTTATGTGTATGAGGTCAGATTTGAACTCAGGTTTTGCTGACTCCAGGGCCAGTGCTCTATCCACTGTGCCACCTGGCTGCTCCTCCATAAGCTTTTGAGTTTAAAATTTTTCTCCCCCTCCCTCCTCACTTCCTTCCCCAAGATGGTGTACAATCTGATATAGGCTATACACATACATTCTTATTAAACATATTTTCACATTAGTCATGTCGTGAGGAAGAATTAGAACCAATAGAAGGAACTACAAAAAAGAGGAAACAAAACAAAACAGAAGGAAAAAAAAGAGCAAATAGTATGCTTTGATCTGCATTCAAACTCCATAGTTCTGTCTGGATGTGGATAGCATTTTCCATCATGAGACTTTTGGAGATGTCTTAGATCCTTGCATTGCTGAGAAAGGCTAAGTCTACCAAAATTAGTCATCACACAACATGACTATTACTGTGTACAAGGTTCTCTTGGTTCTGCTTACTTCAATTAGAATCAGTCCATACGAGTCTTTCCAGGTTTTTCTGGTCTGCCTGTTCATCATTTCTTATAGCACAATAGTATTCCATTACATTCATATACCACCACTTGTTCAGCCATTCCCCAGTTGATGGGCATCCCCTCAATTTCCAATTCTTTGTCACCGCAAAAAGAGCTGCTATAAATATTTTTGTACATGTGGGTCCTTTCCTCATTTGTATGATCTCTTTAGGATACAGCCCTAGAAGTGGGTCAAAGGGTATGCACATTTTTGTAGCCCTTTGGGCATAGTTCCAAATTGCTCTCCAAAATGGTTGGATCATTTCACAACTCCACCAACAATGCATTAATGTTCCTATTTTCCCACATCTTCTCCAACATTTATCATTTTCCTGTTTTGTCATGTTGGCCAATCTGATAGGTGTGATGTGGTAGTACATGAGATCTTTTCAAGAAAATCAGAGATATCAAGGGAACATTTCAGGCAAAAATGGGTGTGATAAGAGACCAAAAAAATGGCAAAAATTTAACAGAAGTAGAAGAGATTAAGAAGAGGTGGTGAGAATATACAGAAGAACTATACAAGAAAGATCTTAACATCACCATTCACCATAATGATATGGTTAATGATCTAAAGCCAAACATCCTAGAGAATGAAGTCAAGTGGACCTTAGGAATCATTGCTAAGGCTAGTGGAGGTGATAGAATCCCAGCTGAACTATTTAAAATCCTAAAAGATGATGCTGTTAAAGTGTTGCACTCAATATGCCACCAAATTTGGAAAACTCAATAGTGGCCACTGAATTGGAAAAGATCCAGTTTATGTGCCAGTCCTAAAAAAGGACAATGCCAAAGGATATCCAAATAACCAAACAATTGCACTCATTTCACATGCCAGCACGGTTATGCTTAAGATTCTGCAAGCTAGGCTTCAGCAATATGTAAACTGAGAATTACCAGCAGTGTAGACTGGTTTTCAAAGAGGTAGAAGAACTAGAGACCAAACTGACAACATTTGCTGGATTATGGAGAAAGCAAGGGAGTTCCATTAAAAAAAAACATCTATTTCTCCTTCATTGACTATACTAAAGCCTCTGACTGTGTGGATCACAGCAAAATATTTCAAGTTCTCAAAGAGATGGGAGTATCAGACCGTCTTACTTGTCTCCTGAGGAATTTGTATGCAGGTCAAGAAGCAACAGTTGGAACTGAACATGGAGCAACTGATTGGTTTAAGATTGGGAAAGGAGGATGACAAAGCTGAATATTGTCACCTTATTTGTTTAACTCATATGCAGATTGTGTGTTGTGTGTGTGATTGTGGTTGTGGTTGTATGATTTATCTTTCATTCTCAAAGAGGACCATGACATCAGGTGGATGATGACATGACTTGCAATTAAAATGGATTTGAATGAGGGAGGGCTGTGCAAAGTCACCAGCCTCACTTTCTCCTCCAGAGCCACTGTGGCCAGATAGACTGGAGATGGCCCAGTCAATAGAACAAATGCTAAAGCTGAAGCTTAAATACTTTGGCCACATAATGAGAGGGCAGTACTCATTGGAAAAGACCCTGATGTTGGGAAATATTGAAGGCAAAAGGAGAAGGGGATGTCAGAGGATGAGATGGAGAGATAGTGTCATGGAAACAATGAACATGAATTTGGACAAATTTCAAGAAATAAGAGAGGATAGAAGGACCTGGTATGCTATGGTCCATGGGATCACGAGGAGTCGGACACAACTGAACAACAACACAGCAACAACAGTAAATTTTAGATAGCAACAGCAACAGACTTTTCTCTAAGAACTAGGGTGCACATACACATACGTACAAATGTGTGTGTGTGCTTGTGTGTAAAGTTGGTTTCCAAATGGGATATATAGCCTTGCATGTACAAGTTCTCAAAACTGGAATAAGAATTTTACATATAAAATTGCACTGATATTTGTAAAGAAAGTGAGCTTATTTCTCTGTTTCAAAGTCTCTGTCTGATCATTTTAAGAAACAGAAGGGTTTATTTTCCATGTCAGTCCCTCATGGATTTTTTTAAAAAGATTCTTCCTTTGGCCTGTAGGTGGTAGTAGCCATATCAAGCATAGGGTTTAGATAAAGATCAAAACAGCAAGTGATATGTAAACTGAAATTCTCTGAAGTTTCAGGCAAATTCTGGGTTCTTTTTTTTTTTTTAGTTTAGTGACTTGTCCGGGGTCACACAGCTAGTAAGTGTCAAGTGATTGTTCTGAGGCTGAATTTGAACTCAGGTCCTCCTGACTTCAGGGCTGGTGCTCTATCCACCTAGCTGCCCTGAATTCTGGGTTCTTAATTTGATGTTCTTCTTATAGCCTTATTGTTACTAGGATCAAAACCCTAAGGCTTGAGCTGGTTTTCATCACATGAACTAGTTATCGGGAAAGCAAATTTAGGAAGTTGTACTAAATTGTATTGAGTCTTGTTACTGGCAGATTCTAGAAACTTACCTAGGAATCTCTACAAGTGACTTGGAAGCAGAGAAGCAGATCTATTAGGAGGATCTCCTTTCAGAACCTCCCTGAGAATGAGACCTATTCAGAATGTCAAATGTCCCTGATTCCAGGGACCAGATGATTACCTGAGATGAAATGTGCTGATTAAATGGACATTGGGAATAGGTTCCCAGGTTACAAGGAGACATGATGTTATTTCATGGTGTTTTTGTTTGCTGAGTTTTCTTGGTTACCTTGGTCACATCCCTTCTCAAATTAGTCCTCAGAGCTAAATAGTTTGATCTGTAGCCTGACTTAATTTACTGATACAGTTTATTTAACAAGGTTTGTCTCCTTAGGGGGTATATAAGATTATGACTCTGCTTGTGCTGTTTGTGCCTTTCACCTCACCCTTTGGTGCCTCTTAAAGAAGACTATCATTCCATCCAGAAATTCCTAACGGATAAAGCATCTAAGTAAGTTATTCTGGGGGTTGAGAACCTCAGGATCAAAGAGGAGAATGTTACATCAACTCTGTTTTTTACTCTATTTTACTTTTTTTCACTCTTTTAAAATAAATAATGTTATTTTTACTCTATTTTGCTTTTATCCACCATTTTGTGAAGTTAAGTTTCAACTCCATGTAAGTTACCCGATTTAGGAGATTTCACAAGAGTACTCTTCCTCTCTGTTGTTACCTGACTTAAACAATGTCACAGGAATACCCCTCTCCCTCTCACCTCAATGTCTCCCAACCCTTCTCCACCAGTGAGAAACTAGATATCTCACTCCCTTTAATCCCATTTTTACTATTTTTCACTCCCTCTCAATTGTATATTAACTGTATAGAAACCAAGCTTTGGGGTCCTGGGCTACCAAGATCCTTGGACCTAGTTTGTTTTGCAACTGCACAAGTTGCCAAATAAATCACTGTCTGGATGTAATTACTCAGTTTCTTTATTCCACTGTAACAGTTTGGTATATAAGACACTCAATAATCTGGCTCCAAACTACCTTTCTAGCATGGCATGATGGATTAAGAGCTAGATTTAGCTTTCTGACTGACATTTGCTAGTAATATGATATAAGCAAATTATTTAACCTTTCTAAGCCTCAATTTCCTCACATGTAAAATGAATAATAATGCCACCTTAGCACAGAGCCTAGCACATAGTAGGTTTGTTGGCTATCTTACCAGGTTGTTGTGAGAATCTTTCTTCATTTAAGACTGAGCTCA
This sequence comes from Phascolarctos cinereus, assembly GCF_003287225.1. Lineage (NCBI taxonomy): Eukaryota > Metazoa > Chordata > Mammalia > Diprotodontia > Phascolarctidae > Phascolarctos > Phascolarctos cinereus. Next base: position 294,013,446 of record NW_027555625.1, on the reverse strand, counting down.
GGTGCCACTTCTTCTAGAAACCCTCGCCTAATCCCCTCAGTTTTTAATATTTTCTCCTCCAAATTATTTTTCAGCTATCTGTACTTAAGATGTTCCCCAGTAGAATGCATACTCCTTGAGGGCAGAAACTATTTTTCATTTTTTCTTTTATATCCCTAGCACTTAGCACATAGGCTTGCTACCAGGTGCCTGAAAAAAAGGTTTGTTGAATGAAACTCAATAAATATACGCTATAGCTAAATTCCTTAAAAATCAAACTGACTAGTACAAGAAAGAGAAGACATTCCTAGACACAGTGAAAGGACTGATATGACCTTATTACAGGCATGGGCTGTGGAGTAAGCTGGAAGAGCAATGCATGACATCTAACCTCTAGTAACTTTCAACCTTTGTGGAAGTGGTCTCTGAGGTGGAAGACCTCAGGGACTAGCTAAAGAACTCTCAGTCCATGACTTCGCCATAAAGGCCCACAGTCCATTTGCTTCATCCACAGTTGTAATACAGAAGAAGATTGGAAATATTGGGATCTTTGTAGATTCTAAGGATTTAAACAAAGAACTTGGACCATGCTATGAGTTCAGGATGCCTTTGACTCTTTGCAAGGCAACTCAATGTGTTTTCACTATTAGATTTGTCTAGTGAACACTATCAAATCCTTATAGCAAAGGAAGATTAAGAATGGATAACCTTCATCTTACCAAATGATCTTACCAGTTTAAACATACACAAGGAAATTTCAGGTCTTGGCTCTCAAGTAGAGCTCGAAGGCACTCTCCTTTCCACCGCAGCTGGAGTGGGGAGGAGTTGGCTGACACCAGCGGGCTTGGGACCCACTACCTCCGCACCTACCCTCAGTGGGGGCTGGGGAGGAGGAGGAACAGCACAGCGTTTGGTTGCCCTGCCACTGCCGGGGCTCAGGGTGTGGAATAGCAGGATCCACCACCACACCACCACGTCCAACACACCACCACCACCACCCCATCACACCACAACTACCGCCACCACGTCCACCATCACCACCGCCACTTCCACCTCCACCGCTGCCGCCGCCTCCTCTTCCTCCTCAGATTCTTTAACTGACTGGACCAGCGCAGGGAGGTGCGGACAGATGGACTCGCCGGGGGGCCTAAGCCCCCCAGCACATCGAGAGCCTGCTGGGGCTGAAGCCTGGCTCCTGCCACACGAAGCCGCTACCCAAAGAAGAGAAGGGGCCGCCACATTGGGCTTCTCCCTCACCAGAGTCCCCAGCAAGGTTGACTATGTTGTGGAGTATGACTATGATACAGTACATGATGATGAATTGACCATTCGAGTTGGGGATATCATCAGAAATGTGAAAAAAACTAGAAGAGGAAGGATGGTTAGAAGGAGAACTAAATGGAAGATGGGAGATTGATTCCTGATAATTTTGTTAAGGAAAAACATTGATTATACACTGCAGCAAAGTCCTGCTAGCAATTTGAATCACAAGTAAGGTCAAGCTTCTATATATACTTTCCATGGTGTCTAAAGTTAAAACAAGAAGCAAGATCCGAATTCCCACACCAGTGTTCAGCAGACATATTTTCTGAGTTCAAACTTCAAAGTTCCAGCAGAATGTTTTGGACATTGATGCAGGTGCAAAAGAAATTTCTACATTTCTAAATCAGTTTAGCTGTCCAGTTGAGCAGCTTCCACTGAGCCTTCAATTGGAATTGTTTAATCTGCAGTTTAATAACATGCTAAAAGACAAATATCAAGAGAAGAATTTAATATAATTCTATAAATGCCTTGCTAGGTGGCCCAATGGATAGAGAGCTGGCCCTGAAGTCAGGATGACTCACCTTCCTAAGTTTAAATCCAACCTCAGACACTTACTAGCAGTGTGACCATGGGCACATCACTTAACCTCGTTTGTCTCAGTTCCTCATCTGTAAAATGAGCTGGAGAAGGAAATGGCAAACCCTCCAGTATCTTTGCCAAAAAAAAAACAAAAAACTCCAGATGGGGTCACTAAGAGTAGGACATGACTGAAACAACTGAACAATAGATGCCTTCCAAGCAATGAATATACTCAAATTAAAATCATATGCTTGTGGATTGATATCAGTATTTGGTAGTAGCTATCTGTGTGAAATGACATTTTCAACAATGAAATAAAATACATAAAATCTCATTATAAATCAATATTAACAAAGGAACTTTTGTGGCTGATTTTGATGACAAGAAACACAAACTTTGAACCCCAATTAAATGTGATATTATCCCCTTATAAAAGGCTCCCATTCTTATTAGTAGACCTACATTATTATAAAATCATACTAAAGTATTATATCTTGAATTTAATCAATAAAAATTTTGTGGAAATTTAGGAAAAAAAAGAAATTTCAGGGGCACCTACAATGACTTCCAATAACTTATTGTTTTTGTCATTTGGTTAGCATTTGCTGCTTTGAGGTGCTGGTATATTTGGATGAGCTCATCATTTTTGGAAACACAATGGGAAAAAAATAAGGAAAAAAAACTGATGAAAGTGTCATATCAGCTGGAAGATGTGGGTGTGAAGCTGTCAGTGGATGAGTGCCAATTCTGTATGACCTCTCTCAAGAGACATAGCATCCCATCAGTGAAGTAAATACTTCCCCAGAGAAGATAGTGGTACTTGTCAAGTGGCCATATCTGAAGAATCAGTGAAAGCCAATACCTTTTTTAGTATTTGAGGATGCTTCCAAAAATTTCTGAAGAACTATGCTGTTTTCACTAAGTAATGATCTCATCTATAAATATAAGTTTGAGAAGAACTGTAAGCAGAAGGGCAAGAAAGGGCAATCTGTTGTGAACCCTAAGCCACAGTTTGGAGACTTTTGGAATGAAAAGTGGTCTATTGCCTCATGCATCTACCAGAGTTGTTTCATGCAGATTAAACAAGTCCTTCATGTTTTGCACTAATGGTAGTTTACAGGATTTTGACTTGGAAGAACTCATACTCTAGGAGATCAATAATCACCAGAAATTTACCATATTTGCCAATAGAGAATATTCCAATAGATGAGACTTATTATCCCACAGGTAAATTGGTTTTGGATTTAAAATCGACTTCACTGATAAGTTCTTTTAAAAAGTAAATTTTATTAATATATTTTGGTTTTGTGTCACCTACATTTCCCACTGAATCTTTTCCTCTACTCCTTCTTATCGAGTCATCTCCTATGGTAAAAAAGAGACAGAGAAGGAAAACTAAAGTTTCACAAAGCTAACCAATATATCAAAAAAACCTGATGTTACATGCAGTACTCCACACCTATGACCACTCCCATACTTCCTGCCCCAAATCTTTACAAATAAGCAAGAAGTACCTTTTCATATTTCTTCTTTGGGGCCAAGCTTGGTCATTATAACTTAATAGCATTCAGTTTCAATTATTTGGCTGTAGTTCTTTCCATTTATATTGCATTGTTATAGTCATTGTACATATTGTTTTCCTAGTTCTGCTAGCTTACTTCCAATCAGTTCATGTATTCTTCTCTATATTTCATGTCACTGGTAAGTTCTGAGATTGTGCTGTGAGGCTCACTTTCAAGTATCTTGACCAGCTAGATGTGTGCTGCCAGAGATGGAATAGAACAGAAATAACCTGGATCCTATAGCTTGTATGCTTAAGGCCAGGTTGATATCCATTGAAAGCATTAAGGCAATCTGTTACATTCAGGGAGCTGAGAGTTTGACATTTCAATTGGAGACTGTGCCATGAGTAGAGGTCAGTGTTGTTGCAATGAACCAAACCTCTTTGAATGACTGGCAATGGGGGTAACTGCATAATGAGAATTAATTAGAAGTGATACAGGCCAAGAAGTGAGGATGTGACCATTGGGTATTCAAGCTTCATTCCTCAGAGGGCATCTGCTTCTGAGAGAATGGCAGAAGTAAGAGCTATGCAATAGGGGTAGCAACATGGCGCAGTGGAAAGAATTGTAGAACCTTAGTTTGAATCCCAGTTTGGCCACTGTGTACCCTTGGACAAGTCATTTTAACCTTTTGGGCCTCAGTTTTCTCATCTGCAAAATAATGGAGTTGGACTAGATGACCTGTAAGGTCCCTGCCAGCTCTATGTCTATGATCCCATAAGTACTATGCCAGACAACAATTGATCCAACCCAAGGTACAGGAAAATAGTTCATGCAGTTCACCTCTGCAGGCCACGTGTTTGACACCACTGCTCTGAGGGATGAGGGAAGTTGGACACGATGGTCTTGATCCAAAGAGTACCTCTGCCTAGATAGCGGGAGGGTGGGGCAGGGAGAGGAGGAGATACCCCTTTCCTGCCTGATACTCTAGCTTGTGGAGTTTGGGAGGGAACAGAGGTCACCTGGAAAAGTTAAAGACAATGATAGTATATCTGAGTCATCTGTAACCTCAGGGGCAGGACGATAGGCTGGATGGCCTGAGGATACAGAGTCAGCCGTAGGCTACCCATGAGCTCAGGTGTAGAAAAACAGACCACTATATCTGAGGAAGGCAACAGTCTAAAACTGCCTGAACAGATCACACTAGAAGTGCAAGTACTGTCCAGTTAGCAATAATAATAATAATAAACATTTATATAGTGCTTACTGTTGTGACAGGCATTGCGCTTGGTGCTTTACAATTATTATCTCATTTGATCCTTACAACAAACCTGAGAGGTAGGTGCTATTATCCCCAATTTACAGATGGGGCAAACAGGTTAAGTGATTTGCCAGGGTCACACAGCTACCAAGTGCCTGACACAGAATTTGAACTCAAGTCTTCACTGATTCAAGGCCCAGCACTTGACCGTAGGTGACTAAGTGACCTTATGAAGTTCAAGGGGCAATGGCTAAAGAGTTTATGCCTGTAGCCATATGATGTCATTGTTGGACAGTGTAAAACTTCCCTTATATGTTTTACACGTGGCTTATGAGTTTGGTCTACGCTATGCTTCTTCATTATATATTCTATTGCTACATATGCTTCTGAATGTGACCTTTGTGTATACCTATTTACACCACCCTGTTATGTGGCACTTTGTTTTATGTTATGTGTTTATGAGACCTACTGTATGTACTTTTGTTGTATGTACCAGTTATACGGTTTCTGCATATGCTTATACATGCTGCACACAATCCTCACATAACTATTGGGTGATCATTGCCTGTTTGGTTATGATTACACTAAATGCTACTTACGATTAGATATGATTAGATGCGTAATAGATGTAACTATTTGCTAACATGATTACAGTGCATATTTATAGACATCGCTTTGTGCTCGGTGTGGTTTGCAGCAACTACAATTTTTTTTATTGAGCAAGAATAAAAGAACATTTTCTGGTCATTTGCCAGGATCTTTATGCTCTAGTATAGCCTTGCTTGCCCCTTCTTCCCAGGATGTTTGGTGTCCAGGGGTCAGGGACCAGATTGGTCAATTGAGCTGAGAACAGAAAGTAATGAGAGAGACTCAGGGAGAGAGAAAAGAGTGGACAGAGAAAGACAAAAGAAAAATGTAGCTGCCACCAAGTGTACAGAGCAGCAACTTCACCTCTGGGGCTGTGACAGGACAGGCAGGGAGAAGCTAGGGAGAACATCTCACATATCCAGCCATGCCTTGTTCCTTGCCAGCTCATACACAAACACAGCAGCTACTAGACCACCCAGTGCTTTAGCAAAAAAAAATAAAAGGCATTGGCAATCCACGTTTGAAATGGAGTGCCGATGGCTGATAGCTATATATGGCAAGTCCTACCTGTGCTTTATTTCTTTCACTGGGAGCAAGAAATTCTTTGAGAGAGTAGCTTGAACAGACAACTTAGTCCTAGACTCTTGATACACTCGATTGTGACTACTTCATTTTATGCTACCTGTTTCTGCCACATTTTTTATACTGCTATGTGTTGCTTTTGTTTACTTAAGGAAAATATTTTGCTTTTGCCATATGAGGTGGAAGCGATTTTTTAAAATTATGGCTGTATCTGTAAAGTAGATTTTAGTGAGTGAGCCCTGAGCCAAAGTTGAGTTTAATGAACCTAGCCCAAAAAGACCTTTGCAAGTAATAGGAAGTGGTCCTAGGAGACTATACATGCATCTCTGTTAATTGAGTATTAGTCGAAGGAACTGAGAGAGACATCAGGTCATAGTGGAAAGATCCACTAGATCTGGAATCAGAGGAGATCTGGGTTCAAATTCCAGCTTCACCTGTCTGACCTCTGGAAAATCACTTAATCTGTTTGGGCCTCAGTTTCCTCAGCTGTAAAACGTCCCAGGGTGCTGACCTATATGTTCTCTGAGGTTACTTCCAGCTCTAAATCTATGATCCCCTCCTTAGCCACAAGAAAACTGAGGGAATATACAAGATAGCTACTGTCATCTATCTAAAGGGTGGTCATAGGGAAGAGAGATTAGACTTGTTTTGTCCATAGAGGGTTGAACTAGCAATACAAAGGTTAGGGAGGGGAAGAAGAATAGAAAAGCAGAGCGCACCTCACTAGCTGTAATGCATTTAGTAGCAAATAGAATTGTTGAACAATGTATTAGAATGCCTTGACAGATACTGAGATGCCTATCATTGGTCATACCCAAGATAAAATTGAAAAAACCATTCTTCTAAGATCTGAAGAGGGGATCTTTGTGTTAGGTACAAGTTTGCCCAAGGTTGGACTAGATTACCTTTTTGAAGAGTGCCCAAGATTTCAGAATTCTGCTTTATCAACCATGATTCCAGAGGACTAATGATGAAGAATGCTACCCACCTCCTGACAGAGAGGTATAGACTAATATGCAGAATGAGATAGATAGATAGATAGATAGATAGATAGATAGATAGATAGATAGATAGATATAGAGAGAGATAGATATATGGACAAGTCCAATATGGGAATTTGTTTTGACTATGCATGCTTGTTACAAGTGTTTAATTTTTTTTCCTAACAGAAGAGGAAGAAAAAAATGCTCAATAAATGAAAAAGAATAAAATGTAATTTTAATAAAAGAATACCTAATCTTGAGCTCTCTGATCTTGACCTGGGCCTTAGGTCTCAGCCACCCTTTGTCAGTTTATCAGTGCCCTTTTTCTCATTTTTCATTCCTTACTAAATTTCCTTGATTCCAGAACCACAATTTGAGGTCATGAGGTTCATGGCCCTTCCTGGTTCCCTAAGTGATTTGGCTCCTTGATTTCAGAGATTTGTAATGCCCAAACTTTAATTACAAGTGGATGCCTTCCCCTATGACTGCTGGATGTCTTTTTTTCAAATCTATTTCCTTCTTTTTCACAAAATCACTTACACATACTCCCAAGCACTTCATTATCTTCTATTAATCCAAAATCTGGGTTCACTGGAACTTCCCTGAGCATTTTCTTTCCCAATGTGGAAATCACTAGGGCTCAGAACTGTCCCATTCAGATATAACATATTCCAGGGCTTGTCTTCATAGCTCATAGAATATTGATGTCATTCTGTGACAATAAGGAACTAGGACCTAAATCTTCATAACCTCTTCAAGCAATGACTCAAGCAGGAGATACCCTGGTATTCTTGTCTCCTTACTACCTCACAACTCAGGACTCACTCAAGAATCTGCTGGGTATCCATATATGGGTGCCCTTCCTTCCTTCCAAGTCTCTAGTACATACTCCCATTTGTCATAGGCGCTCAGGAACTTCTCTGTGCTTCAGGCTCTTTCTTCTGCTTGACTCACTCAAACTGCTCCACATTCTCAACACCATCACATATATACCTCAGAACTAGTCACCTACCACCCCAAAAGATAATCAGCCTCAAAAAAAAATCTGAATGCCTTTTGTGTAATTAGTAATTATAGATGGCTGCAGAGGGTATCGTTGTTTGTCTTCTACTGGAGTCTCCAACCATAAAAATTCTTTGGTATCCAACCCCTAACCTGTCTCATTTTACTCTAGCCCACAAAAGTACATTTTCCAGGACTTATTCACAAGTGGAAGAGATTTTTCAAATTAAAAAAAAAATACAACTGATTGAGGTAAACAGAAGCAAGGATGTAAAAAAAAAAGCCACAAAACTGGCTAGTCTTAGATTAACTGGCCCTACACTTTCTTTTCTTTTTTTGGTGAGGCAATTGGGGTTAAGTGACTTGCCCAGGGTCACACAGCTAGTGTCAAGTGTCTGAGGTTGGATTTGAACTCAGGTCCTCGTGACCTTAAGACCAGAGATCTATCCACTGCACCACCTGGCTGCCCCACCCTATACTTTCTAAGGTGTTCCTCATAGCCTTAGTCTGGACATCTAGATTCCTACTAGGCTGGGGAAGGCAACATTGCCTCCACTCCATTCTCCCCATAGGGCCTCAGATGAAAATGGCATTTGTTCTTCAGAATATCCATAAGCTGAATTTGGGATTTGCCTAACCTGGGTTCTCTAGACCTGGGATTCTCAAAGTATGATCCAGGGACCCCTGTGGGTCCTTGAGACCTTTTTTTTTTTTTTAGGCAATTGGGGTTAAGTGATTTGCCCAGGGTCACACAGCTAGTAAGTGTCAAGTGTTTGGTCTGAGGCCGGATTTGAACTCAGGTCTTCCTGACTTCAGGGCCAGTGCGCTATCTACTGCACCACCTAGCTGCCCCTCCTTGAGACCTTTTAAGTGGGTAAGGCAAAAATATCTTTATAATATTACTAAGGCATTTTAATTTCTAACAGGGTAAACAGATAGATGGGCAGCTAGGTAGTACAGTGAATAGAGTGCCGGGCCTACAGGCTTAGCTTCCTAAGTTCAAATCTTGCTTCAGACACTTACTAGCTATATGACCCTGGGCAAGTCACTTAACCTTTTTGCCTCGGTTTCCTCATCTGTAAAATGAACTGGAGAAGGAAATGGCAAACTACTCCAGTATCTTTGCCAAGAAAACCCCAAATGAGGTTGTCATGAAAAGTCACTGAATAACAAATAGATGGATATAACACATATAATCAAAAGCCTTCTGGAGAGTTCTCAATAATTTTTAAGAATGTAAAGGAGTCCTGAGACCAAAAAGCCTGAGAACTATTGTCCTAGACCAAGTTCTCAGATCCACTGGGAGGCAGTGTGGTATAGAGTTACTCTATGGTATAGAGTTAGATTTAGCATCTGAGGACTTGGGTTCAAATCTTGATTTCTGCCACCACTTGATTTTGGACAACTCACTTCCCCTATCTCGGCTATATTCTCCTCCTCTGTAAAATGACAGAGTTGGACAAAAAGTGAAAATAATAAGTTGGAGGGATTGAGGGAAAACACGTACACTAGCTCATTGTTGGTGGAGCTGTGAATTAATTGGTCTAGCAATTTTGGAATGCAATTTGAAACTATTCCTCAAAACTTACTAAACTGTGCATACCCTTTGACCCAGTGATATAACTACTAGGTCTATGTCCCAAAAATATCAAAGAAAGGGAAGGGCCCACTTAAACAAAATATTTATAGCAACTCTTTTTGTGGTGGCAAAGAACTGGAGGTGCCAATCAGAAGGGGAATGGCTAAATAAATTATGGTATGTGAATGTAATATTATAAGAATGTATGGTATATGATTGTACTGTAATACTATTGTGCCATAGAAATGATGAAAGAGATGGTTTCAGAGAACCTGGGAAGATTTGTAGTGAAGTGAGCAGAACCAGAACAATTTATACAATAACCACATTGTAAAGACAAACAATTTTGAAAAACTTAGAACTCTGATCAATGCAATGGTTATTCATGATTCCAGAGAATCAATGATAAAGCATGTTACCCATCTTCTGAAATTGAGGTGATGAACTTAGTGTGCAGAATGAGATATATGTTTTAGAACACAGTTAATGTAAGAATCTATTTTGCTTGCCTTTGCATATTTGTTACAAAGGTTTTGTTTTTCTTCTTTTCATTGGGGGGGCATGGGAGAGAAACTCTTGTTGACTGAAAAAAAAGATTTAAAAAATAGTAGGTTGTTTTACATAATCATTAAATACTATTCAACTCTAAATCTATGAACCTCTGAGTCTTCCAATTCCAGGCTCTCTCAGCAAATTAGAATACCTTCTGATGGCATGGCCAGCTTGTTACCACAAGAGGTCCTCACTCCTCAATAATTCAAGCATCTATAATTTCACATATTGTCAATCAATGAGCATGCATTAGGCTCCTACTGTGTGCCATTATGTTATGTGCTAGGGATACAAAGAAAGGTAAGAGACAGTTACTGATTGGCTCACAGTCTAATGAGGGAGACAATATGCAAACAACTATGTAGAAACAAGCTATATACAGGATAAATTGGAAATAATCAACAAAGCACAGGGAAGACTTTTTGGAGGTGGGATTTTAGTTGAAATTTACAGGTGGTGGCAGTGTCAGAGGACAGAAGAAGGCATAAGCAAGAGATGCCACAAAGGTAAAATCAATAATCCTTGGCAACAGATTGGATATGCGGTGGGGGGCAGTGTCAGAGTGTGAAGAGTTAAGGATGACACCTAGGTTGTGAGCCTTGGTGACTGTTGATGGTACTATCCTCAACAGAACTAGGGAAATTAGGAAAAGGGGAGGGCTAGTGGGTGGGGGAGGAGGAAGATAAATTCAGTTTTGGATATGTCCAGTTTAAGCTGTCTACAGGACATCCAGTTCAAGATGTCCCGTAGGCAGTTGGGAACATGAGTCTGGAAGTCAGCAGCAAAGAGATTAGAGCTGGATAAATAAATTTGAGAATCATCAGCATAAAGATAATAACTAAGTCCATGGGAGGTGATGAGTAATCAAGTGAAATAGTATAGAGGGAAAAGAGAAGAGAGCCCAGGTCAGAGCCCTTAAGGGGGACCTCCAAGGTTAGAGAACCTGATCTGGATTAGCACCCACCCAAAAAAACCTAAGGAGGAGTGGTCAGATAGGGAGGAGAAGAACCAAGAGAAATTAATGTCACAAAAACCTAGAGAGAAGACAGCATCAAGGAGGAGAGGTTAATCAGTGGTGTCAAAGGCTACAGAGAGATCAAGCAGGATTAGGATTGAGAAAAAGCTGTTAAATTTGCCACTTACATATTCAGTAACTTTGAAGAGAGTAGTTTCAGTTGAATGGTAAGGTCAGAAGCTAGACTATAGAGAGATAAGAAGAAAGTGAGAGGAAAGGAAGTGGAGGCATCTATTGCAGATGATTTTCTTAAGGAATTCAAGCTACAAACCAGGATAGATATGGCATGATAGCTAGTGGGGATGGAGGGATCAAGTAAGGGTGGGAATGTTTATAGGCAGTAGGGAAGCAGCCAGTACACACAGAGAAATTGAAGTTGTGAGAGTGGGGATGATAGAGGAGGCAACTACTGGAGAAGACAGGATGGAATGAGATCATTTGTGTATGTAGAAGAGTTTGCCTTGGCAATAAGGGCCACCTCATTATGTAAAATAGGGGTGAAGGAGGAGATAATGGCAGAAGGCATCTGGATCACATGGAGGAGGGGAGAAGGAGCTCGTGGAGAATAGCTTCATTTTTTCCAATGAAATATGAGGCACAGTTCTCAGTTGAGAGGGTGGAGGGAGAGATAGTCTTGAGAAGTTTGAGGAGGGATAAAAAGGTTTGGAAGAGCTACTGTAGTGAGTAGAAGTAGGACATTAATTAGGGAGACGTAAAAAGATTGTCTTTTAGCAGTGAAGGCCCAATTGAGGTTATGTAACAGAAATCTGTAGTGCCCCCAGGCAGCGTGGTTTAATGATTTTCTCTTACCTTCATTCAGCAGCACATAGGTAAGAGGAAAAGCAGCAAATGGTGGAAGTAATCTAAAGTTGAGGCTTTGCAGAGGAATTTTGGTGATATGATAAAAGGGTAAGAGACTCAAGAAGAGGACAATGTAGAGTTGAATTGGTTAACCAAGGGGTCAAGATGGGGAAGGAAGGAGAAGGTAGCCATTGCAGGAGTGATGGCTTGGGAAAGAATGAAGGAATTGATTGGAGGTCTTGGAGTAGACAGGAAATGTGGTTTAGGCTTGCAAGGCCAAGGTAGAAGTGGAATGAGAATAGATTGTGGATATATATGGGAATTTCAGAGTTCATGAATATGTCAGTAGTACATTAGTGGGTGATGACAAGATCAAGGATATAACCAGCTTTGTGTGTACCTTAGGTGGATATGAAGTAGTAGGTCTTGGGAAATGAGTAAGATGAGGAACTGTGAGGTTAGATTATTTAAGAGAGCATGCCTGTTGATGTCCCTTAGTATTAGCACAGGTGTTGAGGCAGAAAGACTGTGAGCCAGGCATTGAAGTCATTGGAAAAAGAAAAAGATGTCCTGGAACTTGGTAAAAACAACAACAACAACAACAAAAAAAACTAGAATTTTGATTGGGTAGTATATATCAATTGAGAGAACCTCAAAGGAGAGGTAACTTGAGTGATGGTGGTACAGGGAGAACCTGGAAGTGGAAATGGACAGCAAGGAGTATTCCAACTCCTCTACCTTGATCAGTAGGTCAGGGAATGAGTGAACATTCAGCCAATGCTGGAAAAGGCAGCCAGGGAGGTTGTGTCATTAGGAGGGAGCTAGGTTTCAATGAAAGCCAAAAGATAGGAGTGGGAAGGAAAAGAATTAAGATTGTTGTCTATGGAGAAGGCATTCCAGAGAGAACAGGAGAAGGAATGAGTAGCTTTAGAGTGGGATACTGGATGGAGGAAAGGGTTTAGTTGAGGATAAAGGGAATAAGGGGATTAGGCAATTGGGAGCAGGTCGTAAGGTTTGAATGATGTTTGAAGGATGATGGGTAAGGGGTTAGAATCACAGGGATGGGAAGAGTATGAAAAGCAGGGACTTTGTTAATGATTGAGGAATGAGTGTAGGTAGAATTTCATTGTCCACAGGAGTTTGGCTTCAGGGTGAAGTCTTCAGGGCCTTGGGCCTTTGATGACATGGCCATTATCATGTCTGTCCCAGTAAACTTCCCAGCTTGGTAGAGCTTGCCATAGCTTCTGGTATGCTTTCGATAGCCTTCAAGAACCCCAGGTCACTTCAACAAAAGGATAAGTCATCAAAGGATTTGAGTGGAATCTCCTCCTTATGTATTACATAATTCTTTTACCAAGCAGATAATTTCATTAACTCCTATCAAGGGACAAAGAAATAGAAACATGTAAGTGTAGTCTCCTCATGATCAGAATAATTTAACCTGACATATAGGTTAACTCAAAATTCACAAAGGGCACTTATAACCTTTAGGATCTTTTCCATCTGATCTCCTCACTGTTCTTTGAACAGGACACTCTGTCTCCCAGCACTATGCCTGGAATGTTCCCCCTCCTCACCTTCCACCTCTTGGCTGAACTGACTTCCTTCAAGACTCAGTTCAAACCCTATCTTCTGCAGGAGGCTTTCCTGGTCCCTTCCACTGTTAGGTACCTTTTCTTGGAGATTACTTTTTTTAAAAAATTTTATTTTGATTTTGATTTATTAACAATCACTTCCATATGCTTTTGAGTTGAAAATTCTTCTCCCCCTTCCTTCCCCCCCACCCTCCCAAGACGGTGCACAATCTGATGTAGGCTTTACATTTACATGTCCATTAAACATATTTTCACATTAGTGAAGTAGTAAGTAAAATTAAAACCAATAGGAGGAACCATCAGAAAGATGAAACAAAACTCAACAGAAGGTAAAAATAAGTGATAATGATTCGACTTCCATAGTTCTTTCTTTGGATGTGGACAGCATTTTCCATCCTGAGGCCTCTGGAAGTGTCTTAGATCCTTGTAATGCTGAGAAGGGTTCAGTTTAACAATCTTAGTCATTGCATAATGTGGCTGTTATTGTGTACAAAGTCCTCTTGGTTCTGCTCACTTCACTCAGCATCAGACCATATAAGTCTTTCCAGGTTTTCTGAAGTCAGCCTGTTCATCATTTCTTATAGCACAATAGTATTCCATTACATTCATATACCACAACTTGCTCAGCCATTCCCCAATTGATGGGCATCCTCTCAATTTCCAATTCTTTGCCACCACAAAAAGAGCTGCTATGAATATTTTTGTACATGTGGGTCCTTTTCCCATTTGTTTGATCTCTTTGGGATATAGCCCTAGAAGTGCTATTGCTGGATCAAAGGGTATGCACATTTTTGTAGCCCTTTGGGCATAGTTCCAAATTGTTCTCCAAAATGGTTGGATCATTTCACAACTCCACCAACAATGTATTAGTGTTCCAATTTTCCCACATCTTCTCCAACATTTATCATTTTCCTGTTTTGTCATGTTGGCCAATCTGATAGGTGTGATGTGGTACCTCAGAGTTGTTTTGATTTGCATTTCTCTAATCAATAATGATTTAGAGCATTTTTTTTCATATGACTATAGATGGCTTTAATTTCTTCATCTGAGAACTGTCTGTTCATATCCTTTGACCATTTATTAATTGGGGAATGGCTTGTGTTCTTATAAATTTGTCATAATTCTCTATATATTTTAGGAATGAGGCCTTTATCAGAGAGACTGGTTGTAAAAATTCTTTCCCAATTTTCTACCTTCCTTCTAATCTTCGTTGCATTTCCCTTGGAGATTACTTCCCATTTATGCTGCATATATCTTTTAGGTACATAGTGTTTTGCTTGTTTTCTCACCCATTAGAAGGCAGTGTGGCACGATGGAAAAAGAATCAAATAATCTGCATTTTGCTCCAAGTTCCCTTCCAGATTTAAATCTAAATCTTGTTTCTCTGACACACATAGTTCCATCACGTGGCATTGAATGATCATGTTTATTTCAGAGAGGTGGTGAGGGGTGCTGTGGGTCAATCCTCAGCCCCCACCAAGTGACTATAGGTTCAGGAAGCCCTTAGCATCACAAAAGATTGCACCAGGGCCACTCCACCACCAGCCTTAATACTGCCCTAAGCCTGCCTGAAGCAGAAAGGGGTTAGGGAACAGCACTGGAAAGGTAGACTGGGGTCAGAGTGTGGATAATCTTGAATACAAGACTAAGGAGTTAGGACTTGATGATTGGTTGTGGATATTGAGAGGGAAGGAAGTCAAAGGCATGCTGAGGTTTTTGGCCTGGGTACTTGGCTCCATTTCCAAACTATCCAATCAAATAAACTCCAGTGGCTCCCTGTTAACTTCAGGATCAATAATAAAATCCTCTGGTGTTCAAAGTCCTTTCTAACTTAGCCTCCTCCTACCTTTCCAGTCTTCTTCCACCTTAGCAACCTTACCCTTTCCACATAATCATTGATCCAGCAATATTGGCCTCCTTGGGGTTCCTCGACAAGACACTTCCATCTCCTGACTCCATGTATTTTCACTGGTTGTCCCCCATGCCTAGAATGCTCTTCCTCATCTTCACCTCCTGGCTTCCTTCAAGTCCCAGCTACAAATCCATCTTCTGGGAGAAGTCATTCCTGATGCCCCTTATCTCCGATCCATTTTCTCTGTGTGTGTGTGTGTGTGTGTGTGTGTGTGTGTGTCTCTCTCTCTCATTCATGTCGTCTCCATCTTCAGACTGTAAGCTCCTTGAAGGCAGACTTGTCTTTTTGCCTTTCTTTGTATCCCCAGTGCTTAGTGCAATGCTTGGCACATAAAAGGTGCTTAATAAATGCTTTTTGAGTGATGGACTGGAAGCTAGTTCCTTGGTGCAAAACATGTAACAAGATTATGTGGCCCAGATAATGACATGTGGAATACCTGATCAACAGAGGAGCCCCCAAATCAGTTCTCACTTGCCAGGGCATGCATACAAGTGCTTTTCTTGGGGTATCACTGCCCTGAACAACATAATCATTCCTTTGAGACAAGACCACACATTTCAGGACTTTGGTACCAAGTTCACAGTTAAACAAAACACTGTGATTATAAGAAAACTATAATCAGAACCTTTATTAAGGAATAACTTAAATTGGTCTGTAGGATTAAAGTATACATTTTTACTTTATTTTTCGTTTTTTAGTTTATTTTTACCCCCATAACATGACTAATATGGAAATGTTTTGCATGATTGCACATGTATAACTCATATCAAATTTCTTGCCTTCTCAAGGAGGGGAGAGGAAAGGGAGGGAGAATTTGGAACTCAAAATTTTATAAAATGAGTGTTAAAAATGGCTTTTACATGTAATTGGGAAAACTAAAACATTAAATTTCACTAAAATAATTTCCTAATAATCTTTTAAAAATGGGTCTATAGATAGAAGCTTTGTCCTTTGGCTTCATTATATCACTGTAAAGCTAGGGCACACATGTGGGGGAAACAACAAGCAGTCATAACTTTTTTTTTCTTTTTTTTAGGAAAAAAAATAGAAACATTATTTATTTGTATAAAATTAACAAAAACCAACTGGGTTACATGTTACTTCTTTTCCTGAATGGACATCTGGGCAACAGCCTTCCATGCTTCATCTGCTTCATCAGGGGAGGCTGGTGGATACCATCTGATGACACATTCAACCAGTTCTTTTGCTCTAATTATACAGTGGTTGCTTCCACAAACTTGTACCCCTGCTTTTTCGGGCCTTTCACTGTCTTCCTCTTGATTGAATAGATCTATTTTAATCTGAGCTCCTGAAAGTGTCTCCATTGCTCAAATCCTCAATCCTTTCATCCCTATGAGAACCCCCACAAGCCAAGCCTTGACCAGTAATTGCCGAGGGCCTTTTTCTTGGGGGTTAGGTCTTGGTCTCCAAGGACAGGACTGGTTATAGTCTTCTCAAACAAGCTGGTTGCTCATGGTGTCCTCAGGACGCAGGTGAAGCAGGCCAAGAGTGGAAGAAAGCAAGCAGTCATTAAGTCTTAAGGAATTTGGAAATGGGACAAAGGAATCAGGTAGGGTTGAAGTGATACATAGGGGACAGGAATAGACATTAGCCAGACTCTGAAAGGTGGGAACCATAGTGATAGTTCAGAACTGGACAGGTACCAATCAGAGAATCAAAAGGAAGATCATAAGATCATAGATTTAGAGATGAAAAGGACCAAAGAGATTGAGTCCAAACCCCTAATTTTAAAGATGAGGAAACAAAAGTCCTGGAAAGTTGTATTTTGCCCAAGGTCACACAGCTAGTGAATATCTGAGGAAAGATTTAAAACCTGGAGTTCCTGACTCCAAGTCCAGGTCTCTATCAATTATACCAGGGCATGGTCAGATAGCTAGATGCCTGATGGGTAGTCAGATATGTGGCAGGAGGTTCATAGGAGTCAAAAGATACTATGAGGAAAGGGTCAGAAAGTACTGAAGTACTATCAACAAGGATATCTTTGTACCTGAGAATAAGAGCTGGGAGCTCCCAGACTTCCTCTTGGTTCAGGAACCAGTCCAAACTAGGACAGCACAGATTCTACAAGTGAGAGGAAGGGTAAGGGTAAGGTGGTAGAGAGAAGGGCAAGGAAGATCTTTCTGAGGCTATTATGGAAGTTGGGGCAAAAAGGTAGAGAATAAATTAATGAGGGAGAGAGAATATGATTGAAACCAAAGTATGACATTCGTACATAAGGACTGAATGGGACAGCCCTGAGGACAGAACCTTCTGTGATTAGGCCCTTCTCCAAACCCATTCCCTGGACTCAACCAGACTAGTCCAGATCCTGAAAAGGAAGGATGGAAGAGCACAGTGTCAGCATTGGACTTTATTCAGCATTCAGTCACTCAAAAAACATTTACTGAACATTACTGCAGGGTTCTGTGCTTGGCATCATGGGGAGGGAAAGGTAAGAGCCACATTATGTTGAAGGTGAATTAACTAAATCAAACCACCGTGGATTTTTTTGTTCGTTTGTTTGAGGCAATTGGAGTTAAGTGACTTGCCCAGCGTCACACAGCTATTAAGTGTCAAGTGTCTGCTCTGAGGCCATATTTGAACTCAGGTCCTCCTGACTTTAGGGCTGGTGCTCTATCCACTGCACCACCTAGCTGCTCCCCAAACCACAGTGGAGATTATCCCTGGGGTGGGAATTTGTATGTCGCCTCCCATGCATCAACTCCAGGCTGAGCTCAGCCCTTCTCTTTCTTTCTTTCAAAAACACAACGATCTCATAAACAGATACATCCCTATACTGCTATAAATGGGGAAAAAAACCACATAAGAATTTTCATTATTGAAACATTTGTGCCTCTACTCTCAACATATCTGTGTACATGTTCAATGCCACTTTCACATATCCATGTATATGTTCAGTACTAGCAAAAGATATCCCTAAATCTGAAAGGGTAAGTTGCTTTGGAGGACCTTTTTTGCCTTTATGCAAAATATGCAGCTTGGCAATTATTCTTGCAGGTGCTACAACCACAGCTACTGAAGACACTGTAAGAAAGATCTTACCACTTTGACCATACCACCTTACCACTTGCTATGGTCAAATAGTTCATCATCAGGAACTATGTTCCTCTCAGTGGAAATCACATTAAAGAAGCTTGAAAATTGGTTTTGATCCTACACCCTACGGAATATTGGATCTTTCCAGCTGACTCGCAGCTGAAATCTCCCTGATGTATCATCTCCCTGGTTAGAATGTGAGCTCCTTGAAAGCAGGGACTGTCTTACTTTTCTATTTATATTCCCAGAGGTTAGCACAGTGTGCTGCCCACAGTAAGTACTTAATAAATGCTTCATTTATTCATTCATAGCCTATACATGGGGGATAGTACTGAGCTCTTAATTCCTTAAAGTCCAACTGTCCCCTGATAAATAAAAATCCCAAATATGGTTAGT
>NW_027555625.1:290342300-290409800 GCF_003287225.1 Phascolarctos cinereus | reverse complement strand
GTAGCAGTCCTCTATATCTCTCAGCCCCTTTTCTCAATTCCCTTGACAGCCTGAATCCAAGGATCTTGCTTTTCTTTCTCATTATATATTGTGTTTTATAAATGTCCATGCTGTAGGTAGCCCATACCACTTAGCCCATGGGAAGGGTGTGTGTGTTTGTGTGTGTGTGTGCGTGTGTGTGTGTGTGTGTGTAACATCAGCAGCTAGGCTGGAAGGGAGAAGGTGCCTCTCTTTGGTGGACAGCTTTGTATGTTAGCCACTTGCTTGAAAAGAGTTGGCCCAAACCTGGGATCCAAGCTGGTAACATTCAAAGTGGGGATTGCTAACTTGGGAAACTATTCATCCTAAAGGACAAATTCAGAGATGCAGAAATCCCATCCCTTTAATTGAATTTGCCATAAATGCAGCAGACAGGCTCCCAGGCCTGCTTGGAATCTCCGGGAAGACCCAGAAAACCTATGCATGATTTCCGGTCATATTTTGGGCTGGAGCGAATGAAATCACATGTTACAGGATTAGGAAAGATGAACAACATTTTTTTTTGCAATGTTCTCTCTACTTATTCTTCTATTGTCGTTTTACTTTATTGCTGGTGATTTCTACTTTTGACTTGCTAATGGGAATGTATTTTTTCTCTGTATTGCCATTACCTCTTCCTGCTACTTTCCAGGTCACTAATTTTTCTGCTTAGAGTTCATTCTGTTTAGACCGATATGCTGTCTCTTTTAATGAGGTTATTTCTGGGTTATTAGCCTTCCTGTTATATGATACCTTATGTGAAGGGCCTAATTGATGTAAATCAAACATAGCTTGCAGAAGAAAATCAAAGGAGCCTCCCAGATATTTGGTGGGTCCCTATGTATATCTGGATTTCTGTATTTAACCAGACTTTTTAGACAAGAGGTTCCATGTTCCATCTAATAACACAGATCCATCCTTTTGTAGTCATAAAGGAGCAGATTCAAAGAGGTGGAAATTGAAGGAGTGCATTGGCATTTGGGTTTGCTGAATAAGCTTTAGACAGAAATTAGACTGAAAACTATTTAGTAGGAGGGGTCTAATTTGTACAGTTCAATAACCTCACCAGCTTCTTTTTATGAAGGCATCTCACAGATGCTGTTAAGCTTTAGGTTAATTTTTACAGATATTTTCTGGCTGTACTTAATGAATGAGGATTTAAATTGCAGGAAGAGGAAGGCTTTCCTTGCTAACTCTCATCAAGCAGCATCTCTATCCTTCTGCTGGAGAGTGATTCTTGTGGTGATTTCCACAGTCAGAGGGATCCTGTCTCTGTTCAGAAAGGCTGCTGCCTCCTTGCTTTGCTAGGCTCCTGGACCAGAGCCTGGATCACAGGAGATTCTGCCAAGCAGGAAGGTGATTTTCCTTTCTAGAGAAAGAAAAAAAACACATACAGAATGCTCTTTTTCCTGAAGATCTTGTTCAGTCATAGACTTCTTGGCTTTTAGACAGAAAAAGTTCCTCTCTAGAAAAGGTAAGATTAGGATAGAGGTGCTAAGGGGAGGCATAGAGGAGAATGTTTCATTGAGTAGGACCCCAGAAACCTCACTTTGTAGGACTTGAGTAGGAAGAAGAGCTTGAGTCACCAGTGAAGTGGCACAAATGAAAAGGTTAGCTGCCTTTAAAGAAACCAAATTGGGATTATAATCCCATCTCCTGGGACACTCCAGACATTAACTCCAGTATCAGTTGAGTGGCCCGTTGCTTTAGTGATGCTGTGCAAAATTATTAACCCCAGAACCCCCACCTTCTGAAGCACTAGACTCATTTTCTTGGGCACTGGAAAACCTACTACAGTAAAGTCTTTCCACAGGAGTATTGAGGGTACAAAGTAGTGTATCCATGATAATTTTATTTTTTTTTCTTTCACTTCCTTCTTTTCTTTTCCGTTCCCTTTTCCTCTCCTGTTCTCATCTCTTTTCATCTCTTTTCTCTTCCCTTTGCATTCCCCTTCCTTCTCTTTCCTTTCCCTTTTCTTTTTTCCTTCTTCCTTCCTTCCTTCTTCCTTCCTTCCTTCCTTTGTTCCTTCCTTCCTCCTTCGTTCGTTCTTCCTTCCTTCCTTTCTTTCTTTCTTTCTTTCTTTCTTTCTTTCTTTCTTTCTTTCTTCCTTCCTTCTTTTCTTTCTTTCTTTCTTTCTTTCTTTCTTTCTTTCTTTCTTTCTTTCTTTCTTTCTTTCTTTCTTTCTTCTTCTTCCTTCCTTCCTTCCTTCCTTCCTTCCTTCCTTCCTTCCTTCCTTCCTTCCTTCCTTCTTTCTTTCTTTCTTTCTTTCTTTCTTTCTTTCTTTCTTTCTTTCTTTCTTTCTTTCTTTCTTTCTTTCTTTCTTTCTTTCTTTCTTTCTTCCCACCTCCCCCTCCCTTCCTTCTTTCCCTTTTCTTCTTCTTCCTTTTCTTTCTTTCTTCCTTTTTCTTCCTTCCTTCTTCCCTTCCCTCCCTTCCTTTCTTCTTTACTTCCCTTTTCCTTCTTTCCCTTTTTTTTTGGGGGGGCATACTGGATCTCTTTTTTTTTTCCTAGGCTCCATTTGTGACCTAGGCGAGTTTGCCTCTCCTAAGGCAATCTAGTGGCCCTCTACTCTGGATGGTTTCTATATTGATGAGACTTTGTATGGACACCCAATTAGCTTTTTAACCCTATTGCTGCTCAGAACTTCTAAGATCAAGGGATGTACCAGCCTCAACTTCCCTCAGTAGGTATTACAGGCACATGACACCATGCTCAGCTGGGATACTTTTCCTGATACTATCTCTGGACAGCATTTAACCCTCTGAGGGAGAGTAGGTTTGGAGAGGGCCTACAAACAATGTCACTAAAAACAATAGTCAAAGCCATAGCACTAACTCAGAATTCTTTCACCAGAAGCAAAAATAGATAGGAAGAGGGTGTGGCAGGGCAGAGGACAGTCCAACAGGGCCCAGGTGTTTAGCAGTCATACAGAAAACAGACCATGTGTACAGTCACATAAAGAGAGGGTAAGGCTCTTTCCCCAGAAGGTCCAGCTCCTGTGTCCTCATGGGGGAGGCTGAGGGAAAGTGTAGGCCCTATGGCAATAGTATTCTGAGGTGGCGGCCTGAACCCGGTCCAAGGAAACTCCCATCTTCCATGTCAGTGCCCTAGGGAAAAGATCTGATTTTCCTGTTCTCATTACAGATCTGGTAAAAGCATCAACTTCATATCTTAGACTTATTTACTTACCCAGACAGGGAAGGCTAGTCTTCTTCACAACTGTGAAATCTGTGGACTTTGTTTTGGGGTTCCAGCCTCTCTGATGTGGGCTGTGCCTTTTCTTTTGCTTTGGTAATTCTCTTTTCCAATATTCCTAAGGCCTTATGCTGTATAGCCACCCCATCCTTCAGTTAATGATCAAAAGTTCCTATTGAAATTGTTTTTATATGTAACTGAGGAAAAATAAAACACTAAATTTAAAAAAATGAAAAAATTCCTATTGAACACTCCATTCACAATAAAGATCCTGAGAAGAATATAGCTTTTCTCATTTTTAAAGGGATCCAAGCTAGAGTTTAGATAAAATGACAGTGGAAATTTTGGAATCAACCAGAATGAATAAGAGTATTTAAGGAAAATATTGGGGTCTACCCAGGACCCCATGTTCCTGAGACTATGCAAGTGGTATAATCATAGGCTATCTTTTCCTGCCTTTTGTACCCAGTAGGGCTAAGCATTGGCTATGGGGGCTGTGGAAAGAAAGAAATTATTGTCAGGGGAGAAGGAAGTTGACGGGAAAGGAGAGGAAGACAGTGTGAAACATAAAAGGAGGCTAAGACAGTATGGCCTAGTGAATGTAGAGACCTTTACTACTAACCTTATGTGGACCAGGGCAAGTCCCTTAGCTTCTTTCTACCCCACTTTCTTCCTAGGTTAAAATGAAAGGACCTATTAAAAAAAAGCTCTTAAAATGAATCCAAGGACACTTCTATCTCTAAATCTATGATCTTATGAGAGAAAGAAAAAGGTGGTACCTAGAGGGAGGAGCAGTGCCCAGAAGAGCCTTCCAGGTAATCCTCTCACATCCAATAAATTCTCATTAGCATCTTATTTCCCATCTGATCAGCTGTGGTTCTAATCCATTTCTTTGTGACCTGGGGCAAATCTGAAATGACTTTGCTACAAGTATTCACTAAGGGCCTACTATCTGCCTTGTCCTGAACTAGAGTACTCTGACCAGGCAAAGGGTATAGAAGAAAGAACAACGGAAACACAAGGACCCTTGCCCCCAATTTAGAGCCTAACTGGGTAAATTCTATAGAAGGTTATAGAAAAGGAGATCAGCTGAGAGCTAGAGAAGTCAGGAACAGCTTCTTGAAGGACAGGAGAGCAGGGGGATACTAAGCTAAGTCTTGAAAGATGAGTAGGGTAGATAGGAGAGAAACTAGAGGGTATTCTGAGAAATGAGGGGGAAAGACCTTTATGAGCAGATGTGCAGAGGTAGAAATAAGAATTTGTGTGGGATGGATAGTGAGTATACTGGCCTCACTTCTAGTAGAGTGTATATGCTGATGAGTAGGAAGTGGGCTTTCCTTTTTTTTTTTTTTGCAATCATGTAAAACATTTCCATATTAGTCATTTCGTACAAGAAGACTCAAATAAAAGAAAAAGGATGAAAGTACAAAAGTAAAAAATAGCATGCTTCAGTCCATATTCAAACTATCAGCTCTTTCTCTGGAGGCGGATAGTATGCTTCATGATTAGTCCTTTGGGATTGTCTTGGATCATTGTACTGCTGAGAAAGCTAAGTCATTCACAATTCTTCATTGATCGATATTGTTACTGTGTGCAACGTTCTCCCAGTTCTGCTCACTTCACTTTGTATCAGTTCATGTAAATCTTTCCAGGTTTTTCTAAAATCATCCTGTTTGTCATTTCTTACGGTACAATATATTCCATCATAATCATATACGATAGCTTGCTTAACCATTCCCCAATTGATGAGCATCCCTTTGATTGAAGTAGGTATTTTTTAAAAACAAATTTTATTTGTGCCTTTTGTTTTTATGTCATCTTCAGTTTCCAATGTATCCTACTCCATCTCCCTCCCAGAGATCCATTTCTTATGACAAATATGGTGTTATACACAGGGGAGATGCTGGAGACCTGCTTCTGGGATACTACAGAACTGGAATGTGCCTGGGCATCCTGTATTGGCTTGGCATATGTTAGGGAATAGCTTTTTTCTGTGATCTTTATGGTCAGAGCTGAGGAGACCTTTAAAATGAGTGGACTGGACAATGGTAAGTTTTTCACCTCATTAAAATTATAAAGGCCAATCAGCCAATAAACATGTATTAAGCACCTACTACCTGTCAAGCCTACTAAGCATTAGGATGATACAAAGAAAGGCCAATGGCAGTCCCTACTCTCAAGGAGCTCACAGTCTAATGGAGGAGACAACATGCAAACAACTATGTACAAATAAGGTATATACAGTATAAATTAGAAATAATCAACAGAGGGAAGGTATTAGAATTAAGGAGGATTTAGAAAGGCTTCCTTCAGAAAAAGGGATTTTTAGCTGGGACTTAAGTCAGGGAATCCAAGAGATGGACCCCTTCACTCATAGCCATGACACCATGTTGTGAGAGGGGGAGAATCTTAGAGTCTCCTTCCTCCTTTACTGCCGTATGGCCCTGGGAAATCGGCCGAGTTGTTTTGTTCTTTTCATTCATTCTTTTCCATTCTAGGCACAGAGAGTGTGTTGTAGGGGATACTCTAAGAACAGCACCCTCTTAGTACAGGTTTGATGTTGGGATGAAATGAGGTACTTTCAAGACACTGAACATCGAACAAAGGAGGTTTCCTTTGCTCTGACCTGGTAAAACTATGCAAGGATAGAATAGCACTCGATTCTTTGGATGCTGTCACCCATGTGTCTGGTCAGCAAATCAGCAGAGTATGAAGACTGCCAGTATCAGGAACCCACTGAGTTTGAGAGGTACAAACTCTGCATACTTGGGGCTTTTTATGTCTCTGGACTGGGGAGTTGTATTAGGGAATCTGGAGCCAATTAGTCTGGTGGGAGAGGAAGCTATGTCAGGAAAGCTAGGGTGTAAGGAAGTTGTGTCAAGAAAATGTTGGCACCATCACAAAGTGGAATCTCTGATGTCAATCAATCAATACACATTCATTAAATACCAATTGTGTGCCAGGCACTGTGCTAAGTGCTGGGAATACAAAAAGAGACAAAAATACGGTCTTTGCCCTCAAGGAGCTTACAATCTAACAGGGGAGACAACATACAAACACACACACACACACACACACACACACACACACACACACAAAGCAAGCTATATATAGGATAAATAGGAAATAGTTATAAGAGGGAAAGCATTGGAATTAAGCGAGGTTAGCAAAGGCTTCTTATGGAAGGTGCAATTTTAGTTGGGATTTAAATGAATCCAGGGAGATCAATAGTTGGGGAAGAAGAGCATTCCAGGCATGGGGGACAGCCAGAGAAAATGCCCAGAGCTAAGAGAGATGGATTGTCTTATTTGTGGACAGCCAGAAGGCCAGTAAATTGAAGAAGACATGTTGAGGAATAAGGTATAAGAAGACTGTAAAGGTAGGAGGGATATAGCTTACGCAGGGCTTTGAATGCCAAACAGAGCATTCTGTATTTGCTCCTGGACACAATAGGAAGCATTGAACTTTCTTGTGGGGTGGGGAGGCAGTGACATTATCAGACCTACATTTTAGGAAAATCACTTTAGTGACTTAATGGAATGGAGAATGGATTGGAGTGGGGAGACACTTGAGGCAGGCACACTCACCATCAGACTGTTGCAGTGGTTCAGGCGTGGGGTGATAAGACCTGCAATAAACTGGTAGAAATGTCAGAAGAGAGAAAGGGGCTTTTCAAGAGATGTTGCAAAGATGAAATGGGCAGGCCTTGGCAACAGCTTGGATGTGGGGAATGAAAGATAGTGAGGAGTCCAGGATGACTTCTGTCTTGTGAGCCTGAGGAATGGATGGTGTTGCCCCTACCATAATAGGAAAGGTAGGAGAGAGGGAGGATTTGGGGGGAAAGATAATGAGTACCGTTTTGTACTTACTGAGTTTAAGATCTCAACTGAATATCCAGTTCAAGATGTATGATCCAGGCCTGTGGGCCCTGGGGATAGGAGAGTCTAGGAAGCCTGGCCAGCTGTTGGAGCCAGACCAGCAGGAAGAGAAAGGGTCAAGGATGCCAGCTGATGACACTGGCTTTGGACATGAACTTCGTGACACTAGGAGAACAGCCTTAACAGATCTAAATTGTGCATCTGATTACCACCCCTGCTCCCCCTAGACTGAGGCCTCAGGAGTGCTATGCCCCCAAGGTGTCTGGGGAAATGTGTGTATGTTTGTCTTGCTGTACCTTTGCCAAATCCCTTTGTGAAAACTACTCTGATATTAAGTGGTTAAAAGAAACTTGGGTACCAATCCCTGGGCCACTATAATGGGGGCCAGTCAGCCAGCAGGGGCCTGAGATGATGCCAGAGAAGAGAGACTCACCAAGACCCTCAGGATGCCAAAGAACCCTATGGGGTAAAATGTAACAGGCCCAACCCTGAGAGAATGGGGCCAGATCAACCAAGTTACACTTAGATCTAAAAGAGTGGGGAAATGCGGTCTGGTGTGATCTGCAATGTCCTTCTTCTGGGTCCTGATTTTTGCAAAGAAGCAGGAGGTACCTTCTCATAAAAGGACATGACTTTATAGATAATATGCAAGGTCTCAGTGAGGGACCAAATTACAGTCTTAAATGAGGCTGAGGAGTTGTGGAGGCAGCATGGAACAAGCAGTGAATAGAGAGTCGAAAGACTGAGATTTGTCCTTTCTTACCTGTATGATCTTGGGCAAGTCACAGCTTCTCTGGACCTCTATTTCTTCTCTTGTAAAATCAGGGAGTTGGTCTAGGTCAGAGGTGCTTAATATTTTTTTGTGTGTGTTGTAGACTTTTCTTGGCAGTCTAGTGAAGCCTACGCACCCCTTCTCAGAATAATGCATAGAATAAAACATATAGGATTTCAAAGGAGATCAATTATAATGAAATATAGTTATCAAAATACATATTTTTTTTAAAGTTCAAGTACTTTAGGTTAAGAACTGATTGGCCAAATGACCTCTAAGGTCCTTTCAAGCTTTAAATCTATGATCCTGCGATCAGGTTGGGGGCTGGTGGGGAGCCCCTGGGGAAACTTTATAGTTTTTTGGGCTAAGGAGTGGAGTGGCCAAAGTAGATGAGTTTGGCTGCCCTATGCAGGATGGACTAGGGAGGGAGAAACTGGAATCAGGAAGACCAGTTTGAAGGCAATTGTGGTCATCTAGATATGAGGGAATAAGTGTAGTGGGAATGGAAAGGAGGCAAGACCTCTGAGAGAGATTATGAAATGCAGGCATTGGAGTCACTCAGAATAATTCGGTTTGTGTAGCTTCCCAATTTGTCTTTATGTCTTTCTGGAAGAGCAGAAGGGTTTTATAAGCTGTTTTTTCTTTGATTCTCTGACCTCCCTCACACACCTTTTCCCCAAATGAAATAAACCCAAAGAGTCATAGAACATTAGCGCTAGAAGGAACCTTAAAGGTCACCTAATCTAACCTTCTCAGGTGAAGGAGATTCATATTTTCTCATCAGACATGATGCCAAATATCTGCTTTTCTTAAAGGATTGGGGATCTATAATTTAGCATTATGGTGTTTTGCTGAAGGTGAGAGTAGAAGCTGGGATTCTAATTCCTCACCACTAATCACGCTGATCTCTCCCAGTTCACCTGTTTCTTAGGTGTTCTTCCTGAACAACAGGTTTCAGGGAGGACTTCTTTACCAAAGAGGTGTTCAGAACACTCATAAATGAGGTCCTTGTTCTCTGCTAGAGAGCATTTCCCGAAAGAGGGGTGATGACTAATTGCCTTGGGTGATGCAAAGCCAATCCGATCAGATATGTAGATGAGGGCTTCCTGATTGCTCAGCACTGAGACTGATGAGAGCCTTATCTTGATTGGCTCATCAGAGATGAGTACATGTTTGGTTTTCCTGGGTCTCTAATTTTGTCTCCCTTATTTATTTATTAATGGTTATGCTAATCTGATGTTATGGAATTTGAAGTTTTAAAAAAGAAAAAACCTCATAACTTTGCCACTGAATCATAGGAAGTAAGGTTCTGTCCTATGTAACAATGTTAATCTTCCTTGCATATACATTTGATCCTATCACTCCTCTGCTCTAAAACCTTCAGGGGCTCTCCATTGCCTCCTGAATGAAGCCACAACTTCTACAACGTGAGGCCATTTACAAGTGGGATCCATCTTGCCATTTTTTACCGTCCTTGCTGTCTTATTTAACTGCACGGCAATGTGTTCTGCATGAAGGAAGCATTTAATAAATACTTACCTTGTACATCTACAAAGCTAGACTAGCTATCATCACTTCCTCACAGTCTTTGAAAAACCTACTAGACGGGAAGTCAAGACCTGGGTTCCAGTCCAAAGTGCCACTTATTTGCTGTGTGGTCTTTGGCAAGTCACTCTCCCTCTCTGGGCCTTAATTTCTCTTTCCATAACATAAGAATATAGACTAGATGAACTAAGTTGTCTGCTAGCTCTAATATTGGATGATTCTATCACTTCTCTTCAGCCCTAAGCTCTAGGTCTTCAGACCATCCATTTTATCCATAAAGGATTTATTGTCCTTTCCTTAGCATATTGCCTTGCTCTGGTTTGGACCAGCCTTATCTTCCTTTGATCTAAGCGTCTCTGCAAGCAAAGAGTTCTGGGAGCCTTGAGTCTCCTATCACTTATGAGCTTATTATCCTCACAACAAGACCACTGAACAAATTGATGGAGAAATATAGATGCTTCTGACTTGACATACAAGGCTGTTGGCCATAAGAAACCTAAGACCCATGTGGGGAATATTCATCCCATTCCTGTTTATAAAAGGGGAATCAAGGGCATGCAAATTAGGAAGTGACCTCCATGTCATAAAGACACTCAAATCTTCAGCACCTTCATCCTAAGCTTCCTTTCTCCTCCTGACACCAGTGAGTATGATTGCTGGTAGGTCTAGCAGGCATTTCCTGTTCAATAAATACCAGAATTAACTTGGTTAGCAAAATCTACCCATGTTTCTATGCACCAATCCTGGGAATGTGGTTGCTGTCCCATCTCACAGAAGAGAGAGAAGATACAACAATTTGCCTGGGGTCACATAGTAAATTCATGGCAGAGACAAGAGATAGAGATCTCATCCATGGGGCTTCTTTGTGACTGCTCAGCTCCTTGGGCTCACTATGGGTGAGCTCACAGGACACACTCTCACCAGGAAGCATCCCTGTGATTAATGAAAATCTCTCAAACTTTGTCTTTTAATTATTTGCTTTCAAACTTCATTGCTTAGTTGTGTTGATGAGAATAAAGGAAGCCACCAGGACAAACAGGCTTGCTGAGAAGTCACTTCGCCCCGTGGTATATTTATAGAAAATATCATTGTGCTTCATAAATATCAAATTATGCTATCATTCAGCTTGTGGGCTAGTTTCCTATAAATACTCAAATCCAGTAATTGCCACCAAAGGTATTTGTTAACATGAAAAATTTATAGGCAAAGAAGAGGTATGTGATTGATTTTTTTTTAAAGTTCTCCAAATGAAAGAAGCTTTTTGTAACCCTGTATCTCTTTGCATGTTTTTCTGTGGATCTGTCTCTCTTTCTCTCCCTCCCTCTTTCGCCTCTCTGTCTCGGTCTCTCCTCTCTCCCTGCTTCCTTTCTTCCAGACTTCCCTTTGTCCCTTCCTCATTGGTAGCCTGATTGTGATGCTTGTTCCTTCTTTATGGTGCCTATAATGGGAAAGGTCACAAAGTAATGAGGAACAAAGAAAAACCTGGAGAGAGAGATCTGGTAACGTGCCTTGGAGAAGACATTTCTGGGTAGCTTAGGCCCTGGTCCTATGCTGCTAAGGTCCACTCTAGAGTATAATCTCCTGGCATGAATCTTCGATTTTACCAGGCTTTGCCAAAGTGTAAATTTTTGTTCTATGCGTACAGCTTTGGGTTCAGGGCAATACAAAGAATGAAATAAAACATAGTATTAAACAATAGCTCATTCTGCCTTTGTGTCTGCTCTTTTCTTCTTCACATATGGACTCTGCCAGCTGACCTGGAGGTAGCAACTGGGTTAAAGAACAGGGACAGTGTCCCAAGTAAGGTGTGGTACAGGTCTGGAGGAGGACTGAAAAGCACAGGAGACCATGCTCTTTGGAATGCTATGATCCTAGGGACAAAGTTCTGCTTTCCCTACCCTAGTTACTGTTCTTCAAGGAAGCTCTAATACTCTATCCCTGTGGTTTTGTTATGGTTGACTATACTTTATGTTTCCCATGGCAGTGTGAAATGGACAGGGTATATACCACGAAGTCACATGGAATAAATCATGGCTGGCATCTATCTCTATTGTAGTGCACCAAAAAGAATACTGAGTGTGGAGTCACAGCCCAGGTTTGAGCCCTGGTTCCACTAACTATGAGTCATGGGAACTTGATCAAAGCCATTTAAATGACTCTGAGGCTCATGTTACCACCTCATCTATAAAATGGGGATAATAACATAATGAATATAAAAGCAGTATGTAAGCATGATGCATTTAAACTCTAAGAAGTTATTAACATTATTGGTGTGTTTGTTTGTTAAACAAGTGAACAACTCTGATCCTGAACCTGGCTAGCTCTTGGACCAGAGATTGGACTTGGTTGGAGATGGGGGGAATGGACTGGGGATCCTGAGTTATCTTTGGTCTGAGAGACCCTTGGTTTGACTCTTAATAGGGCTACACCAGGTACCCCATAGGGAGAAGCTCCTAAAACTACCCTTTCCCCCTGTCCTCCAGCCTCAGTCCCACCCCCCTCACCGATCACTCATTCACTTAATCGCTCCTCACTGTCTCTGCCTGTTTGTGTACTGTTTGGTGTATTATCAAGAATCTGTTTTCCAGCTTTTCTTTTTCCAAGCCGTGTTCTCTGTTCATAAGGAGCTTGTAAGTCTCCTTCCTGCCTAGAGGCAGCTAAGTGGCACAGTGAATAGAGCACTGGGCCTGGAGTGAGGAAGACTTGAGTTCAGTTCCAGCCTGAGACATTTACTAGCTATGTAACCCTGAGAATGTCACTTAACCTCTGTCTGCTGCAGTTTCTTCAACTGTGAAGTGGAGATAAATAATAGTCCCAGAATTGTTGTGAAGATCAAATGAGATGATGTTTGTAAAGTACTGAGCACAGTGTCTGGCATACAGTAGGTACTTAATAAATGCTCATTTCCTTCCTTTGCCCTACTCAAGACCATTAGGCTTCCTGTCATCACAATACTCATTTGGGGAATATGTTTGACTGTCCAGCTGAAGATAAAAAAGATAAGGCAATCCCGACCTTCATTAAAGGGTACATATTGTCCAAAATATAATAGATGATGGCCATGGGATTATAGATTTAGATCTGGAAGGGACCTCAAAGGCTATCAAATTGATCCTCTTCATTTTACAGATAAAGAAATTGAGGCACAGAAAGGTTGTGTGATTTGTCCAAGGAGTTACAGACATAGTCAAGTGACCCAGTAACTATTTGAACCCAAATATTGACTTTGCTATACTCTACCATGGTCAGAGCAAACCACAAGGGTGCTTAGTACTGGGTCCCACATTTGAGCAGTGACATTCATAAGCTAGAATACATCAGCAAGGAAACTGGAGACCATGCAATACAAGGAACTACTGAAGGAACAGACTGATTTTTTGAATGGAGAAATGGCTTAGAAGAGGCACACTGTTTGTCTTTAAGTATCTGAAGGACTTTTATTTAGAAAAACAAGTAGAATTTGTGTTTTGTTGGCCTAGAGAGCAGAACCAGCAGCATTGGAAAGACTTACAGAAAGACGGAGTTCAGGTCAACATAAGAAAAGCCTTCCCAACAATTATCACTTCCCAAAATGGAATAGGTTGCCTCCGGAGGTTGTGGATTCTCCATCACAGATTTTGAGTAGAGACTGGACAACTTCTTGGAAGGATTATTGTAGTGACGATTTCTGTTCAGAGAGCCTTTGGATTAGGTGCCCTCTGGGAGTCCTTCTGATTCTGAGATTCTGGCATTTTTGTGGACTAGTCTTACTGGCCCTACTCCGCCACCATTCCAGAACTCCATTGTTTAGTGTCATGTTACTGTGGAGGGATGAGGAATAGAAAGAGCACTGGATTTGAATCTGATGACCTGGGTTTGAACATTGGCTCCATCACTTATTGCCTATGAGAATTTTAGAAAATCATTTAACCTCTCTAGGGGCTTTCATTTCTTCATCTGTAAAATGAGAGTTGGGCAAGATGAAATTCAAGGTCCCTTCCAATTCCAAGTCTGATCCTTACTGTGTCGCATAAGGCAAGTTCTCTCCCTTCTCTGAACTTCAATGTTCTCATCTGTCAAATAGAAATTTGAATTAGATAACCTCTAAAGTTCTTCTTGCTCAAAATATATAATTCTATAAGCCCAAAGTTTCCTCTTCTTGTGAAGGCTTCTTACATGCATACAACAGGCCAACTCCTTCTGGAGTGTGCATGGATTGATGGTGGATAGCATTACTTAAAAATAGACCTTGTGGAAACAAATGACAGTTGTAAGAATACCAAAAGTTTAACTGAGAAAAAAAACAATGATTTCTTATCATCACCTCTTTATATTGGTTTTGTTTACTAATGGTATTAAATTAGCAATTTGCATTCAGCTAAAAAGAGAGCTTGAGTGCAGTTGGGCTTCTGGGTCTGAAAGGATAGATTTCTGTGTCATTCACATGTTATTTTCATTGGGGGGGGGGATGACTGAAGTTGGAATGGGGATCCCAAAGCTTCATTGATTGACACTCCACTCTCCTTGGACTAACAATTTAGAAATTGACTTTCAAAGGCTTTAATTTTTTTTTATACAATTAGTTTGGATGGGAATATTTGTTCTGAAGAGATCCTCACTATTATTCTCTTAATATAAGCTGAACATCTAATGCCCACGTCAGGCCACATGCTTGTTCAGTGTAACCTGTAGATTGGGAACCCTTGAATGTACCAGCACTTGCGATGTCATCTGCAAACACGGCTCTCATGTCTACCCAGAAATATTGAGCTTCTGGTCAATCCTTTGTTCTCCAGCTTCTCGGATATAGAATTATAAAATCATAGAGTTGTATGGGACTTTAGAAGCCAGAGTCCAGCTGTCTCATTTTACAGATGAGGAAACTGAGGACTATGGAAACCAAAAGCAGTTTGGGGCTGGGAACAAGGAGTCAGTGAGAGGAAACTTTGCTTACCACATTTATTGAACAGTTTTAGCATTTGCTATTTCAAGTGTTTGAACCAGCTGGCACTTACAGTCGGGACTATATCATAATTTAATGAAATCTTAATAAACCTTTAAACCAGAGAAGTCTTTAAACTACTCAGAAAGAGCTGTTTGAACTGTTGTATCTGCCTGCCTATAAAAGATGGATGGTATTACCATTCACCTGGGGACTATCTTCGGTAATAAATTTGGACGAGATTCCATCCACTTTTCTTATCTATTCTTTTTTATATGGCATGGTGCAGGTGTGTGGGGGGGAGCATTCAGGGGAAGTGGTTGGGGGGGGAAAGTGTACTGTGAACTTTATTGGATTGGAGTTTCCCATTTTATTCTATCAGCAATTTACCATGGTGACATATCAGTGTGTCTGATTGTTCACTTTCATGCCTACAACAAAATGAGCATTAGTATGATAAAAGGAGATGATTATTTTAACAGTCTTTCAGTGGGCTGGATGCGTGTGGAGTACTAGTATAGGGGATTTTCCCAGACAAGTTGGAACCCCAATAGCTTATCTCCTTCGCCTGTATAAAAGAACAGTGACCAAGTGGTGCCACAGAGGCAGGTGGGTAGCTTGGTGGCTCCATGGATAGAGTGATGGGCCTGGAATCAGAAAGACTGAATTCAAATTCAGATACTCATTAGCTGTGTGACCCTGGGCAAGTCACTTAACCTCTGACTGCCCCAGTTTCCAGTAAAATGGGGATAATAACAGCACCTCCCTCCCCAGGTTGCTATGAAGATAAAATGAAGTAACACTTGTAAAGTGCTTAGCACAGTGCCTGCACATTGTAGGTGCTTTACACATATTTCGCTCTTTTCCTCCTGTCACATCAACATATTTGTGGGGGAATTTGGTCTAATTTTTAAAAATATTTTTCAAGTTGTTGATTTTCTAATATTTGACAGCTGAGTTAGGTCTTAAGGGAAGGGATAAACTTCGTCAGAGGAAGATGAGGATTGGGTGGGAAGAATTTGTTCCCAGTATGAGGGATTGATTGATGTAAGCAAAAGTATAGAGAAAAGAGGGCAGAATGTGAGTAGGGATTGGAGCAGTTGAGATTGAAATATATCAAGAGTAGAATAGTGTACAGTAGAATGGATGGTTGGGTTGGAGCCATGTTGGACATCAGGTTAACATGTTTATATTCATTTGGCAGGCAATGGGGAGCTATGAAAGTTTCTAGGTGGAGTAATGACATAATTGCAGCAGTACATTAGAAAGATTGCCTAGACAATGGTTTGGTTGATTTCTTGGGAAAGGAATAGATTGGAGACAGGAAGACTAGTTAGGAAACTAATAAACCAAGTGAAAAGAGGTGAGACCCTGGGCTAGGGTGGTTGCAGTAAAAGTAGAATGGGGAAACTGGATGTGAAAAATATTTTGGAGAGAGAAATGACGGGTCTTAGTTATTGATTGTATGTCTGGGGTGAGAAACAGGAAAAAGCCAAAAATCACTCCCAGGAGAAAAGGCTCAAATACTAGGAAGAATTGAAAGCACTGTTAATAGAAATGGACAAGGAGGGGTAAGGGCAAATTTAGGGGAATTAATTGAAAGTTATCCTTCTATTTCTATATAGAATTTAGACCCCTCAACTCCAAGATGAACTGCTTCAGGTTCAGTGTACTCTATGGGTAGCATCTGCTCGAAACTAGCTCATGAGTCCCCACTCATATGTATTCTTTTACTAGTCAATCAATTAATTGATTAATTAACCCACTAATAATTTTTTATTAAGCTTTTACAATGTGCCGACCTCTGTGTGAAGCACTGAGGATACAAAGAAAAATTCAAACAACCAAACAAAAAATGATCCCTACCCAATATGTGCATAAATTGGTGGTTACAAGATATGGAAGTAGATGGACCTCAAAAAGAAAGGCGCTAGCAGCTAAGAGGACTGTGAGGTGTCTCCTACAGAAGGTGAGGTTGTAAATGAGTCTTAGAGGAAGCCAGGGATTCTAAGAGACAGAAGTAAGAAAGGAGGGCATTTCAAGGATGGAGGCTTGCCAGTGCAAAAGTGTGGAGATGGGAGGTGGAGAGCAGTGTGTGAGGAAGAACAAATAGGACAGTATAGATGGATTACCAGATTGTGAAGAACATTAATTGTCAAACGAGGAGTTTATATCTGATCCTAGAGGTAATGTGGAGGCTTTAGGGTTTACATGCCAACATGTTCTCTTTGATCTAGTAACACTGGCCTCTTGGCTGTTCTACAAAAACTCCAGGCCTTTTCTCTATCTGCACCATGCCCCCCTCCACACGCCTGGAATGCTCTCCCCCAACTTCTCCAATTACTGACCTCCACAGCTCCCTTTAAGTCCCGGCTAAAATCCCACCTTCTACAGGAAGCCTTCCGCAACAGCGCTTAATTCTGACCCTTTCCCTCTTTTTCATTATTGCCTATTTATCCTGTACATCGCTTGCTTTGTATATATGTGTTTTCCTGTTGTCTCCCTCATTAGATTATAAGCTCCTTCGGGGCAAAGACTGTCTTTTGCCTCTTTTTGTATTCCCAGCACTTAGCTCTGTGCCTGACACATAGAAGGTACTTGCTCTTGTTCAGTCATTACAGTCATGTCTGACTCTTTGTGACCTAATTTGGGGTTTTCTTGACAAAATGTACTGGAATGGTTTGCCATGTCGTGCTCCAGCTTTTTGGCTCCAAGTCCTTGGGGCAGTATCATGATAAAATGAAAAGTCCACTGGATTCAGAGTCAGAGGGCCTGAATTCAGATCCTGGGACACTTGAGTTGAACTTGAGTTTTTGAATCTGTATTTTCTGCAAAGACTGAAAATGGTGCCTTGGTATTTTTCACATCTGCCCTAGCAATAATATTTGGAAATGGAATGGCAAGATGCCAAATAGGAGTCATCAGCTGGTTAGACATCAGCTTGGAAGGAGGTCTCTAGGAGTGTGCCCTCGGGGTCTATGCTTGGCACCACACTGTTTAAAATTTTTATCAATCACTTAAATAAAGACATAGATGAATTGCATGCATATCATATTTGCAGTGACACAAAGCTGGAAGTTAAAGTACTGTACTCAGGATTCAAAATGATTTTGGCTGGCAAGAACATTGGGTCAAATCTAATAAGATGAAATTTATAGGGATAAATGTAAAGCCTCATATTCAGGTTCAAAAAAATCAGTATCATAATTATGAGATGGGGGAGGTATGGTTAAACAGCTGTTTTCCTGAAAAAGATCTAGGAATTTTAGTGGACATATAAGTTCAGATGAGTCAGCTGTGTAATATAGCAGACAGAAAATTAACAGTGAAGTGAAGAGGCATTACCAAGCCCTAAGTGCTAGGAACTGTGTTAAGTACTCTAGAAATTTTATCTCCTTTGAGACTCAAAATAACCCTATATAGTTAAGATGCTATTGTTATCTCTATGGACAGATGAGAAAACTGAGGCAGAAAGAAGTTTAATGACTTGCCCAGGGTTACACAGCTAGTAAGATTTGAAAATAGGTCTCCAGGCCCAGCCCTCTCTCCACTTCCTGCCTCAGCTTTTAGGCTGAGTTGAGAGAGGCCGGAATCATGAATTAGGGAGCTGAGAGTCCCACTATACTCTGCCGTATTTAGACACTATCTCAAGTATTATGCTAGGTTCTGGATGCCACATTTTGGGAGGAAGATTGGTAAACTGGAGAATATATAGAGGACGAGCAAGATTCTAACAGATCTCACTTTCATGCCATATGAGCATCAGGTGAAGGAACTGAGAAAACTTAGCCTGGAGAAATTAAAATTTAGGGGAAGGGGCATGGTAGCTATGTTCAAGTATTTGAAGGGCTAGCATGTTGAAGAGAGTTCAAATTTATCCTCCTTCATCCCAGAGGAAAATGTTTCATTTCCCTCCTAGCTGTGCTTCTGACTCTTCAAGATATTGCTACCATAACCCAGTTGCTTTTTCAGAGACCCTCAGAGCCTGGGGTCTTCTCACCTTGGTCTTCTCATTTCTCTACTATGCTGACACCTTCTTCTATTGCTGAGTTCCTTCTGGGAAGCATGTGTGTGTGTATGTGTATGTATGTATATATACATATACATATATATGTGTGTGTGTGTGTGTATGTATATGTGTGTATATAGATAGATAGATAAATAGATAGATATAGATATAGATATATAAAGCCACCATGCCTCCTCTTCAGCCCCCTTTTTTATTCTGTCTTGTCCCATTAGAGTATAAGCTCCTTGCAGGAAGTGATTGTCTTTCTTTTCCCTTGTATTTATATCCCCAGTGCTTAGCACAATGCCTGGCACATAGTAAGTACTTAATAAATGCTTGTTACCTTCTTGCCCCAGAGGAGGAAACTAGGAGCAACGAAGAGAAGCCACTGAGAAAGTTGATTCATTGAGCACCCCTACTCCATACCAATCAGTATGAGTCAATTTGATATGATAGTGATTGTAAGTTCCGTATGTTATGCTCCAGAACAGTGAGCTGCAGATTGTAAGATCACTTGCTTAATCATAAGAAGCTAACTAGAGGCCCTCCACCCTTATTCTTACTTGTCATGGTGACCAAGCCCAGTGTGATGGAGATGACTCAACTACATGGAAAGTCCCCAAAATATTTTTGTACCTCTGGTACATTTGCTCTTTTTTGTTTTTGTTTGTTTGTTTGTTTTAGGCGATTGGAGTTAAGTGACTTGCCCAGGGTTATACAGCTAGTATCAAGTGTCTGATCCGAGGCCAGATTTGAACTCAGGTCCTCCTGACTCCAGGGCCAGTACTCTATCCACTGCACCACCTAGCTGCCCAGACCATTTGCTCTTGTCCAACGTGAACAGGTGACCATCTTATGACCACCCAGTCAGTGGAGATATTATTTGGTTCACCCAATTCGTGACCCTGCTGACAGATTGTTTTGGCTTGTCAACTAATGCAATTATTCTGTATCTGGTATAACTGTTCTTCAATGTCTAGATACCTATTCCTATAAAAATAGGGCCCTGGAAGGAGGGGGCCTCTCAGATTGTGAGGAAGACTTGAGGTCCACTTAATTAGAGGTAAACATAGATTCTTTAATAAAGTGCCATTAGCACAGAGCTCTGCCTCAGTTTCTCTTATTGTAGGTTGGATAATTTATAATCCCACACCACAAAGAAGCCAATTTAGGCTCAATGTAAGGCAAGATTCCCTAGCAGAGCTACCCAAAATTGGAATAGATTGTTTTAGGAGGTAGCATGTTTTCCTTCACTTTAGGTTTTCAAGCAAAGGTTGGATCACCACCTTTCAGGTATGATTTAGGAAAGATTCTTGGGCAGATATAGGTTGGATTAGATAACCTCTAGAATGTATTCTACCTCATTCTGAGATTCTGATTCTGAAATCCTTCAAGGGCTGATTTTTTTCTTGCTTTGGTCAAGCCGAATTCTATACCATCATTTCACAGTCATGGGAAGGTCTACTGCCAGTTCATCCTTGGCAGGCAAGATGGTCAACATAATCCTAATGGTTCCCAAATGACTTTGCTCATCCTTTGATAGAACAATCCCAGCCCAGCCTTGTATAGCTCTCAGGATGTAATAACATCTATTCTTCTTAACTAAATATATTAAGTTTTGCTTCTGGCATGGAAAATAAAGTAAAAACTGAAAGATACAATTGTTATAGTGAGTCACAAGCTGTGTCTTTGCTCTTCCATCATCTGAGCTAATGAAATAAAATAAGTAATAGGCCTGCTGCCTCTGATGGTGATTTCCAGTGTCAGCTGAGTGTGGGGAAGGTGAAAAGAGCCAGGCAGGGTGCTGGGAACTTCTCTGCAGTTTGGACTCCTCTCAGAATCATTTCCCATCCTCTCTGCTACATCCTGTCTTGTCTTCCATCATCTGTGACCGGTCTTGAGACAAGAGGTTGTTGTCAAGGAGAGGAGCAAAGACTAAGAAATCAGAAGCATGCTTATTTTAGATTCAGGAGGGACTTGGGTTCAAATCCTGGTTCCTAAACTAATTAGTTTTTTTAGTGTGGGCAAGCTAGTTTAGCTCTCTGAACCTCAGTTTCCCTAGTTGTAAAGGTGATCAAAATCTGTGTGCTATTTACTTTACAGGGTTGTTATGATTGCTCTGTAAATCTTAAAACAACATAGAAAAGTGAGCTATATTAGGATTATTATTAAGATTATCATAATTATTCTTGTTCAATGGATTTCAGGTAAATACGGTCCTAGGAGAAGTCACTATCCTGCTATTATTTATAGATATTTAATATTCTGCAGACTATTGCATAAGTTGATGAAATAACTGATTTTTGTAGTTGAATACAAATATCAGAATGTTAGCTTATCTTCTTGTGATTGCCTTGTACTGCCTGGATAATTACTTGGGAGTATATCCTTAACATAAGACCAGATGAAGTTCTAGCCTGTGATTGGTGGGATACGATTCCATCATTGTTAGGATATAATTCCAGAGCACAATGAAAACATTCGTGTCTTTGGCCCATTTCATGAACCCATTTCAGTGGTCAGTGCCATCTGTGCTGAAACATTTCCAGAAGGTAGGATGTTTGTATTACAGATTTCTTCAACCCTATCTTGTCCTCTTGTGGTACCAGAACTTGAAGGAGTGCCACACACTCAGCTACCCTCCATGCCCAGTTGATCATCATGATGGTTTCAATTAATGTCAGATTGCAATCCTTTGCCTCCCTCATCTAATTCTTTGACTCTTCTTAAAAGTTGCATAACACTGCCTAAGGAGATAACCCAATGGGTGATACCATCAGAGCCCAATTTGCCAGTGTTTAGCAGTCTCTGTTAGGCCTTCATAGCTACCCTAACAGTCTCAGGGCATACAGAGGTTCTACTCCATGTGACACTGGCTGGAATTCCCCTGTTCCATTGCTGCCCCATGGTATGAATGATGGGTTGGAGTTGGAGGATGTCACCATCATCATCATCATCATCATCATCATCATCATCATCATCACCTAATTTTCATTCAGATTATGCAGAAGTCAGAAATCCAAAAGGAGGAAAGAAATTGGAGTGGTTGACCATGGTATGATGAGGTCAGATATGAACAATGAGGACACCAGAGGTCCATTCTGGCAAGGGCTCATCAAATCAAGAGGCCGCTGCTTAGAGAGGAGGGTAAGACGAAAAGGTGGCCTAGAGTCCAAGTAGACAGTCAAGCATGGAAAATCAATAAAGAGGCAGAACAGTAATGGAGTCAAGATATCAGAGTTAGAAGCCTACTTCTGACATTTACTAGCTGTGTGAGCATGGATATCATTTAAATCTCTTTGAGCCTTAGTTCCTCCATCCATACATTATATAAAAGACTGTGCAAACCTTGGAGCACTATATAGATACCATCTATTGTTAGGAGTGTCTGTTGGGAAAAGAACAAGTCAGGGGGCAAGAAGTACATGTGTCTCTTAAGGAGACGATCCCAGAAGCAGATTTTTTTTTTCTTCAACTTGTGAACTTTCATATAGTGTTTGTGTGGCAGGAACCAGTCTTAGTGTACCTGATTTCAGCCCCCATAAGTGAGAGGAGACCAGTGGAAAGCCCTGGGTTAGATGATAAGTGGGTAGGCAGAGAAACAGTAGCAGCAGCTTCTAGTAAAGCAATCCTAATGCACTGCAGTACCCAATAGTCCATCTCACCTTCTTCTTGAGTGAGAATGAGAGAGCTATGGAAAAGAGGCCAGATACATGTTTTTATTCAACCTGGGTCCTAAAGTACTCCAGTCACTGAATGGATGTATCATTCTACTGAGCATACGATAGGCCACAGCCATGTTTTCCTCCTCACCTAAAGGAGGCCCCATATTTCTTTTATTTTTTGAAGGGGGCTCATATTTCTTAACATCTCTTCTTACTCCAAAGGCTCCCAGCCTAGGGTGAGTGAATGAGCTAATGTGTATTTCAACTTGGTATTTTGCACATCCCAACCAAGAAGTGAAATGGTTATTGCAGTAACTGGGGAAGGGAGGGAGGACTGAGTAGGTTGGCTTTGTCTTTGAGCCATCTGAGTGGAAGGCAGAGATCTCTTCAGGGATTCATCCTTCCACAGGTGTGTGTGTGGTATCATAAACAAGATGGAAAGGACAAGCTACATCTGTCTGTTTGCAATAAAAAAAACCCTTAAGAACAGGCAAGATGGCGCAGAGAAGCCACATCTGTCGCAGCAGGACGAGCCTATGCCAGGAGTCTTTATTTGTTTTTGTTTGTGTAGTGAGAGACAGGCATGGTGGGCTTGTTATTGCCATACATTTATGGGATGCCAGAGAAATGCTCAGGCTGTGCGTCTATTACCTAAAGACATAGACGCAACCCCCATCCCCACAGGCTGACAGCCTGAAGGAAGGCAATAGGTGGGCTTGGGCACTGGGGAGCAGCAGCTTGATCTTCACAGCCTGGGGCTCACTGCTTCATTGCTAGGACGAGATGCTCTGGACCCACCCTGATTGCTGCTGTTAGAAAATGCTAGTGTTTTGTTTTTAGGTCATTCCCCCAAAGAAGCCCAGATTTAGGTAAATAAATCTAGGTGTGGAAGTCTGCAAATAAAAGCTTTTGAGGGATGGTCTGCATATTCTTTCCTTTTCTTATCTATGAGGATAGGTTGAGAACAAAGAAATAAGCTTTACTTCTAGTTACTTGGGACCTTTTACATAGTCAGTATTCTGTTACTGCCTTTGGCAAGGACAATGCAGGGGCTTATAGTGTCCAGCCAGCCCCAGGAAAAGCAAATCATTTCTTTTGCAATTCTCCAAACAGGTGCACTCAAGTCTTGCAGCCCAACTATACAATGCCTTCTATTCCCGGTCACCTCTCCTGACTCCTAGACAAGCAAATGGCTTTAAGAATTGGTGTTTTTCCACGGTTTCCCACAATCCATCTTACTTACTCAAACCGACCACTCTGCTGAGAGTCAGGAGACACAGATTTGAATCCCGACTCTTTCACTGGTTTCCTACTCACCTTAGAGAAGTGAGTTTCGTACTCACCATCAGAACTGCAACTTCAGATCTCCCCAGTTGTCCCTGTTCC
Organism: Phascolarctos cinereus; assembly: GCF_003287225.1. NCBI lineage: Eukaryota > Metazoa > Chordata > Mammalia > Diprotodontia > Phascolarctidae > Phascolarctos > Phascolarctos cinereus. Next base: position 290,386,411 of record NW_027555625.1, on the reverse strand, counting down.
AAATAATCTTGTATTCACTTATCTTGTCACTTAGATACTTTCAACATCCTCCTAACTGGTCTTTCTGTCTTGTGTCTTCCCACTGCAGCCCATCCTACACACTATTGCCAAAATAATTTCCTTTAAATATAGATCTGACCATGGGACTCAACCGACTTTGGTAACCTTCTATTGCCTCAAGGGTAAACTACAAACTCCTTTTGATTTGTAAAGCTTTTCAAGACCTGGCTTCATCCTATCTTTCCATCCTTGTTGGAATTTATCCCCCCTCTCATACTCTGTGATGGGGCTAAATTAGCCTTCTTTCTATTCCTCACTCACAGCCCCCTATTTCTCATCTCTGAGTCTTTTGCTGGTCACCCCACACATCTGGAAGGCACTCTCAAGAGTTCCTCTCTTCCCTGAAGATACAGATCAAGAAAAATCTTCTGCATGAAGCTTTTCCTGATGTCCCCCAGCTGCTCATTCCCTCTTTCTCAAACTACCTTGCATTTAATTACTTTATATACATTTGTATTTATTAACTATATATTTATACTATACATATTTTAGATGCACTTCTTTCTTTCATTTAAATGTAAGCTCTTGGTGAGGAGGAATTATTTCACTTATTCTATTTATGTCCCCAGTGCCTAGGACAGTGCCTGCTAAATACTTGGTGCAAAATAAATATTGTTGACTAATTGATTACCTGTGTATCGATCATTTAGGTAGAATGGTAGAATAAAGGTTCCTTAAAGTCGGGGATTGTTTCATTTTTGTATGTTCAGAACCTAGCACAGCACCTGGCACAAAATAAAAGCTTAATAAATGCCTTTTGAATCAAATTGAATTGTATAACCTTGGACAAATCACTTCACTTCTCCTAATCTGATTTCCTCATCTGCGAAATGAAGGACATGTTCTGCATGTCCCCTCTAGCTCCAATATTCCATGAATCTTTACGATTGCAGATTTCCAGTGCTCAGCACAGTGCCTAGCTAGCACATAGTAGGTGCTTAATAAATTTTGCTCGACCGACTGACTGACTGATGTCCAGGCTATGCCCCCCGTCAAGCATTGCCCCAGTGATGGATTGTGTGTCTGTCATGGAAGGATCGGCCACTCTAAGTCTAGAGTTGTTCATCAGATGGATTGAAGAGTTACAAGTTCCTTTTTTCCCCACCCACAGCAATTTTCAAAACCCATTGGCTAAGTCAAAGAAGAGAGGTTTTTTTGATGTGTGTCAGTGGAGGGATAGCCGCACTGACAAAATGATTGAGTCTTGAAGTATTGGAGAGGTAAAGCCCCTCCAAGCATTTCTAGCAGGTGAGGACAAGAAAAAAGATGGCAGATTCCCTCTGTTTTTGGAACAGAGATCTTTTGTTTGGCTTGTGTTGCTTTCCCACCCCCCCCCCTAGTTTGCTACAGAAAATTCACAGTCATGATGCTCGTCTCAGGAATCCAGGGATATCATAAGAGAGAGAGGCTTCACCCTGTCCTATCCAGATTAGATGTATTCCAACATCAGCGGATAAATTGGTTCAGAATGTGAACTTCCTGCTCCGTGATAGTCATTCATTATAAACCATCATTGCATCAAGATCATGGTTAAAAAACAACAATCCAACAAAATACTTAATTTCATTAATCTGTTTAGCAATACCAATATAATGAGGCATAATATTGATTTTCTTACTTAGGATTTAAAATCTCTCCTCCTTTCTGTGGAATTAAATGCTTCAAACTGATATTCAACCTCTTTACAGTCACATCTTTAATTTAGTTGTTATAATTAGGCATTAACTGGTGTCAGTGGGATAGCCAGTTACAGACCATTCTGTTCTGCTTGTCTTGATTATCACAGTTTAGATGTAAAGTAAATTAGAATGAAAGACTATACAGTCCAATTACAGATAAAAGCAGCAAACTGCACTGTTGTAATTGGATGCCAGTACTATTTTTCTTAGATTTTGTATCTCTGAGGGCATTTCTTGCAGCTACTTGGCTGAAGCCAGCACTTAAAGATTTTAGAAATGGGCTGCGTCTTTGAGGCCACTGCCTCTTCTGGAGCCTGCTGGAGCTTGTCCCAGCCTCTCTGCTCAGTAAGAGCTGCTGCTCCCTTGCTATCCTCTCTAGGCCTTCTCAGGAGCTTCCTTTGTCACTGACTGGGGGGGAGAGAGGAAAGACTGGCCCCTTCTGTCTTGGGCTGACCACATATGTTGTTGTTGTTGGCTTGTTTTTCAGTATCCGTTATTAAATCTTTGGGTGCCTGGTTGCCAGCTCACATTCCCAGTGAATGTGGTCTAGAATTTTTCTCCTTCCTCTCCTCTCTCTTTCTTCTTTCTTTTGTACCTTCTCCCCACCCACCTCCATTGTTTCCCCTTCTCCTTTTTCTCCTTTTTCTCCTTTTTCTTCTCCTCCTTCACCATACTCTCCTTCCCCTTCTCCTTCATTTCCCCCTTCTCCCACTCTTCCTCCATCCCTTCCTATTCCTCTTTTTCCTCCTCCTTTTTTTCCTCTTATTTTTTATTCTCCTCTTCCTCCCTTTCCTCCTTCACTTCTTCCTCTTCATCCTCTTCTCCTCCTCTTCCTTCTCCTCCATATACAACCATATATAACCACAATAATGTAAAAAGAAAAAAAACCCAGTAAAAATTAAACATGTAATTAGTGACCAAGCTTGGCCCTGAGGAAGAAATGAGAAAAATGTAACTCCTACCTTTCTGCGCAAAAGTGGGGGACTATGGGTACAGAATATTGTATACCTGTCAAAGTAGATTGATGCTTAGTTTTTCTAAACTATTTTTTCCCCTGTTTTTTGCTTTACTACAGGGGATGGCTTTCTGGATAGGGAGGGAAGGAAATATTTGGAAATGAAGGTAATATAAAAGCAAAAGATATTAATTCTTTTTTAAAAAGTAAAAAAAGATCCTTTTATATGCAGAATTCCAATTAGCACTACTAATCACAAGTACCTAATATTTACAGTTTATAAAATATTTTCACATCTGTTATCTCATTTGATCTTTATTATAACCTTATATTGAAGGTAAGGCAAGTATTACCAGTCTTATTTTACAGATGGGGAAATTGAGACTCAGAAAGTGGAAGTGACTTGCATAAAACCTCATGGCTAGCAAATGATATTTATCATGTGACTTATTTAAAAAGAATAATGAATTTGGAGTGAAGAGAATTGAGTGGCTCAAATCTTAGCTTTGTCAATAATTACCTACATGACCTTGGTTAAATCCTTTCTTTTCTCTGGGTCTCAATCTCCTCTTTTGTAAAATGAGGGTGTTAACTAGATTATCCCTAAATTAGTTTATAGCTCTAAACCCTTTGATCCTATAAATTCCCATTTGGGATCATTTTACTCTAATCTATAATCAATTATGTTATTCCTAAACTAAAACTCAGATCTCCTGACTCCCAGGCTGTTATTTACAGTACCATACCGGCTCCCAAAAAGATGAAAGGTTCCCTCCACAGAATAAAGACGTTTCTTTTCTCTCCTCCCTGGGCCCCCACCCTAAGCCTACACGTGGTGAGAAGGGCACATTGATTTAGGAAGATTCTGTTTCCTGTGATTAATTTTCTGGAGATCATTTAAGGTGAGATCCAGACCTATATTTTCTTTTGCGGCCCAACTGATCTGACCTCTTGCTAATTTTGCCTACAATTAGTTTGGTGTAATTACCGCCACTTACAATTCAGTCTGCTTTCACTAAAAAAAAATTATTGTTCACGGGGTCATAAAACTCTTTAAAAATTGCTTAATGAAAAATGGAGCCCTGGGAATGTCGCACAAGATAAGGCTGGTCATTAAACACAAGGAGCCAGTGAGCACACAGGCACAGGGGACTTTATACCTAGCTCCTGGGCTGTAGATGTTTCTGCTCTAAGGAGAGCTCTGTCCTAGGAGTGTGCGGTTTCATCAGTGGGCAACACCTCCACGGGTTTCTCTGGACGATCATTCAGCCAAATTGCTACTTAAAGCTTGACTTGCCTCCTCCCCATTGCTGCCTTCCCTCCTATCTCCAGGTTGTTCACTCATATGAGCCTTACTACAAAAACTGACCACAGTGTTTAACCAAAAAGGATGCTAATTTTCATGGCTTACCTCCTACAATGTGCATGTTACACGTATAGTGTCCGGATACAAATATATTTCTGTCTCTGCTTTTTGTTTTCATAGTGACTCTTCTGGGACAGAGAATTAAAAAAAAAAAAAAGAGGTGGTAGGTATTTAGGAAGAAACTTCCCGTTTACATTGTGAGACACTTTATCGCTAAGCCCAAAGAGCCCCCAAATTCCTGTATATCACCTTTCCTATATTCAGCATTTAAGCTCTTGTCACTCTTTCCAAAGACAGCCTCCTTCAGAAAAGCTTTTGTGATCCCATTGGAGATGTTCATGGGACTTGCAGAAGTGCCTAAGGCAGAGGTTCTTAACCTGAGGTCTGGGATATTGTTTTTAAAAATAATTTTATAAGTACATTTCAATGTGATTGGTTCCCTTTGAAATCCTATGTAATTTATTTTATGTATATAAAAATGATATTCTGAGAATAGGCTTTGCAAGACTTCTAAAGGCCTCTGTGCCACAAAAAATGTTAAAAGACCCTGACCCAAGGCCTTTGGGGAAGAAATTAGTGCCTTGAGAGAAACTGACTTGGTATATAAAGAAGACTTGAAAGAAACTCATGGTGTTGGAGAAACCATTTTGGAGGACCTATGACTCATAGTCACTGTACTGTTGCATGAATACCAAGGTTTCATAGTGATCAATGCAATCCTCTTCAAGGCTTAGGGTGGTAAAGGGCTTTAAACCACCGTCTTAAACCGTCTTTTTCTCTGCCTGTAGAGGAGAAGGCAGATCAGATCGTCTCGCCAGCAAATCTTCGCAGTCTGTGTGAGCTATCTGTGAAATAGGGATAATGTTGGACTTCCACAGGAATGTTGAAAGCATGGATGACTTGTAGCTTCCTCAGCATTTCATAGAAGCCATGGAGATGCTAAGCAGCCCCAGTAAGTGTTATTATGGCAAACTTAAGAGTAGTAAATAAAGGCAACAAATGAACTAAAAAACAAGATGAAAAAATAATTAAAACAATAACTATTCCATTCATTCTGAGGACATCACCCAAGATTGCATTAGAAGAAAAAAAAACTACAATAAAAACATGCTTGTAATCTGATAGTAAAAAAGCCCAATAAAATAAGAATGAGAACCATTAATGAAAATAATGGCTCTTACCCCAACCAGTTAAAATGTGGATCCTACATGTCTGGGATTTAGGGGAGTGGATGGCTGTTTTTCTCACAACTGATGATCTATTAGTCTTTGTTACTTCTCTAGAACAAAGATGATCCTGAGTAAGTAGCACAGTTATTGTAAAAAGCTGACAAATGCTTGAATTCAGCAGCAAATCTAGTGTGAGTCAAGTGCCTGTCAAATACAAGCATTTGATTAAGTGCTTGCTATTCACTAGGCACTGTGCTAAGTGTTGGAGATTCAAAGAAAGGCAAGAACGCCCCTGCCCTCAGGTAGCTTACAGTCTAACAGGGAAACAACATGCAAATAACTAGACCCAGACAAAATATATACAGAGTAGATAGAAATTAATCACAGAAGGGAAGACAATAGTAGAAGAGGGGTTGGGGAACATCCTAAAGAAGCAGAGATGGCTGTCTCTGTCATTCTCTTTGAGGTGTGGGGCTTATGAGTGATGCCAAACACAGATTTGTAATTCTCTTTGCTCCATATGAAGAAATAACATCTATAGGGTAGAGCAGAAGTAGTACAGGCAGAGGAATAGGGAAGGTATTATTGGGCTAGAAGAGGAAGAGGTCTCAACAAGGTGACACATCCTCTAAGAAGATAACACTGGGTTAGAGAGGCCTAGTAGATAGAGAGCTAGATTTTAAGTCTGAAAGATCTGGGTTCAAGTCCAGCTTCTGATGATACTAACTCTCTGACCTAGGAAAGTCACTTAATCTCTTAGTGATCTAGGCAATTCTCTAAACCCATTAAGTGTCTAAGGCAGGTGGGTCCTCAACACTCCCCAGGGTGAACAGAATCAGATTAAAATGTAACTAGGAAATATTTAACAAGCTAAATAATAATATAATAAAACATAGATCATGTTAATCTGTGGGTTTCTAAGTCAATATGGGCCCTAGGGATCCTTATGTACAGTTCGGTGACCCCCTTTTAATTTGAGCTTGACATCAATGGTCTAAGACTATAAGTTGCAGAGAGGGTGCCAGTCTGCATTTTTGGAGAGAGCTTCCTTACCTGGGAGTTCCTGATACCACTGAAATCACAGGTGTTGGCTATGTTTCAGAAGAGGTAGGTAAACCTAATAAGATCCATACTTTCAGCCAGTTCCTTGAGGTCTTTGAATCAGGGCACCCAGAGCTTTGGGCCCACCTTGCCAGGTCATAAGGCTAAGTTTTGCTTTCAGTCATATGCCAAAAGACATGGCTTAATAGTTTGTCAGCTTGGAAAAGTCATTTCCCTCTCTGAACCTCAGTTTCTTCCTCTGTGAAAGAAGGTGGTTAGACTAGATGACCTCCCAGTTCAATTGATGAAACATTTAATAAGTATTTACTATGTGCAAGGCACTGTACTAGGTGCTGGCTATTCATAGATGAAACAGAAACAATCTCTGCTATTTTGGAGCTTAGAACCTATTGGCTTCCTTCAAAAGGCCCTCTGGTTCTAAATCCTGCTACCCAATGAGTATATGATTTTTCTAACCACCATGATGATACAGACAGATGTTCTATTAGAGACTGATTTGGAGAAGGTTACTTTGAAAAAGATCTCAAAGTGCCGTTGTGCCTCTATCCCTCTGCACTTTGACTGAGTTTTTAAGAACAAGATATTTTGATATTTTGCATATTGGGCAGGATAAAAGCATTTCCCTTGGAGAGTAAGAAAAGAACAATGGCACCCTTAAATTCATTAAAAGACTGAGCCCAAGCTTCCTATCAGATTAATATGTTTGATTTTTCTCCTTCTGGGAAGTGATATTTAGCTTTCTTGAAGGTAGTAGATAGGTTTACACCCTAAATACTTAATGAAATGCTGGTTGACTGACTAAATGCTTTAAACTCTAGACATAGAGTCCACAAGAGGCAAGCTAAGGGGAATTGCATTTCCTCCAGAGAATTTGCTTCTTGATTCTAGAAAGTTTGTGCCCAGACCCTCCCCCTTCTCTCCCATCCCACCACCCCAAATCTGGGCGGTGAAACTTGTCTGAAGACAGCCTCTGCCTTCTGAATAGGTCCCTCTGCTACCATCCCAAGCCCTGTTTCCACTTGTACAAACTCTTATTTGTTCAAAGTGAATATTAACACTGTAATTTACTAGCTAATTATGTTTCTGGAGTAATAACTGGAAATGTGGCATTAAAATCCTTACATACTTTCTATCTCCACAAATTCTTTTTGGATATAAGCATATACCTTTGTCAATATCTGGGGGTTTTTGTAAGGTACAGTCTTGCTGCCCACATCTTTTCCCTTTCTTCTTTTCCTTTTGAATTTTTTTATCCTCCTTTTAGAGATTTTCCTTAGGTTATGCACAGGACTACAATGTTTCATGAACAGAATTTTTATAGTTCAGCCTCTGTGTGTGTGTGAGCGCATGCATGCACATGTGTGTGAGTGTGTATGTGTGGATAGATGACTTTCATAAACGATCCTGTCCCCCTATGACATTAGTAACATCTGGCAAACACAAGAGACCAGGTATTAGAACCACACTTCTGAAAATCCTTACCAGTCACTTGGTCCAGGCCTCTGCCTTCAGGTGTGGTAAGCAGGTGGGTTTCCAAAGAAAGCCTCAGCTTCCTGCAGGACCCTTTTCTGGTGTTTAAAAACTTGGTGATATTAAGTTAGTTCTTCTGTTGCCTAATCTTAAAACAAAACACCAACACCAACAAAGCAACCTTGACTTCATTTCCAGTTTCTTTGTGGAATTAAAGGTTGCATCTGTAATTGACAAAGAGATTAGAAGCAGATAAAATTATCTTCAAGGTTTGTGAGAGAATGCTAGAACAGACAAATTTTGCCATAAATAATATTAACTGCGCTAATAGCTCAAATGGTTCATACAAATATGTCCATGAGGCACAGCTGTTTGTGGGATATTTGAAGATCACACTGCAAACCTTTATTTCAGTCAACAAGAGAATTCAGTACTTCTCTGGATAGAGTGCTGGGCATGGAGTCAGGAAGACCTGAATTCTAATCCCATCTCAGACAAACACCTTAACTGTGTGACTCTGGGCAAATCATTTAACTTATCTTGGCCTCATTTTTCTCATCTGTAAAGTAAGGATAATAATAGCACTTCCCTCATAGTTCTGTTTTGGGGGTAAAATACACACACACACACACACACACACACACACACACATATATGTGTGTATATATGTGTGTATATATATATACACATATGTATATATAAATCCTTTGCAAATCTTAAAGTGACATGAAAATGATAGCTATTATCGTTATTTATTGTTGGGTGGGGTGGAGTGGGGTGGGAAGAGGCCTAAGTAGACTGTGAAAGAATTCTCAAAGAAATGATTGTTTATTTAGGCCATCATTTTATTTAGTTAAAAATTTGCTAATATCAACAGGGATGCCTTCTCCAAGGTCTCACTGCCTTAAGAGTGTCCAGACACTTCACAGTCCTCAGAGGATGCTGGATGTCTCCATCAACATCTTCCTCTTTGTGAAACACCTGGGTTGAAATCCCAAGGGGCTTGGTAAGTACCGGCTATAATTCTGGACATTTTAAAGGACCTATATTTGAAATTCAAGCAAGATATACAGGCCAGCTATTTTAAACTAGTTTGTCCTAGCACCAGGTCATGGCATGAAATTTTCCCTCTGTTCCTAGTTGATTTGGGTTAAGGGTATGACATCAAATTCTAAAATCCTAATGGCACATACACACACACACACACACACACACACACACACACACACAGAGTTTGGATTTGAATATGTTAGACAATAGTTCTAGCACTACAAGAAAACTTAGAGGTCATCTGGTCAGATCCCATTGTTTTATGGATGAGAAAACTAAAGCTGTAGAGGCAGGGTGATGTGCTCAAGATCACACAGGAAATAAGTTGCAAGGTAGGGATCTGAAATTCATGTTCTCTTGTCTCCAAATTTATTACACATTACACTGTACCAGGTATTTTGGATGCCTACACTTGGTTGTAGAATCAAGCAAGCAATAGGCTACTTATTTATCCATCCATCCATCCATCCATTCATTTATTTAACATCTACCATGTGCTAGCTGCTGTGATAGCGGATTCCAATCCCTACTGTCAAGGAGGGTTCTGTTACTTAATAAGAATAATACCTCTAAAATCTTTCTGGACCATTTCTTGTTTGAATTGAATTGAATTGAATCTATGACCACAAGTTGTACCTCTAAGCCAACCCAGGTGTTTTTTAAATTCATCCTTTAGTTCTCAGGGGAATTGAGTGAGATTATAGATTTCTCAGTACAAATCAATCTCCCAAACCTTTGCAGACCGTGGTGTACTCTGGCCATCCTACTCAATCCCATTTCACTAGAACCTCTTAGATTCTGGACCTGAGCCCTCTGCTTGGATAGGTGAGCTCTGGCCTTATGTCACTGAGGACTAGCCTGTGCATCTCTTCTATGCAATTCGTAAACATGCTCCTGCGCTTATACTATCCTCTCCTTCCCCATCCCACCCCCACCTGTCTCCTTTAAGCTCCTCCTTAAAGGTGGAGATTGTCTTCTTTGCTTGTATTTGCATCCCCAAGCTCTTAACATAGAGTTTGACACATAATAAGTGATTAATAAATGTTTTTTCATTCCTTCATTTAATAGAGGAAAAGCAACTCAAAGCCTGCTGCTATTAGGTCAGAAGTATGATCTCCATATGTGAAGGAAAGCATGTTTCATAGATGGAGCCAGGATGGGGAGATTTTCTAAAGGTTCCCTTCCAGCTCTAAGATTCAGAATGTAATTGTTTTTTAAGGATTGCTTAAAGTGGAAAGAGTACAAATGTATATCCCTTTCTTAACTTCTCTGACATCCTTTCTCCCCCGCTATTTTCTTGGTGGTAAAAATTTTCTTTCCTCTTCTCATGTAGAATTACAATGTTCCCTTCCCTGGGTGGCAACAGTGATTCATATGTGGCATGATGACGTGTGGCAGCAATGTTGTTGTTCTGAGGCCTGGGTTTGGATAAAACAGCGTCTTTCCATTTGGGGGCCTTCTGATGTCAGGCACTAAGGATGTATCTGTGGTATCTGGGTACACTGAGTATGTTTCGTATCTACATTTTTGGATCTGGAATTATCCACAAAAAGTTAAAATGGGCTCAGCAGTTAATTATACTCTAACTATTATTCTTAGCATTTCATTTTTATGTAATACTGACAAAGCACAAGAACCTCAAAATTACTTCATAATGTAGGCAGGGCACTATCTTCATTTTACAGATGAGTAAACTGAGGCTCCAAAAGGTTAAAACACTGGCCCGCAAATTGCAAGTTAATTTGACTAGAAGGACTGGAACCCGGGAACTTCTGACCCCAGTGTGATTATACTTTCAAATCTCAATCCTGCTGGTGACTAATGTATGATCTTGAGCAAATCACTCGGCTTGTCTCATCCTGTGGGCCTCAGTTTCCCCACCTATGAAATGGTGAGTTTGTATTAAATGATTCCTAAAGCCCCTTTCAGCTTGAAATCCTATGATTGGCTAAGGCCAGTGTTTTTCCACTACACTGCCTTTCCAGGGCTGAAGTGCTGTTTCTCTACATAAGTTTCTAACCTTTCTACTGGCTGCTGTTGTTTAAACATTTTTCAATTGTGTCCAGCTCTTTGTGACCCCTTTTAGAGTTTTCTTGGCAAAGATGCTGTAGTGGCTTGCCATTTCCTTCTCCAGGACATTTTACAGGTGAAAGAAATTGAGGCAAACACAGTTAAGTAACTTGCCCAGGGTCACACAGCTAGTAAGTGTCTGAGGCCAGATTTGAACTCAGGAAAAGGGGTGTTCCTTACTCCAAGTCCAACACTCTATCCACTGCTCCATCTAGCTACCCCTATTGGCTAGGAAGTAGCAAAGGAAGTAAAATAGGACCAGTAGGCCTCTTGGTTTTAGACATCAGACAACGGCTATTCCTTACACATACACCCTCTTCCACACTTCTGCTGTTTCCCTCATTCTGACAAACCTAATGAAAGATACTGGGATCTAAGAAAATACAGGTTATTTGCCCCAAAAGTTCTTTTCTCTCTGACCCTCTTTTCCCCCTCCATTAAAAAAAGAAAAAGAAAAGAAACTATTCAAGGGTGTGGCCAGAGAAAGGATCTAGAGAGGCAGCATAGGGTAGGAGGTGGAGCACTAGTCCTGACAACAGAAAAGACCTGAGTTCAGATCTACCTCAGACATTTTGCTAGCTGTGTGACCATGGGCAGGTCACTTAACCTCTATGGACATCTGTTTCCTCAATTGAAAAATGTTGGGGTTGGATTTTATGGATTTTAAGATTCCTTCCAGCTGTAAATGTATGATCCTTTACAAATCAGAAATAGAGACTCACCCCATCCAATTGGTCAACATGAATTTGTTATATTGTCCTGAATTTCAGCCTCTCCCTTCTTACCCATTCCCGGAGTTCTCTGAGACAGTGTTTGAAAATGTGACAGATTTCAGGAAGCCTCTAAATGAGCTAGTTTTGTCTTACTGTGGAAAACTGGAAAATAGGGTTACTCTAAAACATAGTTACTGTGTTCCTTAACACTTGGTGCCCCCTCCCACATCCAAGTTCCCTGACTCACGTTATGCCCCAGTTTATCTGAGAAGTTTAAAAAAAAAAAAAGAGGAGCTGCCTTGGCTCTCAGCGGGTGGGCAAGCCTGGTGGCTGCTGGGAACGAGGATTTGCCAGGTTTGCTTCTCAGCAGGCTGGATGTCATTTTCCTCCCTGTCTCATTTCTGTGGTTTCACACCCCTTGAGCTTTACCTAGACTTGTTGCAGCAAACCTGAGCCAACACCTCTGAAGAGAGAAACTCCAGGAAAAAAGTTCCCTTCCTCCTTTCCTCCTTAGACCTTCTAAATTAGGAAAGATAGTGAGTCTGTGTGTGAACTCTCACATAGGAGGGATTGTTCTGTGGTGCTTGCTGTAGGAGGTTGGAATGACAAAACTTAGTGAAATGTAGTCCGCTCCATCTACGACCTGCAATGAAGCTAACGAGCTCAAAATTGAATCTTACTACTGACCCTAACCTTGGGCAGCTAGGTGGCACCTAAAGTCAGGAAGACTCATCTTCTTGCGTTCAAATCCAGCTTCAGACACTTACTGGCTGTGCGACCCTGGCAAGTCACTTAACCTTGTTTGCCTCAGTCTCCTCATCTGGAGAAGGAAATGGCAAGCTGCTCCAGTATCTCTCTCTCTTTTTTCTTTTGTTTGTGAGGCGACTGGGGTTAAGTGACATGCCCACAGTCACACAGCTAGTGAATGTTATGTGTCTGAGCCCCGTTTTGATCTTAGATCCTCCTGACTCCAGGGCCAGTGCCCTATTCGCTGTGCCACCTAGCTGCCCCTCCAGTATCTCTTCCAAGAAAACCTCAAATGGGGTCATGGAGAGTCAGATACTACTGAAAATCAGCTGAAAACTGACCATAACTAAGATCCCAGCTACAGGGCTCCTTCTGTGCACATAGGTTCAGCACCTTAGATGGTTCTCAGTAGGAAGCAAAAGTTCAGATAGTTCTAGATTCACATATTCTTCAAGACTATCCCCACAAGCCTGGTACTCTGTACCAAGTTGGCATTCAAATTCATTTACAAAAGGCTGGGTCCTCCCTTTGGTCAAGTGCTGCTGCTGCAGCCCCTACAGGCACTTCAATATTAGGTGCCTTGCTCAGGGTCTTCCAACTAAAGTATATGTCAGGGGTAAGATTCGAACCTCGGTCATCCTGACTCAGAGGATGACTGTCTATTACCCCATAGTAGCAGCAGCTACAGCAGAGATAGCAGCAGCCACTCCAGGACGGTGATTTGGTAGAAGAAAGGTATAAAGCAAGAGACAGACAACAACAATGGGGGGATGGCTTAGAAAGAGGAAAGACTGCAGGCAAGGAGGCAACTCAGGATATTATTGTTATTATTTATGCAGGTGAGAGATGATGAGAGCCTAAACAAGGTAGAGGGCCATGAGAGGAGATCTACAGTTTGTCCAACCTGGCCTTTTTGCTGTTCCTCAAACACAGTTGTTGTTGTTGTTGTTGTTGTTTTTATCATCTCTGCCTTTGCACACTCTGTCTTTCCACACATAGAATTCATTTCGTCTTTACCTCCATCTCTTAGTTTCATCCCTGATTTCCTTCAAAGCTTAGGTTAAGTGCCACAGCCAATGGAAGACCTTTCCTGATCCCAGCAGCTGGTAGTCTTCCTCAACTTTGAAATTACCTTGTATTTATTTTGTTTAGTGATGTGCAAATTATTTAGGATGAAGAAAAAGAAATTGATGAACATACAAACTTTGTAATTGTACATATCTTTAAAATACACACACGCACATACATATATGTGTGTATATATATATGTATATATATAATTTCTTCCTTCGCTGCAATCACTTGTTTTTACACAGTTGGCACTGATTTTACAAGACACAGATTATTTCTTTGCCGTAAAACCATGCATCATATTAAATATTAACATGCCCTTGGCAAAGCATCCATTTTTCCAAGTCTAGTCTTTATTGCAGCCCATAGGTTTTCAATACGGTTTAAATTAGGAGTACTCAGGCCATTGAAGCATATATATCTATACATCTTGGATAAACTTATTAACCTTTTGTGATGTGGAGTACAGCACTGAGTTGCAATATTTAGTCTCCGTTTAGGAAAATTTCTAATTCTGGATCAATTCTACTTCTCAGTATATTGCTATATTTAGCCACACCATAATTCTCTCACTGGAGACAAGACTTCTAGGTAGAAGCAAAAAATCCTCAAAACATTTTTTGAAGGTAGATCTTTTATAGTGTGATAAATATGCCCAGATCTTATAGGTTCACCTAGGCTTCTTCTGGCAAAGTTTTGATATAGACTTAAATCAACAAGTGAATTTCATCAGTTAAAATTATATTTTTCCAAACTTCAGTACTCCAGTCTTTCTACTGTCCAGCCCATGACAAACATTTTTTCTTCCTAAAATTGGTTAGTAACTGTTTTTCCCTCACTAGTCATCTCACTGTCCCTTAACTTCAATAAACTTATGCTTTACTTTAGAGAAATCAGTAAATCAGAGAAATCAGTAGAATTAGAGAAATCACTAAATCACTCCTTTCAGCTACTAGGATTCTGAAGGTCCTTGCTCATTTTCTGAGGCCAAATCAAGCTGTCTTGCAGCAATTTTTGTCAGTTATTTTTATTGATGTTCCTTGTTTGTTCGTTTGTTTTTAATTCCACTTTCCTTCGTACTTCAGTGGAACGGATCCTGTTTCATGGTGGGCTTGAATGATCCTTGAAAAATTTGACTGCCCCACACCAATAGCTTGTGCAATATCTCTCACAGTCCTTGAAATGCTCTTTAAGAAATGCAACTCTTTTTTCTTGTTTTTTCCTTGGACTAATATCCATTATTAAAAAAAAAAAATCAGAGATTTCAAAGCACAAGAAAGACAATAATGAAACATGTATGTGTCATAAAACATAGTAGTTAACTGATAGAGTTCTAGTTATAGATGGAAAAATGAGCTCAATCTAATTTCAGATGTTCTGAGTGTCAGTAGAAACACACACGTGACTATTGCTGTCATGAAACCAAATTACTGCTTTCCTGATTAATTCATACGTACATACGTATGTGTATTTTTTCTACATGTGTGTCATACAACCTATACTATGTTAGCTTCTTGAAGGCAGGGACTTTTTCATTTCTTCCTTTGTATCTCTGGCACCTAACACAGTATGTGGCACACGCCAGGGGCTTATGAATGCTTGCTGATTGATTAACCAAACCCACAGGAGACAATGAGATTACCAAAAGAGAGAGAAGAGATAAGAGAGTTCAGGACAGAACCCTGTGGCATATTAATACAAAAGCAGCAAGATACAGCTCCAGCAAAAGAGAGAGGAGTGGTCAGACAGGTAGGAGAAGAGCCAGTAGAGCACAGTACCAAGAAAACTCAAGGGGGAGAGATTGTCTAGCCCGCAGGGCTTCTTAACCTTTTTCCACTCACGACCCCTTTTCATGTTTCAGCAGCTTTCATTAGTGTTGAGTGGCATGACAGTACGCACAGTGCAAAGTGCGCATGCTGTGTGTGCAGAACCAAGGCTATAGTGAAGTTTCATTATGCACCATGGGCAAGCACTGCCAGAAACACCTTGGATTCATTGCGTGTTTGATTTTTAATTAATTTTTGGTCATTGTGGTTTCAGAAACCTTTTACTATTGCCAAATTTTTTGTGACCCCATATGGGTTGTGACCCTCAGTTTAAGAAATGCTAGGAGGGAGGGAATCATACAAGTCACAGGCTAGCAAGTGCCTGAATTTCAGTATTAAATTTTCAGAGATCAAGGAGAATGAGGAATGAGAAAAAAAAATTGGACTTAGCATTCACCCACTTACCTAGATTGCACACCTATCTCACCCCCACCTTTTAGGATCCCCAGTTTTCTTCAAAGATCAGCTCAGTTGCTCCCTCCCATATAAAGCCTTTCCTATACTGCAATTAATCTCATTTGAATGGTGGGGACAAAAGCCAAACCACAAGAGAGTGAATGATGTGAGAGACAATGGAGGTGGTGAGGGTAGAAAGATTTTCCTACAAGTTTAGCAATGAAAGACTGTATTGGAGCCAGCTCGAATCAGCTCAGGAGAGTTGATTGTTAAATTTTCAGCATGAGTATTAACACTTTAGAAATCCACAAACTGCAAATCAAGACTTGATTTATTGTTTAATTGATGGTCTGGAGAAAACATCAATAAAACAGATTAAACTCAAAAATTGTAGTTTAATGCTGAGGCAGCTAGGTGACGTAGGGGATAGACCACAGCCTTGGAGTCAAGAGGATCTGAGTTCAAATCCAGCCTCAGACACCACTTACTAGCTGTGTGACCCTGGGGTTACTTAACCCTGATTACCTTGGGGGAGAAAATGTGTTGTGCTGTTCTGAGAGCCAGTTGTTAAATATTTGCCAGCATACCCCTGAATATGGGGCAAGAGTTTGTGGGGATGGAAGGGTCAGGTAGAGAGTTTGTTTGTTTGTTTGTTTAAGATGAGGAAGACCTGGGTATTTCCTCTACTTCACTGTGTGCCTGTATATACCTGCATGCACATATACATGTGTGTGCAGTAGTGGTGTATATGCTTGTACGGCCATAGTCCTAATAAACAGTATAGACTATCATGGTGATAACCATGCTGCTGGTAGTGGTAATAGTGGTGATGACCCTAAATTCTTCATTTGTCCATTCAAGCGTCTTGCCCTGGAAACAGCAGTATGAGGAGCACTGCTGTTCGACAAATCTTGACATCATAATTATGCCTCTCATTCATTTCCCAGGGTAGAAATGACTGAATAACTAGGTTTCTTGCAATACATAATTTCTTGTTCCGTCTTGATCTTGAAACTACATTTGGGTTAATGGTAGGTAGTATACCGTATCAGTTTGTAAATCTGGAAGGAAATACCTCAGAGAAGTTGACCTCTCTTTGGACATCTTTCAGGCTAGGATGCCTCCTAACATCTTGGTAGTAATGATAACAATAATGAAAGCCATTGATGTTTATATAGCTCTTCAAAGTTTGCAAAAGACTTAATGTACAATATCATATTTGATCCTCACAATAACTCCCTTGTGAAGTAAGTACCATTATTATCCCCATGTCTTAAATGAGGAAACTGAGGCTAAGATGTCAAAGTGACTTGCCCAGCATCTCATGACCAGCAGGTGATTGAAGCAAGATGTGACCTCAGTGAGTCACAGTCAGTAACTGTCCCCAATCCCTCTTGAGTCCAGTTTCTTCCTTCTGTGGATTATTTCCTATTATCCTGTACATAGATTGCTTTGCAGATATTTGTTTGCATGTTGTCTCCTTCATGAGTGTAAACTCCTTGAGGGCAGGGATTCATTTGCCAGAACTTAGCACAGTGCCTTACACATAGTGGATGCTTACTAAATATGTATTAATTAAGTGCCTACTATGTGCCAGCCACTGTGAGAAGCACTGGTGATACAAAAAGAGGCAAAATATAGTACCTTCCCTCAAGGAGCTTACAATCTAATGGGGAAGATAAAAAGCAGACAAACATACAAACAAGCCATATAAAGGGGGGAAAAAGGAAATAATTAAAAGAGGGAAGGCACTAGAATTATACCATAATACCATGCTGTTGTGCTCTCTTTACTTCCCCAATCTGCCACATTTCCAGATGCTCCGGCTCTGTGGAGACCTGTGGGCTTGGAAGTCAAAGAAACCTTGTGCTCATACAATGTCCTGAAGTTTCTTCCAAACCTGAGATCCCACGGCTACAGTCCTGCCTGTTACCTCCCAGCCACTGCATCCCAACCTCCAGGTGCAGGAAGTTATATTAGTGAAATACATAGGGAGGTGGTGGTGGGTGGTGAAATGCAAGGTATGTACATGTAAAGGATTAATGATAATAATTAATAAACACCTATAATTATAGCTAGTGATGTGTAAGGTCAGAAATGACACATGCTGTCATTAGTAAAGCGACTCCTGAGAGTGTGTGAGTGACACACTTAGGAGTTGGCAGCCACCTCGCTAACAAAGTTAATAGGCCTATCAGACCTCAGCTGTCAGTCACTTTCTCCTGATACAATGCACATTATTGTGAGATATGTCAGTCTACCCAGATGTGGGAAAGTAGGCTAGTGCTTGCTGGGGGAGGGGGGCTCAAAGCAGCACAGAATAGTCGTGATACCTCCTTCCAAGCCCAGAGAGCCTTCATGTCTTGGCTGCATTCAGTAGTTGGGATTTTGGTTTGACAAGACCAAAACCTTTTGTCTTGACTCCGGGAAGGTTTACTGGATTTCAGTGAGGCAGAGAGGTGCAGTGGGCAGAGCTCTAGACTGAGCATCTAGGAGACCTACGTGTCGGTCCTGACTCCACCCAGTCCTAATAGTGTGGACAATTTGACCTAAACTTGAGGCTTCTCACTCCAGGGTCAGCTTCACTTCACTCCTTACTCTATGTTCTGGATCACCCTCCTAGTGCTGTCCTTCCTTCCTTCCCTTCCTATCTCCGACTTGCATGATGAAATCAGCTCTGCCATTGATCCTGGAAGGGATGTGTCAATCTATCTTCATCACCCCTCTCCCGGACTCCATTCATATTCCTAAAACCCTCTGGACTAAAGTTCCCCTCCCTGAGGCTAACCACCACTCCCTTTGTGTGTTGTCTCTTCCTATTAGAATGAAAGCTTCCTGAGGGCAGGGGCTCTCTGCTTTTTTTAAATTTTATTTATATCCCAGCACTTAGCATAGGTCTTGGCATGTATTAAGTACTTAATAAATGTTTTCATTAAGTAATTAATTCGTCAATTAACTCATTGATTAGTTCACTATTATCAACTTATTTCAACTAATAAAAATTTCTTTAAAACGTGTTATGTTGGTATTTTTGGAGGGTAAATAGCTCTCTGAGGATAGACACTGGGCATTCCCATATTTCTCAGTGCCTAGCACAGGGCTAGGCACATAGTAGGCATCAATCCAAGCCAAATAGCATTTATTAAATTCTAACCAAGTGCAAGACACTGGGGATAGAAAGTCATAATTAAATAGTCCCTACCATCACATAACTTACATTCTACTGGAGGGATACAATATGTGTATATATATATATATATATATATATAATGTATAATATGTGTTTATAAGGAAGTAGATAGATATCTACATATATAAAAATGTGTGTGTGTGTGTGTGTGTGTATGTATGTGTGAACTGAGCCTTATATTCTAGGCATTGGGGATAGCCTATGTAAAATCATGGAGTTGGTAGATGAAAGAAACTAGAAAGATGTGAGCCTTGGTATCCGAGGACTTCATGATTCAGAATTCATATTAAAACTGATCATCTAGACTGCTGCAATGAAATTTACCTTTTTGAAGGGATTATGTTTATCTCTGAATATGGATTATCCCCACAGATAAGCTGAATCTATAGCTACTAATATAAGGAACACTTCAGCCTAGGCACCGGGAGACTGCCCTCTCATTTTCAAAGAAAAAGACCTCTGCAGCTTTGTAGCACACAATTGGACAGACTATATTTTAGGTGCACTGAGACAGTGGCAATGAGCATCTGGGCAGCCTGACAGATGCAAGCTAACATCAGCATCGATGAAGACAGATGCAGCTTATATTGCAATAGGCAGGCAGCTTGGGGGACGATCAGCTGGCTATTCAAGGGAAACAACAGATTCGCCAATATTAGTAGAGAGTGATTCATTAAAGGCAGAAGCAAATAACCAGCTTCATAGGTGATTCACTTTCAGGGCCCCTCTGGGGGCTGACCACAGAGGCCCAAAAGAATAGGAAAAGAAAAGGGAAAAAAAAATGAAGTGGGTTAACATGGTAGAGGTTTTCTCTCTTAACTGAATTGACCAAGTTTGTGTTTGTGGGAGAAGAGAAGAAAGAAGTAATGGGTTAGATGAGCCAGCTTTATTGTGAGAGCTGCTGGAGTTGAACCATTGAGTAATTATCTGATGACTATAGTCAGTGTAGATGAATAATCAGATTATTTTATTTGGAAATAATTTTGAAATTATTCATCCCAAATTATCCAGAAAATTCCTCAACACCACAGTTCCATTTGCAGCTATAGATGGGATTATGATAGTGACAGGCCTGCCTGTGGTTTTTGACCTCAAGTAATCCAATAAATTGTCCAATAGGCCTTAAGAAGCATTGATAATTATGGGTTCCACATAAAGGCAGCAGTTAGAACTTTTTTTCCCCTTCTTATAGCAATCATTTCTTAGTCTCAAAATCTGTGCGTATGTTCCAATCAGCATTTGTTAATTGCCTACTCTGTGCCAGGCACTAGAGATACAGGTCCAAAGAATGAAGCCATCTCTACTCACAATGGACTTACGTTCTTAACAGCTCGTGTTTACGTAGTACAAAGTGCTCTATGTACATTAGAACATAGATAAAAAGCTAGAAAGAACTTCAGATCTATCTTCTTATTTCACTTGAGTTTTACAACAACCCTGCGAGGTAGCTGCCACGAATATTCAGATTTTACAGACAGGGAAACCAAGGCACATCAGGATGAAATGATGTGCTAGTAAAGGGCGGAGGTGAGATTTAAACCTAGATCTTCCTGATTCTACATCCAGCATCTTTACAACGTGGCGAACTCCATTCTGCTTATGGTCCAAGAGAGTGGGTACATTTTTTGGGGAAAAAAAGATCAGAGCATCACAGATTTAAGCTAGGAGAGACCTCCATAGTTACATTATCCAAGCCCCTCATGTTACTGATGAGAAACCTGAGGCCCATACATGTTAAATGACTTACCCAAGGTCACACAGGAAGTAAGTGGCAGAGCCAGTAAAGTTCCCTTGGCAATGGAGCTTTTTACCTTTGTTCCCAAATGCCAGCTGTGTGGGTTATACTGAACATTAGGAACCGTTATCCGTCATTAATCAGTGGCTGGACTCACAAGGGATCCTTCCTCCAGGGAGCTAACCAACTTTCCAGGGTGGAAGATGACCTGTTGGGTATGGTTTGCCCTTGGAAACAAAATTTCTTTCTTCCCACTGAGTTGAGGCTGTGAGCCATTGTCTTTAAATTTCAATGGTCTTTATAATCTTCTCCTCTTCCCCTCCAACTCCCGAAGTCCCCTCCCCATCACTTCCTTTATTACAAAACTGAATATTGTTCACAGAAGCATTTGCAAATTGGTATGCCTTGAGTGTGTGGGCAGGCAGCAGGGAGCAATAGCCCAGTCTCAGTAGCTGCTTTTAAAAAAGAGAAAAAAAAAATCTTCTGAATATGGACATTGTATATCTAATATAGGGCAGCTAAGTGGAGCAGTACACGGAGTGCCAGGACTGGAATCAGGAAGACTCATCTTCCTGAGCTCAAATCTAGCCTCACACACTTATTAGCTGTGTGACCCTGGGCAAGTCACTTAACCCTGTTTGCCTCAGCTTCCTCATCTATAAAATGAGCTGGAGACAAAAATGGCAAACCCCTCCAATATCTTTGCCAAAAAAACCCCAAAGGGGTCACAAAGAGCCAGACATGACTGAAACAACTAAACAGCAAAAATACTTGATGTGAAGTTTAGACCAACCTAGATTTACAACACAGGGACAGATAAAGTGAGTCTAGAATTTTGAGGAGCAAAATGGTATGGAAGAAAGAGAACTGGATTTCCAGTCAAAGGCCCTGAGTTTGAATTCTGGCTTTGTTACACACTATGTGACCTGCCATTTAAGCTTTCTAGTCCTTGGTTTCTTCATCTATAAAATGAGTTTTGGACTAGGTGGCCTTTAAGAACTGTCCAGCTTGTATATATACCTTAGACTAATGAAAATGAAGGAAAAACTATTTCTCTGGGGATGGGGGAGGGTATGATCCTCCTCTGTAACCCCTGCCATCCCACAACCTCCCATATTTGCCATATTCTTTCCAACCTACATTACTTTACCCTTGCTCATACTCTGCTTGGAATTTCCACTGAGCCTTAAAATTCCCTATGCTCATTCAGGTTCTGATCCAAATTCCACTTCTTCCTGAAGCCTTCCGTGGAATCTCCACCCCACAGGGATCACTTTCCTCTCTGACTCAATTAGAGGCAAAGAGCTAAATTTCCGACGTATTGGAGAGACAGTGAGATGCAGCTTTGTGATCTCTTGCCATACAACTTACCATATAATTTTGTCACTTTCTCTCCACAACGTCTGACTGAAATTGAAGTTTGAGGGGATTTTTATAATTTCAGAAAACTATGCATATGGATGGGAAGGCCACACATCAACAAAAAGAAAAATGAACCATTGTAGCATGTATATTTTTTAGAATAGAGAAATCTCAAGTCACCCAGCATCCTGAAGAGGTTTTTCCCTCCATCCTCTGGATCCAAGACAGATGAGACCTTTGTCTAGTTTGAAATACCTGTAATAACAGGTTCTATTCTTTCTTCTAGTTCTCAGCTTATTCCAGAGATGGAAATCATTGTGCCAGCACAACTTTTCCTGAACCTACAAAACTCCAGATAAAGCAAGTGGGAATTGGCCCCATGATGCACCAGGTCTGTATTTGGATTGAGAAACTTCCTAATGTCGCTATATGAATAATGGATCATCCTATATGGATATAGTTAAAATCTTTTTTTTTTTTAATAAAGGCAGCAGGCTTTGGAGATTTATATGTGTAAAGTGACTCCATCTGTGGTCACTGGTTGGACGTTATCACTTTGTTTGCTGGTTAGCTGGCACAGATACGTATCGGAGAGGGGGTGATGACTTCACCCCAAAGGCACTTTGTCAGTGTGACAAGAGAGATTAAAGAGAGATCCAGAATCTTGGACGCCTTTGGGTGCTATTTCTTTCTCTTCACCTCTGAATGCTGTCTCCCACTTTGGCAGACGCCCATCATGCAGTGGGACCAGTTTGGGACAAACCACTCTGGGAACCATTCTGCTTTTGGGCCTTTTCCATTTGGGGCGCAAATTAGTAACGATTCCATTCCGGCAGTAAAGTAGAGAAGGAGATAGTAAATAAGCAACCAGCAAAATTAAAAAACAGTAATGAGCCTTATGAATATTGTGGTGTTGTAATGTTGGAGACACATTTATTTTAGCGCTTTGCATGTTCTGGGAAAACATAATGACACTGTGGATACATTGTCTCATTTTCCATAACAGAGACTCCAGTTATTGGCCCTGGAGGCTGACAGAGCTAACACCTGTGCCCAAATGCTGTTAGAACCTTGGCACAGAAAAGAATGTTCATTATGCAAAGGATTCAGAGTTCCAAGTATGCTCAAGGCAGAGAGGAATGGTATTTACAAGGGGGTCCTCCTCCCTCCTTCTCCCTTCTACCCTCAGTTTAAGAGCAGCGAACAGGTTCAAGGGTAGAAGGAAGTATTCATTGTGGGTGCAACAAGGAGAAGGATGATACTTTTACTAGTGCGTCTCAACCTCCTCCATCGTCATTCTGATCATTTTTTGATAACCCCCAAACTGAGGATTAGAGAACAGGTCTCAGTGTAAATTTGTTTTCCTGCCACCTTAGACCCAATGGGCCTCAATTGGAGGTGGTGATTTGGGCTCCCATAATGTCACTTTCTAAGATGTTTCCCTTAACTTGGGTCAGTGCTGGGCTCTCCAGATGATTCAGCGATGGAAAGGGAAAGGACACCTAAGATACAAAGGAAGAGTAAGGAGGTTCCAAATGGCTAAGTGCAAGTTTGGAGAAAGAAATCCACATCTACTGAGCAGCTTTTCAGGATTTTTCAGTCATGCTCCCTCACCTGCCTTGATTGAGGAACCAAGCAGTTCCTTTAATGAAGCAACAAAGGTTCTCACTCCAGCCCCTCCTTCACCTTTTCTAGGAAGGGGTCTTAGGAGTGAAGCCCTCAAACAGAGCACATCTCCCCTTCAGGCAGACAGGATCTGAAGAGCTCTGAGATTGACGGGGTCATTATGTAGATTTATTGTACATACCAGAAAAAGATTTTGTGCCTCTGAAGCTATTTTAGGAAGAAGGAGGGGAGATAATGATTCCATTTTGCAAGGTATTTGGGAGGCCAGGGATAGAATTTCATTAAAATAAAGAGGACCTGCTTCTCAGGTCAGATTCTCCCTCCTATCCTGCCTGTGAGTGATCGCTGCCTCTGGGTAGGCTTGCTAATTCTGAAGAACTTCACATGGCTTGGCTACTGAAAAAACATAGCTTTTTGTTTTATTTTGTTTTGGTTTGTTTTTCCTTAAGAATTACTCCAAGGAAATTAGTTTTTCCAAGAATCATTTAGCTTCATTTTCTCTTTTCCCTTGGTTGACTGGGGGACAGGAAGTGGAGGAAACCTCCTTCCTCATCCGTAGGGCTGGGTCCTCCCTAAATTTGCATTCCTCCCACTGCCTCATTCTAGTGCACTGCACATAATAGGAGCTTAAAAATATTGGTTGAAGAGAATTGCTAGAAAGAAGAATCAGATCTAACTGGATGAACATATGTTGTTGCATGTGGGTTATGTGCTTTGAATGTACCTGTAAAGGTCCCGGCATAGAATAAAAGGTTCTTGAAGGCTGGGCCTGTTCACTGTTCTTCTTTTGTTGTTGTGGTTTTGTCTTTGCATCCCCAGCACCTAACAGTGCACAGAGTATTGCACGTACTCAGTAAGTTCCTGTTGAATCCGTGTAAGTCTTGACTCAATCTTACTGTAGACTCTTTCAAGATAGGATTGCATGCCCAATCCCATCCTCTGTATCCCCTACAGTGCCTACTTCAAGGCCTTTAAGCATCAGAAAGCACTTAATAAATACTTGTTGAATTGAATTGAATTGCCTTGGACACGTTTGCTTTTGGTGGGGAAGAGAAGGTATGAGGGGGCCATTGGAGGCAAAGTCCAGAGACTTGGTCTGAGTACAGCACTGCAGGTAGAAAGGGAGTAGCCTTGCTCCTATTCCCAGTGTAAATGCATTGACACAAGCCCTCTCTCCCCCTGAGGTTGGGAGATGGGGGAGGGCCGGTGGAGACTCTAAACTAAGCCAGTCAGAGTGACACTTCATGCAGAATTGCAGGCCACATCATGTGGGTCACTGCTGTGGAAGGAAATTATCTGGTCTGTTGGCTGGAAGCTGAGCTGATAATCAAGATCAAGAGGGATTTGGCTCTTTTAAGACAAATGCTTCCAGATGCCAGGATCACTTGGTACATGCTACTACCCAGATGGGTCTGGACAGGAGCCAAAAAACTAGCAGCAGTTGATAAAACCAGAAAGGTAGTTAATCAAAAAGTAGCTAGCTTTTGCAAATTTTTAGAAGTTGAGGTTTTCATGGAGATGGGTCTAACTGCTCAGAAAAATGTTTCTGGCCCTCTGAGAGTTGGCGAAATTCACTCTCTCTGCCCAGGCAGCGGGCTGGGTAAACCTATGAAGGCAATCCCAGGGCCTAGAGAGGCACTTCTACTATCTAGGGGTTTGGAAGCTGGGCCTAGAAAAATCACTGACAGGATCAGGCTTTCTCAGGGGATTACAACTGACGACCTGCTTCCTGGTCCCTGTGAAGTCTTCCTGGGCAGCCTGTTGACATTTCTGTTTCCTGATCCAGCTGGAGCTGCTGTAGGCAAATGAAAAACAGTAAAACTCATGTAAATGAACCTTTGGGAGCCTTAAAGGGCACTCTTACTCCCTGTCTGACTTCGGGGCATCATACCAACAAAGCACTGCAAATGCATTTTAAGGATTATGTGAGTCCATTGGCTAAGACCCTCAGCAGGGATGCCTTTACTTGAGCTCAATCACTCAATCAACAGCAATTGAGTGAGCAGTTATTCTGTGTGCAGATCAGAGAACCAACATGGTTCGGCGGAAAGAATGCTGGATTGGGAGTCATGGGACCAGGAGTCCAGTCCTAGCTTGTTTGCTGTGTGACTTTAGGCAACTTCCTTAACCTCTCTGTTCTCGGTGTCCTCATCTGCAAAATGAGAGGGTTGAGCTACATGACCTCTAAGGTCCCTAAATCTGGGATCCTGGACATCTGCCCCCAGAGGGCTATTTGGTTGCTCCTGAAGCACTGGAGTGAAGACTGATCCTCAAAGGGGACCCTCTAGGGTAGACCAAAGTAGGCATCCAAGCTAGGCAGATGGAAAAACCATAAGATTACGGATTTGGAGCCAACAGCCCTTGGAGATCATCGAGTCCAACTCTCTTACTTTATAGTGAGGAAGCTGCAGTCCAGGGGAAGAAGGTACTTGGCCAAGGACACGATGGGAGTGAGTGACTCCCATTGAGTGAGAGTCTGAATCCAGGTTCTCTGACTCCAAACCCAGTGTTCTTACTTATACTGCAGAGACACCATCCAGTCTTCGGCAGAGTTTCCTTAGCTTTGATATTGAACACAACTTTGGCCATATGGCTTCAGAAAAACTTTCACTGACAAATACATTTAATTTTCCCTCCCAAATATATCCCACATGAAGAAGCAGCCATTGAAGACCTACAGAGATTTGATAGAGATTCCCTTTTCCCTTCCCTCCCTCCCCTGGGATCCATTTTCAGGTAATGAAGAAATGAAACATTTGTGGAACAAACAACTTGACTAGCAACATAAAAGCAGCTCTCAATTTCTTCTCTAGAGCTCACTTGATATTCTCTCATAGAAACTTATCTTAGAAGAAGCATGTTTAAAGCACATAAATATGGATTTCACCAAAAATTAATTTTTAACTCCAAATGGTGTTATTGCCTTAAGATAAGGCAGCTAGGGGGTATAGTGAAAGTGGAATCAGGAAGTCCTGAGTTCAGATCCTGCCATAGACACTTTCTTAGCTGTCTGACACTAGGCAAGTCACTTAACTTTTCTCAGACTTTGTTTCTTTATCTGGAAAATGAGGATAATAATAGCTCCTACCTCATCAATTAATTGTGAGACTTATATAAAATTATATATGCATATATATATATATATATATATATATACATACATACACACATACATATACACATATATATTACTTTATGAACCTTAGAGTACAATATAAATACTAGCTATTATTTTGATGATGATGCCAAATATCATCATTTCGTCTGTTCAGGAGGCTCCTATAAGGAACTACCTCTACCACTGCCAATCGATGCCTTTTCTAAAACTTTTAGGGTTGTTTGGTTGTCTGGAGGAGGGGGTAGGGCAACAAGACATGATATAAAGAGGTTAAATGTCTTGCTGAGGGTCACATAACAGTATGTGTTAAAGGCAGGACTCAGGCTCATGTCTTCCTGATTCTAAGACCAGTTGTGTATCCACTAATGCTATGCATTTTCTCACTAAGTACATATGAAAACCATTTATTTACTGAGTTTCAGGCACCATGAGCATCTCTACCATGTCATTTCCGATTATTGTGCGAATTTGTTAAACTAGATGATCCATGGAGCCTGGAGGAGGCAGTGTATGTCACCACCATCACCCGAGGCCAAGTTGTGGACTACAGAATTGAGAAGATGTTGGCTCTAATTCCTGGATCTCGGTATGAATGTGCATCCCCTCTGAGTAAAAATAGTCTGAAATTAGGGTTCCAGTTCTCTTCCATCAGGTCTCAAGGTAATTAATTCAATTGGATGGCTATAAGGTTTGGCCTAAAATTTTTCAGAAGGTTAAATGAAGTGGAAAGATGATGAAAACAATATTTTTTGAATTATATGTTTTAGACCCTTTTGTTCATTTTCAAATATGATGCCACAGGCCTTAATAGGAGCTGATGTTTCCTAGTATATTAAGGCAAATGAATTGAATTAGGCCAGATCATATTGATTATTATCAATCCTGGTTCAGCTCTGTGTCAACTTGGTCTCCAGAGTGCTCAGATCTCTGCAGAAGTGGACTGGGGCAGCTTGTCTTCTCTTGCCTTCCCTCTCATTTGGAAATGAGATGCTGGGTCCTGGTTATGATAGCAGAAGTCACAGCCTAGTGGTTAAGCCCCCCTGAAGACTCAGGCAGGAAAGCTAGCTAGCTCTTTGAGTCCAGCCTGGGGATTGAGAAATCCTGAACATGTGCTAAAGACTGGAATTGGTCTCTGGGGGGAGGAAGGCAAGTGTCCTGCTTCTCCAGCAGCCCTGGGTAGGTAGATGAGTGTGATGTCACCAGAGGAGGGTCATCGGGGAATAAACATGAGGATTTCTACCCCTTTTTAGCCTGGAGGGGATTAAACTGGATTAATTCAGAGCAAAACTGGAGTCTCATAGCCAAAATATAGGACCATGGAGGCAGATATTAAGTTAAGGGAGCAGTAGTAACCAAAAGGCATACAATTTCCCCCCTGCTTTTAGGAGAAAATGTGCTTTTCCAGTCTTTTTTTTGGTGCCCACCCCTCTTAAGCTCACCTCCCTCACCTCACCCCCAGTGGTCGATCCATATTTAGACAAGGCTCTACCTCATCATTTGTCTCAGTCATCAAAATTTAAAAAAGGATTAGAAATCCTGAAGTGTTATGAATAAAATATGGATTGGAGAACAATGATAGAATTCATGCACAGGTCTTCTTGAAGGCAGAGCCTACATTCCTCACTCATGGAATATTTGGGCTGTCCCTTCCCCCCACTTGTCTTGCAGCTTGTGGGGTGTAAGCACATGCATACTACAAGTCGGCAAAGAGAGTTACGGGGAGATATAAAGTGCATGACAAGCGTATAAACATGGTGGCCATTCCATAGAGGCGTCTGTACCAGTACATCATAGCAGCCAGGAAGCAGAATGCAGGAGAAGGTAAGTATGGTGATGGGTGGGGAAATGGTTTTTGCTTCAGTGATTAATGACATCCTCCCCACCCCTAACTGCTTTGTTTATGCTTTGTATTTACTTGTCTCAATATATGCAGTTTTCCCTCAGAAAAATGTAAGCTCTTTGAAGGCAAGGTTCGTTTTGTTTTTGTCAATGTATCCCCCCCAGTGCCTCGAACAGTACCAGTTACACAGTAAGCTCTTAATAAATGTTTAATGATGCTCTTAATAAATAAATTAAATTGCTGAGTATGTACTAAACATTAAGCATTGTGTCAGATACCTATAGAGATAAAAAGAAATTCAGGAAGTTGAATCCCTCTTTCCTAGAGCAACTCTTAAGGTGCATGAAAACAATTAGCATTATTCCCTCTTAGCCTTCTCTTTCTTAGGCTAACACATTCCCAGTTCCTTGAATTTATAATAAGGACTCAAAGACCTTCAAAATTCTGGTTATCTGTCTGGTTACAGTCATATCAACTCTTTGTGACCCCATTTGGGGTTTTCTTGGCAAAGATACTGGAGTGGTTTGCCATTTCCATCTCTAGCTCATTTTACAGATGAGGAAACTGAGGCAAACAGGGTTAAGTGACTTGCCTAGAGTCACTCAGCTAATAAATGTTTGAATCTGGATTTGAACTCAGGTCTTTCTGACTCCAGGCCCTTTACTCTATCCACTGCAATGCCTAGCTGCCCAAAAATCTGTTAAGGAAGGTGGCTTAGCAGTTCTAGATTTCAAACAATATTACAAAGTTGTTGTCATTGTTCAGTTATGTCTGATTCTTCATGACCCTATTTGAGGTTTTCTTCGCAAAGATACTGGAGTGGTTTGCCATTTCCTTCTCCATCTCATTTTACAGATGAAGAAACTGAAGCAAACAGGGTTAAGTGACTTGCCCAGGGTCACACAGCTAGTAAGTGTCTGAGGCCAGATTTGAACTTGGGAAGATGAGTCTCCCTGATTCTAGGCCTGGTACTCCATCTACTGCACCACCTATCTGCCCCTCCTCTAAATGCTGTCCAGCTGGTAACCAATATCCATCCCAAATCAGGCATCTAGAAATGGACCCAGTTCTCCAGATGAGGTCTGACCAGGGCAGAGCAGAGTCCAGCAGGACTGGCCCCTTCTTATGTCTGAATGGAATGCCTTTGCTTACACAGGGCAAGAATGCATCAGCTTTGGGGATAGCTAGGTGGTACAGTGGATAGAGCACCGGCCCTGGAGTCAGGAGGACCTGAGTTCAAATCCGGCCTTAGACACATAACACTTATTACTTGTGTGACTATGGACAAGTCACTTAACCCCAATTGCTTCACTATACACACACACACACACACACACATATACCTATACATATATACATATACACACATACCTATACATATATACATACATACACATATATATGTACACACATGTATGTATATATATATATATATACAAGTCACAACCCTAGTTGCCTCACTATATATATATATATGTATATATATATATGTGTGTGTGTGTATATATATATATATGTATATATATGTATATATATATATATGTATATATATATGTATATATATATATATATATATATATATATATATATATATATATATATGTATATATATGTATGGTGCTTTTGTGCTGCCCCATACTGCAGTGTTGATTCAGACTGGGCTCACTCAGACAATAAGTAAAGTATTTCAGATACTGGGAACAGTATGAACAAAGGAGCAGAGAAAGGGAATCCTGGGGCATCTTCCTGGAACTTTGGGCAACCCTAGTTGTCTAGTTTGCTGGCCCATCACATAAATGTAGGGAACAAGTGGGAGAAGAGGCTGGTGGTGTAAATTTGAATCTGTTCCATTGGGCCTTGAATGCCAGGCTGAGGACCTTGAATTTAGGCAAAAATAGAAAAAGGACAGGGAGGCAAATAAAGCCCTGAGTTATGCAGGTGCCCTAGTAGGAGGGCAGCAGGACTACACTGCTCCTTCACTGGGCATCCCTAACTTCTGCGGCTGCCAGGAGACCGCCCCTCCCCGGTGCAATCTGCTATTTTTACTGCAAGGAAGCAGCTAGGGAAGCATATGGCAACATCTGCTCCAAGTGGGACCTGGGAGATCATCGAGGCAGCAGAGGGAGAAGGAGACGGAGACCAAAGGAGGGCCAGGCTAGACTACTCCAGCCTGCCCTCCCCTTCCCAGCTCCGAGTGACATCATTTCCATTTCTTTTGCTAATCACATCCACAGTGAGTTTTGAGAAAGCTGTGGCTCAGACAAGACACAGAGGCAAATTGCCAACCAGATGGTGCGATCTGATGCTGAGGATACATTCAGATGGGCAGCATAATAGAGCCTATGGAATTGAGAATCTTAACATTTGCAAATGGAACAGAGCCGCAGCAGCTCAGGAAGGGAGACAACACATGGGAGGTCCTCCTCCTAGTTAGAGAGGAGGGAGGCTGTGAGTGTCAGAGCCCTTGTCGAGAGCCCGGGACCTTATACATCAGCTGTTGTCTCTTGTTTACCAAAGCCTCTTGTCCTTGGAAGCAGGGCTTCTGCTGGGCAGTTGTGAGGGTCACACGAGTATTTCAGAGCTTTGGCTGTTAGGACAAAGGGCATCCCACCTGCTAAAGGGAATTGGCTGCATCTGGAGCTTCACAGCTGCCCCCCTGGTCATTGAGTAACCCAAGCAAACTGCCTACCACCTCCATGCCCCAGCTGCTCAAGGTGTCTAGTTGCTAAGAATGGGAGTGTCTCCAGCAGTACAGGGTACCCATTTAGATTTCTCTTGCATATATTTTATATTTAATTATCTTTGTGCAACTCGTGTTCTCCCTTTGACCTCACCTTCCCCTAGAGAATGTAAGCTCCTTGAGGGCAGGGACTGTTTCCTTTTTGTCTTTGTAACTCAGCACCTAGCACCCTGCTTGGCACAGAGCAAGGGCTTAATAAATGCTTGTTGAACAAGCAAATGAACGAACAGAATAAATGAATGAATGGGGATTGCTGGTGGACCTTTGCCATGACATATACACTGCATCTGCCTTGGACAGAACAAACCAGAGGGCCTCTGTTTATGTGTGAGTTTGAATATGTGTGTGTTTGTGTATGTGCTTGCCTGTGTGTGAATTCACAATGAAGAAGCCCCAAGTGCCAGGAGGAGTGATATTTAAAAAGTGGTGCTCCTGACACCCACTGCAATGACTTGCTCATTTTTATTCAATATCTGTGTACTTGTCAAATATGTACACTGTTTACACTGTGGGAAAAGCACATGTGAAAACATTTGGCTTCTATCTTTTTTTAAAGAGGTTTGGATTTTATATTGTCTTGTTATCACATATGACTAGGGTTCAAAGGCAGCACATTTAACCCTTATTTACAGTAGGATTTCCTCATTTGTATCCGAGAGGACCAAAATGCTCTGTGCTCATTGGTTGTTCAAATCCCACCTGAGATGTTTACCAGCTATGTGACAATGCATTTAACTTTTCTTAGCCCTGGTTTCCTCATCTGTAAAATGGGGTCAATAATACTTGATTGCCTACCTCATAGAGTGGTTATGAGGTTCAGGTTATAAAATGTATACAAAGCATTATGTGATTTATAGGTGTTATCATTATAGTTTATTATTTTGGGTCCTGAAATTTCCCTTGAAAGACTTGTTAGCTGTGCCTAAGCAGGGCAAGTAAAAGTTGAGGAAGTTATTTGGGTAATTATGTCCCAGCAGACATTGCCACTCACCTGATAATGCTTCTTTCTCCAGTGTTGTGGCTTATAGAAAGATGGTCTTAATTATTGCTTGGATCATTACATCAGTGTGTGATAGGCAGGGTCAGCCCACAACAGAATTAGAATGTTGCTCTGATCCCTTGGGGCTCCTCTCTTAACCCTAGAACTACCCTTAGGTACCCCCCATTTTCCCAGCACTGTGGCTCACAGCTCCTGAGCCCCCTATGTTTTATGTCTTTCCTGTCCCTCACACCATCATCCTCACTCCATTACTGTATCCATCTTCTCTGGGCTCTTCCATCTGTTGGGTGAAAATGAATGGTGTTAATTACTCAGATGAACTAATCTGTTCTTCTCAGATACCCCTCTCAGGTATCATCATGCCTTACCACACTTCTATAGCACACAAATCTCCAAGAAACCAATAAAGAGGTAATCTAGTAGTGGTCATTTCTGGCCCTGAGGCAGGCCGGTGGGGAAGGTCGTTTTGAAGCAGGGTAGGGTGGGAAATAACTTTCTGTACCACTCAAGGCATTCATGGCTTCATAGATTTAGAGTTGAAAGAGACTTTATTCATTATTTGGTACAACCTCCTTATATCTTACATAAGAAAGAAATGAGGCTCCAATGGCCAAAACAAAACAAAACAAACAAACAAAAAACTTGAATGAGAAATGACCCTGAAATCAGGGCTTCTGACCTGGATTAAATGACTTAGCCCCTTGGGATCTTATTTCGGTCATTTGTAAAAAGTGAAAAGCAGAACCAACATTTAAACCCAGGTCTTCTAATGATAAATCCTATGCTCTTTCTGTTAAGACATAGTAAATACCTAGGAATCCACCTATGTGCTCAGCCAACCCTGAAAGAAAAGTTCTGTTCCCACTTTATGCCTAGCATTTTTCTCCTTTCAAATATGTGCATTCATTTTTCTAGAATCTAGTTAAGCCAGGGTTCATCTCTCACTCTCTCATTCCAAACCTTAATGTATCAGTTCCTTAGCAAGCCCCATTTTACCAGGAGAATGAAGATATGAAAGAAACCTACTGTTCACTGAACATGGCTTGATTCCTGTAGTAACAGTGAAGCAGAGAAGAAGAAGGAGAAGAAAAAGAAGAAGAAGAAGAAAAAGAAGAAGAAGAAGAAGAAGAAGAAGAAGGAGAAGGAGAGAAGAAGAAGAAGAAGAAGAAGAAGAAGAAGAAGAAAGAAGAAGAGAGGAGGAGAGAAGAAAGAGGAGAAGAAAAGAGAAGAAAGAGGAGGAGGAGGAGGAAGGGGAGGAGGAGAGGAGGAGAGGAGGAGAGAAGAAGAAGAATGGAAGCAGAGGTAGGAGCAGCAGCAT
This sequence comes from Phascolarctos cinereus, assembly GCF_003287225.1. NCBI lineage: Eukaryota > Metazoa > Chordata > Mammalia > Diprotodontia > Phascolarctidae > Phascolarctos > Phascolarctos cinereus. The sequence continues at coordinate 290,352,848 of NW_027555625.1, read as the reverse complement.
CAGAGGAAGAAGAAGAAGGAAGAAGAAGAAGAGGAAGAAAGAGGAGGAAGAGAGAAGAAGCAGCAGCAGAAGGAAATGCAGAAGAAACAGAAGCAGAAGGAGGAGGAGGAGGAGAAGGAAAGCAAGCATTTATGTAACTTTTTTTCTTCAAAGCACTTTACAATCAATATGTCATTTGGTCCTCACTACAACTCTGTGAGGTAGTTACTACTTTTATCATCATTTTACAGAAGAGGAAATTGAGGCAAATTAAATGAATTACCCATATTGACACAGCATGTAGTTCAACTAGGATTTGAACTAAGTTCTTCCTGATTCCTAGTCCAGCATGCTATCCACTGCCCCACCTACCTACCCAATAAGTTGCCATAGGCTGTTAATGGCAGCTGTGTTTCTCCTCATTTGGGGAGAGCTGCAGTCCTATTCTCCTTTGCACAGTTGTCTTTGTTCGGTGCCTAAGTGTATGCTAAACTGTCTAATGCTAAGCAGCCCTGGCTGTGATGTACTGGAAAGAGTCTTTGATCTGGAGCCAGGGACCTGGCCCAGGAAATCTGTAATGCCATTGAGCAAGTCACCTGACCTCTCTGTCGAATGAAGAGGTTGTACTAGTTGAGATATAATGCTATCTAGCCTTAGGGAGGCAGTTAGGTGGAGTTAGGAAGACTGAGTTCAAATCAAGCTTCACGTGATTACTAGCTGAGTAACCATGGCCAAGTCGTTTAATCTCTGTGAGCTTCAGTTTCATGATCTGTAAAATGGGAATGATATATAACCTCTACTTCTCAGTGTTGTTGTGAGAATCAAATAAGACAATATTTGTAAAGCACTTAGCACAGTGCCTGGTACATCGTAGGTGCTTAATAAATGCTCGTTTTCCTCCCTCCTGATTCCACCCTTGGCCAAGTTTGTGGACAGTAGAGTTGAGAAGTTGGCAAAGTTTTATTTTGGCTCCACCTCATCTGCCTTCCCAGGCTCCTTTGGGATGCCAGTTCCTTTCCAGGCTGCCCATCTTGTGTCCTATTCTCTAAGGCCATTCAATAACCTAATCCTTTAAAAGTGCTGGTGGATTATATATACTACCAGACTAGAAATTCTTTGATGGCAGAGACTAAATTTTAAGTGTTTTTTAAAATCTCCACCACTGCCTAGTAGAACAAGCTATATATAGTAAGCATTTAGCAAATGCTGAATAAATGAATGAATTAGGAATTAATTTTCACACACACCCTCCTACCCCCCCCCCCTTGGTATTTGCATTTATAGAGAGAGCTCTGAAAGGCAGAAAAGTTTTCAAGAACCAAAGGAATAAATCCCTAATTGTGGAATTTCAGGCTGGGGCAAAGTGGCACATATGAGCTTGCGTGAGGTGGGGGTGGGGGTGAGGAAAGGAATGGGAAGGAATACTCAGTGATTTTCCCAGTTCTATCTTGTAGAGGCAGCTGCCTACTCTACCTGCTGAAGTTTGCCCAGAAGGGAGTGGGGAGGGAGGGAAGAGAATAAACATTTATATAGCGCTTACTATGTGCCAGGCTTGTGCTAAGCACTTTACTAATATCTCATTTGATCCTTACAACAATCCTGGGAAGCAGATGCTATTATCATCCCGATTTTACAGTTGAGGAAACTGTGGCTAACAAAAGTTTTTGTTTGTTTTTAAAAATTTTTTAAGTGACTTGCCTAAGGTCACACGGCTAATTAAGTGAGGCAAGATTTGAACTCGAGTCTTCCTGACTCTAGGGCCACTGCCCTATCCATTGCTCTACCTAGCAGCCCTTAAAACCTGTATTTTATAAAGTTATTTCAAAGTGCCTTATGAGAACTAAAAGAGATAGGTCTTAGGCTTGGGTTAATGTTCCTTTTATCCTGCTTCTCATCACCCTCAGCACTTCCCCTCTCCCTTTCCTCAGTTGCCTTTTAAGTTATCTTTCTTCTCTCTCTTTCCCAGGGTCTCTTTGGGAAAACTTCCTAGAAGGGCAATAGTGTGTTGTGGAAAGAGCCTTGGAGTATCTAATCCTGATGATGCCTCGGTTTCCCTTCCATGAATAATGGAATAATAATAATTTATTATTATAATAATATTATATAGCTAGTAATCCCTATCTTCATGTCCTCTCAAAACTCCTGTAAAGAGCCGATGAGAAGATGGATGCAAAAGCACTTCAGAAACTGGAAAACCCTACACAAGGGCAATTATTATCACGTACCACAGAAACTATACTTTCTTGAAATTCTCCCTTTAATTTCTCCTGAATATAAAGAGAAAGATTCTATTCACCTCTTCAAACATGTCATTTTAGAAAACATCAATTAAGACACAGTTCCTTTAGATGGGGATGTGGGGTGGGTGGGTAGGAGGGAATGAGATTTAGGTTGTTAGTGTAATATTTAATTCACCCACTAAGGGAATTATAGATCCCCTTCTGGTAGAGAGGCCCATGAAGGAGAGATAAAGGAGGGTTAGGCCCCTCTTTTTTGTGTTTCCAATGTATCTTTTTTGTAGTCAGAAGTAGTGGCCTGATGGGAGACTTGGGTTCTTTTGCTCTCATCTCTTGTATAAGACATGCATACATCATTTCCAAAGGTGAAAGAGAGGGTCATCTGTCTTGACTGGAATGATTGTCCACGTTCTCAGTAAAAAGGTCAGAGGCCTTCAGGTGGATATTAATTAATCCAGCTGGCCACTCTGCTCCCCCGTTTAGCAGTGTCTATGTTATTTGATCATGATGATAGATTCTGAAGATTGATATTTTATGAAGAACATTATATCTGCTTAGCATTTTGTGAGCATGAAAATGTGGGTGTGTTTTGATGAAGATAGCAGGAATACTTCTAGTCTGTAGTATATACTTATTTAACACTGGCTTATACTGTGTGTATTGGTTTTTAAATGTTCCATAAAATATGCCCAAAGGGCTATAAAACTGTGCACACCCTTTGATCCAGCAATATCTCTACTAGGTTTGTATCTCAAAGAGACTTTAAAAAGGGAGTGGTAGGGGCAGCTAGGTGTCACAGTGGATAGAGCACTGGCCCTGAATTCAGGAGGACCTGAGTTCAAATCTTGCCTCAGAACAATGCTGTGTGACTCTGGGCAAGTCACTTAACCCCAACTGCTTAAGGAAAAAAAAAAAGGAAGTGGAGAGGGCCTATGTGTACAAAAATACTTATAGTGACTCTTTTTGTGGTGGTAAAGAATTGGAAATTAAGGGGATAACTATCAATTGTGGAACAGCTGAACAAATTGTAGTATGTAATTGTGATGGAATACAATTGTGCTATAAGAAATGAAGAGCAGGACTTCCAAGACATTGGCAGTCTTACATGAACTGATGCAAAGTTAAGTGAGTCCTTGTTCACAGTAATAGCAATATCGTGAGGATAATTGTCTGATGAAGACAATGATCTAAGGCAGGTCCAAAGGACTCATAAGGTGGTATATGATTGTGATGGAAAATTATTGTGCTTTAAGAAATGATATAAAAATGATGAGCAGTATGGTTTCAGAAAAATCTCAGAAGACTTACATGAAATGTTGCGAAGTGAAGTGAGCAAAACCAAGAGACCATCGTACACAGTAATAACAATCTTGTACAATGATCAGCTGTGAATGACTTAGCTATTCTCAGCAGTGCCACAATCTAAGACAATTCTGAAGGACTTATGATGAAAAATACTATGAACCTCCAGAGAAAGAACCGATGGAGTTTCAATGCAGATCAAAGCATGTTTTTTGCTTTATTTTCTGGTTTTGTTTTTTGTTTGATTTTTGATTTGTGCTTTCTTTTTTAACATGGCTCATATGGTAATATGTTTTGCATGACTACGCACGTGTATCTATATCAAATTGCTTGCCTTCTCAGAGAGGGGGCAGGAGAGAAAAGGAGAGATAGAATTTGTAACTTAATTTTTTTTTGAAAAAGGATGTTAAAAATTGGTTTTACATGTTATTGAGAAAAAAATTTAAACCAAATTAAAAAAAACAACAACAAATATTCCATAAGCCTCGATCTACCAGAGTACAGGGCCCATCCTCCTGTTTTTCACCATCTCAAACTAAAACTTCCTTCCCTAGACACTACTCCTCTATATGTTGTCTCCTACTATCAAAATTGTAAGAACCTTGCGGATAGAGATTATCTTATTTTTGCATTTGCGATCTCCAGGGCTATGCACAGTGCCTAACAGATAGTAAACATTATTAAATACTTAAGAAATGCCTTTTCACTCATTCTATTCTCTCTTAGAGTAAGATTCAAGCACAGGACAGGGAACATAGTAGATACTCAGCTTGTTGGCCAATTCATGTAAATTTTTAAGGAAAGAATGAAGGAAGCAAGCATTTACTGTGCACCAGACATTTCACAAATATCTGATCTGACCCTCACAACAACCCTTGGGAGGTAGGTGCTATTTATTAGCTCCATTTTACAGTTGAGGAAACTGAGGCAAAGAGTGGTTAAGTGAGTTGCCTAAGGTCATAGCCAGTAAGTGGCGGAAGCTAGATTTGAACTCAGGTCTTCCAGCACTGAGCCACTTTACTTTTTCTTCTTTGAGAAGATAATTGTGGGGTGATTAAATGGGAAGGATTCAACCTGTGTCCTTCCTGGTGTGTGAACACAGTTCCTAGTGACTTTTAAAATTGAATGGTTTGCAAGTTTAGCCTCAGGGAAGAGATGAGAAAATATCCTTCCCTCTCTTCTTTGCAGAGGTGAGGAACTATGGGTGTTCGTTATTTTTTTATTATACTGCTTCCCTTCCACCACTACCCCCCCCATCCTTCTTTCTTTGTTAAAAGGGATGTTTCTCAAGATAGGGGAGAGAAGAGAGAGATATTTGGAAATGAAGGTGATCATTAAAACAAAAGATCGCAACAAATTTCTAAAAATAAGTTTATTGATATTTCTTGTTTTGCATTGCCTAAATTCCATCTTCCCCATCCATCCCACAATCCCTTCCCAGAAATCTCTCCATTATAATGAAGGGTTTTTTAAAAATTAAGCAAATGTAACAATTTGTCATGTCTGGATAGCCCTATTTGCCTGGGTGTTTTAGACCACCTAACAAATATGACAATGTGCTGGACTCTCATTTTTCACAAACATGACTAGTCATTGACAAAATTGTGAAGTTAGCAAAATAGTTTTCAAATACATAGTGATATTTATAACATTATTAAGTAATAATAATTATTTTTTCTATTCCTGTTTAGTGACTTAGTGTAAAGAACTATTAGCATTAAAATACTTATGAGCTCTTAGCCTTTTTTGTGTAACAGTCTAGGCACCCCTTCTCACGATGCTGTTTTTAAATGCGTAAAATAAAATGCATAGGATTACAAAGGAAACTGATTATGCTGGAATATAGTCACTAAAATATTAGAAAAACACATTTAAACCCCATTTTAAGAATCTCTGAATGCAAAGAGGCAGTACTTGTAGTTTACTGTTTTTTTTTTTTTTGGAAAATTACTTGGAGACATTTGGAAATTAAGTGACTTGCTTATAAGTCATACAGCCTGAAAGTATCAGAGGCAGGCCTGAACTTCAGGCCTCCATCTGCTATATCACAGTTTTTCTATTAACAATAAGGAGAAGAATTGTTCTCACTTTACTAAGTCCTTCTCTTAATGATTTCAACAACAACAACAAAGGTTTGGAGCTGTAAGAGGGACCTCAGAGGCTGCACAGATGCTTCTCTTATTTTGTACCCATGGAAGCCTAAGCCCAAAGAGGTTGATTGACTTGCCCAAGGGCTCAGAGAAAGTCAGCAGCAGAGCCATGATTCAAACCCGTTTTCTCTCACTCCAGAGCTAGAAGAATGCATTTCCTTGTATCATACTGAATTAGGTGGGCAGAGAATCCTGGATTCTTGAAAGGGAGGCCACCTGAAGCCCTGGCAGGTATCACCAAACTGGAAAGGACTAAATATAGGCCTTTTCAGTGGATTGGGCAGCATAATACATGCTGGGATAGCATGCTTGAGTTGGAGCCAGGCAGGCACGTATTCAAATTCAACCTCAGATTCAATAGTTCTGTGACTTTGGGCAAATGATTTCTCTGAACTTCATTTGTTCATCTCTAGAGTAACAGCGTTGGCCTACCTGATGCCTAAGAAGTCCAGCTCTTTATCTATAACCCTACAACTATTATTAAGGTAGATAATACATAAAGATTTATCATCAGACTTTTGGTCACCAGAGGATGGACTTTTTGGAAACAGCAACTCATGAAGTCCATCTACTGAGGTGTGGAAAGGAGGACCCACATTAATGAAATCAAGAATCTTTCAAAGTATTGCATTATTATTGCTGTTTTTATACTTCCAAACTCCCAGGATCCATGATTCCATGGGTAGGGATAATTGTTAACACTGATATATTATCAAATAAGATAATACAATATAAAGTTCTTCACAAACTTTAATGTGGTTATTATATTATCATTATGTATTATACTGTATTGTATTATGTCATGTTATATCATGGCATTATATTCTACTACATTATATCATATTGCATATATTGTTATGTTATGCTGTATTGTATTATGTTATAACATATGCTATTATATTGTATTGTTATGATCTGTTATGTTATTTTAGCTACTATAATAAATTAATCATTATCATTGCTATTTCTATACTGCAAACTCTCAATGTCTTAGTAGATGAATTTTTGGGTTGCTGTAGTTGAAAATGTGAATTACCTGATGGCCAGCCTGTTGTAGGTGAACTTCTCTGAACTTGTCTGGACTGGTCTTTGAACGACAAATTTCAGTCATTCCTGGACCTGTACTAAGCCATTCTGACTTGGTAGGATCTGCACGCAGGAGTGGGGAACCTGGGAACCTTCAGCCTTGAGGGCACATGTGGCCCTCTAGGTTCTCAAGGGCGACCCTTTGACTGAATCCGAACTTCACAGAACAAATCGCCTTAATAAAATGATTTGTTCTATAAAACTTGGACTCAGTCAAAAGGTCCCGCCCAAGGACTCAGAAGGCCACATGTGGCCTCCAGGCTGCAGGTTCCCTATCCCTGTGCCAAGGCTTCAACTTTGCTAAGGGAATAAACATTTATTTAGTACCTACTACATACTAGGCATTATGCTAAGCACTTCACAAATATTGTCATTTAGCACAGCTTTGGGAGCCCAGGGTAGACTCCATGCCATACAAGACACGAGAATAGCATGTGTCATTAGCAATAATTGTCCTTTCCTCTACCGTAGTCCACTATCTGTTGGAGAGGAAAAAAGTCAAAGACCCCATACTCTAACTGAATCCTTACTAATTATTTTGTACTTTCCAAAGGAGAGCTTTAGTTTTGAGTTAAAGTTGCTCTTGTTTGGAGCACAGCCACATTTAAGGGAATTACTGCCCTGAAAAGAAAAGTTTTCTATCCTTTTCCACAGAGGCAGTTTCATAGTATCTAAAGAAGGTGAACATTTGAAATCCAGTACCTAGCCTGCTAGCTCTGATTCTAGTTCTGAACATTGTTCACTTGCCTGCAATACTCTGGACTTTTAGGCCCAAGGCCTGCACTACTTGAATCTCAACAGTTGGTCTAGAAGTTTCTTTGCTTGGCCACTGCTGAAAGGATTGAATGTGTGCAGGCAAGGGCTGGCCTCCACAGATGAAACTTTGGCTTCTAGCTCAGATGAGAAATATTGCCAAAAGTGGCGAGAACCCTCAAGAAGGAGCTAAAAATGGCACCTAAAGGAGGCAGGTGCAATAGCAGAGATTAAATAGGAAAAACTGTTTCATTACAATAATTCTTTATTCCATGATAAATGATTGGTTAGAATGCCTTTTGAGATATTGTAGGCTGTTCATCTTCAAGGTACCACCCATGGCACCAGCTGCCTTCTTGGAAAACAACTCTTGGTTTGGAGGAGAGGAGTTATATCAGAGATGAAAACATATTGCTGCTGCTTTGGGTGACGTGAAGAAGTCAGTGAGTGGTCATAGCCAGTCTATCCCCAATAGAAAGTGGGCATTTTCACCAAGTGACTTTGTTGTTGTAGAATCCAAGTAAACCAAAAAAGTCAACTTCCACCCGATGAGACACTTGTACCATCTTAGGTCCACAAAAAATGTTCATTTATGTCCACTTGATGCAGCTGTTTGGGACTCCAGCAGCGTCAGGGTGCATTAGAAAACAGGCTAGAGCTAGGCTTGTATCCTGCCTCTGACACATCCTAGTTGTGTGACTGTGAACAAGTTGTTTAACCTCTCTCAGCCTCAGTTTCTTCATTTGTAAAATGAGGGAGTACCTCCCTCACTGGGCTTTTGTGAGAATCGCTTGAAATATGATGAGTGTTGGGCAAACCTTGAAACTCTTTCTAAATGCTATTTATTATTATTTTTTCTGTTATCATTGTCATGGTTGAGGGTAACATAGCACAATCTAGAGAGAGCCAATCTCTGAATCAGGAAGGTTTGAGGTCTCAACCTCTGACATGTACTGGCTTTGGGACCTACTTAACCTCTCAGAGACCCAAGTAACTCTCTAAGACTCCAGGTTGATAGGCAATTCCTACCTGCATTGGTAGACAAGGTTTCCCTTAACCAATGCAACTACAAATGTGGACTGTATGTGCACACAGCCACATATATGTATATGGGTGAATACATGTATCTATGTACATATATGTATATGTACATGTGCATGTGTGTACACATATACTTGCATACAAATATGTAATATGTACGTATATCTAATTTCATAATAATAGCTCGATCAATAAGCATTCATTAAACACATACTACGTGCCAGTCATTGTGCTAAATAACTTTTATATAGTGCTTTAAAGGTTACAAAACATATTATATGCATTATCAAATTTTATCCTTACAGCAACCTTGGGAGATAAGTGCTATTATTATCTCCATTTTACAGATGAGGCAAACAGTTTAAATAACTTGCTCAGGGTCACACAGCTGGCAAATATCTGAGGCTAAATTTGAACTGAGGTCTTCCTGACTTCAGACCCAGTGACCCCCTGCACCATGGTATGATTAGTGTAAGTAAAAGAGTCCTATTATTACTCCTATTTTACTGGTGAGGAAACCAAAACTAAGAAAAAGTGATTCCCCCCCCCCAGCTAATCATTTCTGAGGCAGAGTTCAAACATCAGAATTTTTGACTTCAAGTGTTTCAATTCTAACCACTATAGTATGTCTTAGCCATCCCATTACATAGACTCCATTAGGCTCTGAGGACAGACAATATGTCTTCCTTTCATTTCTTCTCCACAGTACCCAGAACAGTGGTGAGGAGTAGGCGGAGAGGCTCAGTGTTCTTGATGACTGACCGAAAAGAAAACTTTTGGGGCTGTGTTCATTAGGTGTCATAAGAGAAAACCATCCCAGTTCCAACCTTGCATGTCCTAGAATGATAGAATCTGGCTTTAAGTAAAATGCTGCTCTGTGTTGGGATCTGGAATCCAGGTAAAAGATTCTTGATGCTATGTGGCCTTCTAGAATAGTCTAAGGCCTCTTGAATCCAGAGAAGGAGCAAAGTTAGTCAGTCAACAAGGATTTATTAAACATTTACTGTGTGCCAAGAACTGTGCTTGGGTGGGGAGATACAAAGAGAAGCAAAAAACATAGTCCCTACCCTCAAAGAATTTCCATCCTAATGGGGAGAAAACATGTAAATTAATTAGGTAAATAATTACAAGATATATGTGGGGTAGATGAAGGCAATCTGAAAGGGTTAGAGCCACTTCTAAGGACTTTACTGTACCCCCTTCTCCTGCTTTCTCCAGGAGTCACCACCATGCCTTCTTCCCACTCAAAGCTCTTCCACACAGTAGGAAATATCAATACTAATTTGGGCCTTTAATTGAACAAGAACAGGAACTCTGAAGTTGATAAATAAAGGTCTTCATGCTCTCTCTCCCCTGGGTGTCCTAAGTCAGACAGCTACTCAGAGAGTTTCTATAACTGTTTATCTGGACTTTCTGGGCATAAGCTTAGATCCTTTTATGCACCCCCTGCCCTAGGCCTAAAGTCAGAGTGGCCCTCCTTAGGCTACAGGGCCCTACCCTTCAGGTGGACCACGCTGCCCAGCTTTCCCTCTTCCATCGTTCCCTGGGTACGGAGCAGAGACCAAGTGAGAAAGTGAACTGAGACAGGGAAGATTGGGGTTTGCGGGGAGTGGTAGAGGAGAGAGGAGAAGAGGGCAGGAGAGGTGGGGGAGGATCCAAGCTGAGCCTGTGGTCTTGTCCATTTATTTTGTATTCAGACATATCAAGCATACAATTACTGTAACTAAAGTTATAAACCTCATATTTGAGAGTCTTTTTATGGGTCACTTAGGATAAGCTACTTATACGGCAGCAAGTGCTTGGCTAGGACTTTTCTCCATGCATCAGGAGGTGAGTTCAGTTTGAACAATGAGAGCTAGCGCCCTGCACTCCAGCCCTCTCTCAGATGGATAATTCTGGTGATCCTCCTGACAGCCTTGCTTTAGATTTTGATTTATGTTCTTCTAAAGCTAAAATCAAAGATTCCATCTAGTGCTATTTTATGGCAGCTGAGATGATGA